>NW_003302554.1:17677898-17934433 GCF_000004255.2 Arabidopsis lyrata subsp. lyrata
AATTATAGTTAAATTGGTCTTGGAACTTATGCTGTATATACTTAATTTAGTGATAAGTCAATCCGAAACTCAAAGCAAAACCACGAACATAAGAGTAGTAGGAATTCCAATTATGAGAACAAAAATTCAAACATAGAGTACTAGGAAATTCAAATCTGAAATAAAAAATGCGAAAATAATCATGAAATGAGAAAGAAGTTCAAAATCCATATAGTGGTAACTAGAAACGTTCAATGAGAGCAGTTGCAACATAATCCTGAAAAAGATAAAGAAAACAATTATCAAAACAAAATATAAAAGTAGGTAATCTATACTTAAGTTTTAAACTAGTAGTCAGATCACGATCGCAAACCTTATATTGCTACATCACATGTTACTCGATTATGGCCTTCTTAACCACAACGACCGGACTTATGCTTTTTTGATAATTGTGACTCTTGTGATGCTTTTATCTTGTCTTCATCTGATTTATATCTTCGTTTTCTTCGTCTACCAGGTTGTCTTCTTGTTTCAGGTGGTAAAACTTTTGCAGATTCAACAACCTCTGGGACGCGCCATTCATCTTCAGGAACACCTATTGGATTAATAGTTTTCTCATATAATGATCTCCAAGTGGCAGTTGTATACACATCATCAGCATATGGGTATATACCAAATGACAAAACGTGGCACAGAACGGAGAAAAACAACGACAAATCTACCAAATTAGTCTAACCTTTCAACGTGGACTTAAAAGGAAGAGGTGAAAGAAGAAGACTTTGACGATTAGGGCTAAAAAACGATTTCACCCTCTAGATTTTCGTTTTCAATTTTTTTTTTCATCTGAGAATATTAGAATACGTATTCTAACCATCCTCAGATCGTAATCTAAACAATAAAAACGTAATATTTAATAAATATTCAGTTTCTTTTTTGAAAGATTCACTTTCTATATTTAGGAATTCTAAAACTTTTCAGAAATTGAAATCTATATTATATTAGAAAACGGATTCTAAAATAATTATACGTTTTATAACGTTTTTAGAACATGTTATAAATCGTAGAATGGATTTTCTGACTTTAATTAGAACATGAAGAAAAGCGTAGAATACATGTTCTAAGGATTTTTAGAAATTGTATTCCGGTCTTCTGAATTTGTTAGAACATGTATCTAATCTAAAAGTCGTAGAACATGTACAAAAATTTAGAATACAAACTCTGATTTTCGTAGAACATGTACAAAAGTTTAATATATAAATTCTGATATTCGTAGAACGCTAGAAAACGTATTCTAATAATTTTAGAGGAACTTTATCCATCAAAAAATCAACTTTTTTTCAACTAAATCATCAATTTTTTTTTTTCAAATCACCTATAATCTTGTATATCTACATATTTTTTTTGGTAAAACCATTCAAAAAATGCTTAAAATAGAGAGTAGGGGTATTTTAGTCCAAAGTGACATTCTCAAAAAAAAAATGTATATGGTCAAACTTTTTTTTAGAGCTCCTTTATTTCTAGTTTTCCCAAATAAAATACTATAAACTTGGCTTCATATGGTTTCCCTATATAGATGCCTAGATGGCACTAACTCTGAATGTTGAAACCACATTACCTTCTTATAACCATCAACAATAATGACAAACCATCTTCAAGATTCCTTAACCACTTACCCAAAACCGGTTTTAACCAAAGAAGAACAAGAAATCGACGAGAAAATGGTGAGTTTGCAAGCTGAGAGTATCGTGAACACCGTGGCCTTCCCTATGGTTCTCAAAGCCGCCTTCGAGCTTGGCGTCATCGACACCATCGCCGCTGCAGGAAACGGTACGTGGCTCTCACCGTATGAGATAGCGCGTAGTCTCCCAACCAAACCCACCAACCCGGAGGCGCCGGTGTTACTGGACCGGTTGTTGCGCTTACTCGTCAGCCACTCGATCTTGAAGTGCCGTATGATTGAAACCGGAGAGAACGGTCAAACCGGAAAGATCGAGAGGGTATATGCAGTCGAACCGGTTTGCAAGTATTTTTTGAGAGATAGTGATGGATCGGGATCTCTCGTGTCTCTGTTCATGTTGCTCCATACCGAAGTATTTTTCAAGACTTGGTACGTACTTCAAAATTTCTTATAATAAGTCAAATGACATTACATCAGTTAATAACCAACAACTAATTAATCCTAACAATCTAACATACAAAATATCTTCTGTATTATAAACCTATGATAAATAAATAAATGAAGATTTTCTTCACGTACAGGACAAATCTTAAAGATGTGATACTAGAAGGAAGAGATGCATTCAACTCTGCCCACGGCATGAAAATTTTCGAATACATTAATTCGGATGAACAATTCGCTGAGTTGTTTAATCGTGCAATGTCGGAACCTTCCACCATGATCATGAAGAAGGTTCTAGAACTATACAGAGGATTCGAAGATGTAAACACTTTGGTGGATGTTGGAGGAGGAAATGGCACCGTTTTAGGTCTAGTCACTTCCAAGTATCCTCATATCAAAGGTGTTAATTTCGACTTAGCTCAAGTTTTAACCCAAGCTCCTTTTTATCAAGGTACAAAACTACTTGATAAGTTTTATATATTGAAGTGCTAGTTTTAATAGCTACCACTTAAACCTAATTTCTTGTACCTATTAAATCATAGGAGTCGAGCATGTACCTGGAGACATGTTTATAGAAGTTCCAAAGGGAGATGCTGTCTTTATGAAAGTAAGTTTATATAAATATATTTGAAAAGATAAATTTATATCTCCAAAGTTAATTATTATTTTTTTGGGCAATATATATGGTTTATTATTAAAAATGGTAAATTATTGACAGTGGATACTGCATGATTGGACCGACGAACATTGTATAAAGATTCTGAAAAATTGTTGGAAAAGTCTACCTGAAAAAGGGAAAGTTATCATTGTAGAGTTGGTTACACCAAAGGAACCAATGAGTGGTGACTTATCCTCTAACACTGTGTTTGCCATGGATTTGTTGATGTTAACACAATGCTCGGGTGGTAAAGAGCGATCTCTTTCGCAGTTCGAGAATTTAGCGTTTGCGTCTGGCTTTGATCGATGTGAAATCATATGTCTTGCCTATTCGTATTCTGTTATCGAATTTCACAAATAAGATTTGGAATTTACGAAAATGAAACAATGATTGGTTTGTTACATCTGAAATGAAGGGCGCTACAACTTTACATATGTAAAATGAATAAATTATGAGGAGCTTTTTTTATTTTTATTAATGTTTTTTGTTTGCATGTAATATAGTTTTATGGTACTGGCTTGGTCCTTTTGTTTTTATCAAGATTGTGATTGTTTAGTATGAAAGTGTGTTTTGCATTAGGTTTGTAGTTATTGTTTGGATCGCGGGTTTAACAGTCGATTTTAAAACATTGTGTTGATATACATACTTGCAATATACTATTAAATCAGCATATATCTTGAAAAATGAATATGGACATTGTTAGCCTAAGTTTAATGCTCACTTTATTGCATGTAGGCCAACTGGCCTTGGACTTCAGCCATGTGTTTCACATGGTGGATTTGTATCCACCAAGCTTACCCACCCATGAGATTTACCAGCAACGATTAAAACAATGGCAAACCATTAACCTGTTCCCCTAAACCGGCTCTAACCAAAGAAGAACAACAAGTTGACGAAAGAATAGCGAGCTTTGCAAGCAGAGAGCATATTGCGAACTCAACGCTTCTCAAAAACGCCTTGGAGCTTCGTGTCATCGACACTGTGGAAAGACCGAAAGGGTATATAATATATATGCAGCCTTCTGAGCATAAGGATGGTTGGCTGAATTAATCGAACCGAACCAAACTCAAACCTATCCAAACCAAACCAAAGTCTACTTACAATTCGTTCGGTTAAAGCTTTTGTTAAACCCGAATAGTTCGGTTTGGTAACCCAAACTGTTTTTTTTTATTTATAATTAACTAAATAATATAGTAACACTAAACCATGTTAGAATTTCTTTTTGATTTAATAGTTCTTTCATCATAAAATCTCTAATTCTAAGCTACGATTCTATATGTTATAAAGAAAAATCTTCATATCTCATTTCATTTCCCCTATTTTACTTATTATCATTCAAGAATTCCTTTTGTATTCAAGTTTTTTTTTTTTTACAATTATCTTGGTTTTCACCGTACCGATTTTTTTTAATTTAACAATACAATTACACTTTGTAGCTTTATATAAATTAAATATGACTAATCGATGGTAAACCAAACCGAACTAAACCAATCTGAACTGAAACTGAACTGAACTAAGTCGAACCGAACTATACCAAACTAAACCGATCCAAACTAACTTTAGTTTGAGTTTGGCTAGAACTTTCGTATCGAATTAACTGAACCCGAAAATAAACCGAAATACCTACCTCTACTCGGTATGGTTCAGTGTGAAAAAATTAATTCCTAAACTGAACTCCTTGTGAGCGTTTAGTGAATCCTCCATTTTTAATTTGATTGGTTCACCAGTCGGGTTAAGAGTCTAAATAGTATATCCAATTACTCTAAGCAAAATATTTAAAATAAAATAAAATGTTATTCTTAATACTGTCTTTCCAACATATATCCAATTAAAACACACACACTATTTTTGGATTTAAAATTTTATTACTTTAAAATTTAATATTAGTATGACGCTTTTAAATGATTATAGGATCAATCACAAGTTTTTTTTTTTTGGTGGGAAGGATCAATCACAAGTTAGTGCTTCTATAAAATATTTTCCTGAGTGGGTTAGAAGAAAGTGGTATCCTGATTCACGTGGTTTGGTTGACCGGATTTAAATCACCTGAAATATTTTATAATAATCGATCGTAACTGATGGAGTCACGGTTTTATACAAGGGGTGATCGGTAAAGACTAGTTTTATAAGGTGTGATTGGTAAAAATTTTGGAGGCTTAAAGAAAATATTAGACCAACTTATTGGTTGAAGTGTCTTAAACATAAATTAATATTAATGTTTAAAGACATCCTATTTTTTTGATCTAAAATGTCTTTACAGAAACACAAGACATCTTCTTCTTCTTTTTTCTCATCTTTTATTATTTTTATATTTTAAAAACACCCCATTTTTTGACCAATGGAGGTGCTTTTAAAGTCTTTAGAACATCTCCAAAGAAGACCTTAAATCCTCAAATATAAAGTTTTTAGTTCTCCAAAGGCAACCTCAAAACCTCAAATTTTAAGGTTTCATTTTTTTATTTACATTTTGTCCTCACAATTATTTATATCTTATAAATACTTTTACTAATTTATTATTTTATCATACTAGTCCTTAAACTTTTATGGCAATAAACAAAAAATACCTGATTTCAACAATTTTTTATCTTGTAATCTATATATAAAATAAAGAGACACATCTATCTTTTCGAAATTCATTGATTGATCATATAAGGGAACATTACGGAAATACTTAGGTTTACTGATTTGGTAATTTAGCTTTAGTTTATGATTTCGTTTGTATATTTTATTATTATTTTGTGCAATTTTACTTTATAATGTAATATTTTATTAATTAATATCGCTTGTAATATTTTTAATGTATGTTTTATTGTTATTTATAAAAGTTTTATGGTTTTTTGTAATTATAATCAATAGCAAGGATTCTTATGCAAAATACAATTTTTTTGAAGTTAAATTTGAGGTTTTCTTTTGGAGATACACAATCCTAAACCTCAAATTTGAGGTTTGGCAAACCTCAAATTTGAAGTTTCCTTTGGAGATGCTCTTAAAGTCATTATTTTTCCAATCACGCTTTATTCGTTTTAGTTAATTTAAAAGTTTTTAAAGTCATTTCTTTTATTCTTTAATTTCAGTATTTTTTAAAAGTGACGTATTCCTAACTTTTAGTATAAAAATAGTAAAAGCTTATACTAGTTTTTTTATTTCTTTTTCTCCATGAGTATAAAAACTCTCATAAAATTCCCTAAATAATTAATTTTAAAAAAATTTCAGTTGATTTACAATGGAATTTTTTTTCTTGTTTTATTAAGATCCATTTCTCTATATTTTCGATAGTTATTTAAAATCATAATTTCTATAGTCACATGTTTTACCAATCGCTATAAAAAATTTACAGTTAAAGTTCTAACAAAAAACTCTCTACAGGCAAAGTCTTTACAACGAAAGTCTTTAAAGCCAAAAATAACAGTCGTTACCAATTGGCCCCATAATCAATTTTTTTTTTCAGTACAATACTAAGAAATCCCTGCTTTTGTTTTCGCTATGTAATTAAATACCACATTATTACCCCAAAAGAAAAATACGAAACTCATAAGAAATCCCTGCTTTTGTTTTCGCTATGTAATTAAATACCACATTATTACCCCAAAAGAAAAATACGAAACTCATCACAATCCTAAAGCTTTGATTGATACAATAAGATTATTAAGGGAACAAATCGAATCATCCGCAGCTTAGTAATTCTGGAAATAGAGATTATACGACAAAGCACATATAATAGGAACTTCAATGCTAAAAAATGGGTTAGTTTTTTTAAATTAATACATTGGTCTGCTCTCGACATGTGTGTGTGAGATATGTAGAAAGAAAAAGACGAACATATTTTAGAGGTATTTTAAATTTTATCTTTTATGATTTCAATTTAACCAAAGTATGCATTATTCTCGAGGGCTTATTATATGCGTACAAAAATATATTTCATACCCACGACACAAAATCAAAGATTAATTTTTATTTTTTATTAAATATATTTTAGTTCTCAAGATTCACTAAATCATACATATAAAGGAAACTTATGAATGATTACATGAACAATCATGCCCACCTTGTACATTTATACAAACGCAATGAGGATAGTAAGGATCTCGAGTTTCATCTTTGCACTGTTGAGCACCCCGACTTTGAATAGGATTACATAGTTTTCCCGGAAAGAATTCAACAAGTACAGGTGGACGGTCTTCTGCTTCCACTATTTTATATAAACCACAAAATTATTAGATGGTGGATAAATCATCTTAGATAAAAAAAAAATTGATAATGCAAAAAATTACAAAAGAATTCATATCATTTTTTCATAGGTCAATGTTTTCATATTAAGCAGGTGACCAATCAAAATTACATATATATATCACCTTTAGCATTATGCATCACGAAAAACATGAGAACACAAAAAACCACAAACTGAGTAACAGATTTCATGACGCAAAATTAATAAATGATTGTCTATATTTTTTTCTTATATTTTTTTGTGTATATCTTGTACTGAATATTTTTTCTTATCAACATTGTTTATATATATATATATATACATACAACACACACTAAGATATATTTTATTCTTAGTCAAATAAAAGGTAAAAATTTTATATTTGACCAAAATAATTAATTGCCAATTTGAGAGTAATAAATTATAGATTTGACAGGTAATATTTTATAGATAAACACAAAGTTTATGAAACCGTAAATATTTTGATATTATAATATTAAGTATTATTTAAAATTTATTGCCAATTTGAGAGTAATAAATTATAGATTTGACAGGTAAGATTTTATAGATAAACACAAAGTTTATGAAACTGTAAATATTTTGATATTCTAATATTAAGTATTATTTAAAATTTATTTTTAAAAATGAACCAATTCAAAAAGATTGCAAAATATTAATAGTCCTAATTAATTATGCATTGATATTTGAGAAAATTTAATAAAATGGAACAAGAAAAAAGTGTAAAACATATAATATGGGACATAGTGAGTAATAATTAATCCATAATTAAAGCCATCCACGTGTTAATAATAATAATTTATCTTTACTTGCATGTACTGTAATTTTTTTCTCTTCTTGTGCATTTAAATCATCATCAACTTGTTCATAATAAATTGGTTTTAAGAAATTATTAGAAAAAATAAAAAAAATAAAAATATGAAATGGTTTACTTTTATTGGATAATTAATATGATGATGTGAACACTGGAGAGAAGTCCCAAATTATATATATAGATTATGATCCCTTTTGGTTGAAATTTATTAATAGTATCTTTAATAGTTATCATACAAATTTTTTCAGTTTTGATTTTTTTTTTGCCGTCTGAAATTATTATTTATTGCAAATTATGAGAACTGGTTACATAAACGATTCTACAACGGACAATTCCACCACATACCTCTTGGTGTAGAAACATTAATTAACTCTTAGTCACCCAATTGGCCAAAGGGGATTCCACCAATTTTACAATTTTTTTAAGAAATAATCTAAAAATACCATGACATGACATAATTAATCTAAGAAATAATCTAAGTGTCAGTTTTTTTTTTTGTCAACCACAAAGTGTCAGTTTTATTATGATCATATTTTAAAAAAAATTATAATTGTAGTACTTTCCCTTTAATTGTGACATTTTCCTTGAAATATATCCTGATAAAAGCTAGTGTTGTTCATACTAAAGCATACTTAAGAGGTCACTAAAATTTGGTTACGGACTATCTTCTTTTTTATCACATCGCATGTTGTACAAGACTATAGTTGATCGTTTTGTTGAAATTTGTAGTACGCGTAATCAGTGAAATAACTATCTTCGTCAAATATTATTTGTACAAAAAAAAAAAGGATTCTCTACAATACAAATTTTAATTTACAAACATAAACATACATGAAAACAAACAATGCTCTCATCTCTCTAGATATTTTTAATGTTTTAAGATTATGTGACATAATATATGACTACACCTGTAAAAGTAAAACACTCCTTTTACCAAAAAAAAAAAAAAAAAAAAAAAAAGGTAAAACACTCCAAATTCTGGATATATGGTGGTGCATGATGAGCATTTAATAAATTTGGTTTGGCTTTTTATATTTTTAATGCGTACTTATTTTTTTCGATTAAACATCATATCAAAACTGTAGAGTAGTTAACTATGTTTGAACTTAAGCAATTTTTAAATAGATGATTTATCCGATATCGTATGAGTGAAAACGTATTTAAAAAATTACGTGAAAAACGCTTGAAATAGCAAAATATTACATGGTGATTTATAGAATCGATCAAAAAGAAAAGTATCACCTATTAGCGGGAAAATTAAGGTTTTTTTTTTTGTTTTCTCATCTGTAACTCATTTTCTTTTTAGTTTGAACATGAGTAAATGACACTATGACAAAACTATAATAAAATCTGGTTTCGATTCGTTCAGGAAAAAAAAAAATCTGGCTTCGATTTTCTATTTTTTTTTTAACCTTTTCGATGAGAAGAAAAAAATGGAAAGTCTGACCCTCTGACGCATCTTCATTAATTAACTTTATAATTTGTTTGTTTACCCAAAA
The DNA here is from genome assembly GCF_000004255.2 of Arabidopsis lyrata subsp. lyrata. Taxonomy (NCBI): domain Eukaryota; kingdom Viridiplantae; phylum Streptophyta; class Magnoliopsida; order Brassicales; family Brassicaceae; genus Arabidopsis; species Arabidopsis lyrata. Next base: position 17,687,193 of record NW_003302554.1, read on the forward strand.
AAAAAACTCTTAATTTGTATTTGAGTTACTACACGCGTCTCAGTGCATGGCACTAAAGTATTAAGTGTGAATCTCGAAATCAATCTTCTCTGCCTTTGTAATCTATATTAAACCAACAACAACAAGAACAATCGCAAACTATCTACATGAACCATCATCTTTTTGTACATCTCCGTGAAAATAAATTAGTATTAGACATAATCAGTCCACTTGTCTTGGGATTTCTCCTTATAAAACATCACTAACTGTGAAAGTTAAAACCACATCCTCAAACCAACTCTACCTTTGTTATCTATCTTCTTCAATCTTTTAACCAATATCAACAATTATGTTAAAGCATCTTCAAGAGCCCTTAACCACTTACCCAAAACCGGTTTTAACCAAAGAAGAGCAAGAAATCGAGGAGAAAATGGTGAGCTTGCAAGCGGAGAGTATCGTCAACTCTGTGGCTTTCCCCATGGTTCTCAAAGCCGCCTTGGAGCTTGGAGTCATTGATACGATCGCTGCTACTGGCAACGGCACGTGGCTCTCACCGTCTGAGATAGCGGTTAGTCTCCCAACGAAACCCACTAATCCGGAGGCGCCGGTATTACTGGACCGGATGCTGCGATTACTTGTCAGCCACTCGATCTTGAAGTGCCGTATGATTGAAACAAGAGAAAATGGTCAAACCGGAAAGATCGAGAGGGTATATGCAGCTGAACCGATTTGCAAGTTTTTCTTGAAAGATAGTGACGGCTCCGGTTCTCTCTCGTCTTTGCTCTTGTTGCTCCATAGCCAAGTCATTCTCAAAACTTGGTAAGTGCTTCACTATTCAAAGTTCAAACCTATTTACAAAATATACATAGAAGTAGAGTAAATGAACATTTGAAGATATTTTTTGAAAAAATTCCACATATAGGACAAATCTCAAGGATGTGATATTAGAAGGAAAAGATGCATTCAGCTCTGCCCACGACATGAGACTTTTCGAATACATTAGTTCTGATGAACAGTTCGCTGAGTTGTTTCACCGGGCCATGTCGGAATCTTCCACTATGGTCATGAAAAAAGTTCTACAAGTATACAGAGGATTTGAAGATGTTAACACTTTGGTGGATGTCGGAGGAGGATTTGGAACCATATTAGGTCTAGTCACTTCCAAGTATCCTCATATCAAAGGTGTTAATTTCGACTTAGCTCAGGTCTTAACTCATGCTCCTTTTTGCCCAGGTACAAATTAAAACTACTTAGTATATTTGGTGTGCTAGTATTACTAACTAATGTACCTCCTAAATCTTTTGTTTGGTTTGATTAATACTAATGATAGGAGTTGAGCATGTCTCCGGAGACATGTTTATTGAAGTTCCAAAGGGAGATGCCATCTTTATGAAAGTAAGTTTACAAATATATTTGAATAGATAAATTTTAATTGAGTCCATCATTTTTGAAATAAAATGGTTAATTTATTGACAGTGGATACTACATGATTGGGGGGATGAGCATTGTATAAAGATTTTAAAAAATTGTTGGAAAAGTCTACCTGAAAAAGGTAAAGTGATCATTGTAGAGATGATTACACCAATGGAACCAAAGCCTAATGACTTTTCCTCTAACACTGTGTTGGGCATGGACTTGTTGATGTTAACACAATGCTCCGGCGGTAAAGAGCGATCTCTTTCGCAGTTCGAGAATTTAGCGTTTGCGTCAGGCTTTCTTCGATGTGAAATCATATGTCTTGCTTATTCATATTCTGTTATCGAATTCCATAGATAAGATTTGGAATATACAAAACTAAAACAATGATCGGTTTTGATGTATGTCAAATTACAGGTTAAGTTTTCTTTGTCAATATTGTGGTTATTGTTTAGTGTATTATTATTAAGAGATTGTAATAATAATTGTGATAAGTATGAAAGGTGTGTTTGTAATTGAAACATTGCGTCTTATGCTAATTCTTCTGTTTTCATTGTCCGACAACAAATTTTATAATGTTTCTTACTGTAATCTTGATTTTGATTACACCAAAAAGCACGAACTAGTAAATCCCAATTTCGATACATTGCTCGAAAGTAATCAAAAGCAGTAGGATTCATAAGATTCACTCAATTCTGATTTTGATTACAATCATCAAACGATTGTTAGTCATATAAGACAATTTTAGAGACGTTACTTATTATTACAGAGCAGTAGAGCACAACGAGAAACAAGTGTGTTATTCAGATGCTAGACTTGAATACCTCTGAATGAACCAGAGGCTTCCATGACGGGTTTCGAGGAAGAAACGTTTCCTGAAAAAAAAAAAATAAAAAATAAGAGATCACGAAATCAACTTCAAAATATCCAGAATTTTTCGAGTAGATTTTTTTTTTTTTTTTAAATCGTACCGAAACATAGGAGCAGGAAGGGATGACGGAGATGGAGTGAGAAGAGGCGTGTTCGAAAGCGGCGACGCAGAGATGAGAAGCTAAACCTAATCCTCGTTTGGAGGAAGGAACGTAAGTATGAACCAGATCCATCACTTTACCGTTGTTTCTCATCTTGTATTCTATGAAAGCTTCGTGATCCTCCGTCTCGAATCGCCGTTTCCCTTCGTTCCACACTATCTTCGGTGGCTCGGTCGCCATCTTTGCCTCCGTTGTCGCCGCCGTGCTCATCATATGACAAAACCGTAAATAGATGTGAAATCCAAGGAATGTTTCTTTGTCTGATTGTGTGTTTGGGCCTCTTAATGGGCCTGAGCGTGGATCTTTAAAAGTCATACGTTATAATAATTCAGTGTTCGCTTTTACTCAGCCGCTTAAGAACTTGATTCTCCTTAATCTTCCTTATCTTGATAATGTTCGTTCTACACCACTTAACATTATATAATATATGTCTCGATTAAGGTATAACCTAAGGTTTACCCAACCCTTAAACCCATTAACATTTTGGGCTTACTAATCTTAGTGGGCCTAGCCCTTAAACACTTAACAAAACACAAGAACATCTTCTTCTCTTCCTCGCTTTGTCGTTTCTTCTTCTACACCTCTTCACTTCTTTGATTCTCTGGTTTCTTTGCACTCTTACTAATCTCTAGGATTCCTTGATCAATTTTGAGCATTAATCAAGGTCTGATTCCAACAGACAGGAAACAATCACAAGTCCGACATGGAGAACGCGAACGAGAGTAAGCAAAATCAATCCATGTTTGAGCTTTTTCTTCAGCTCATCTTGATTCTGGGTTACCCTAATTGTTTTGTTGTTTTGATGGTGGATAGATTGCCCAGGTCCCGAATCCGAAACTGCTGGAAAGTCAGATTCTTGCGCAGGTTGCCCTAATCAGGAAGCATGTTCCACTGCTCCTAAGGGACCTGACCCAGGTTCGATTCCCTCCTTGTGACAATTGCAACGCATAAAAAATATCTGTTTCAAATACATATGCTAACGTCTGTGTTTGTTTGTTTTTCTTCAGATTTGGTTGCTATAGCTGAAAGAATGGCAACCGTGAAGCACAAGATTCTGGTTTGCTCATGCAAAGGTGGTGTTGGTAAGAGCACTTTCTCAACTCAGCTTTCGTTTGCCCTAGCTGGCATGGTTCATCAAGTAGGCCTCATGGACATAGATATATGCGGCCCAAGCATCCCTACAATGCTAGGCCTCCAAGGGCACGAGATTTACCAGAGCAACTTGGGATGGTCACCGGTTTATGTTGAAGACAACCTCGCTGTCATGTCCATAGGTTTCATGGTTCACCCCTCCGAATCTGATGAGCCTGCCATCTGGAGAGGTCCACGCAAGAACGGTCTCATCAAACAGTTTTTAAAAGACGTTTACTGGGGAGAGATCGATTTCCTTGTGGTTGATTCCCCACCAGGAACCTCAGACGAAAACATCACCATCGTCCAGTCCCTTGCACACACGGGGATCGACGGTGCTATCATTGTCACCACCCCTCAAGAAATCTCCTTGATAGATGTCAGAAAAGGAGTCAACTTTTGCAAGAAAATTGGAGTCCCTGTGCTAGGAGTTGTAGAGAACATGAGCGGTTTATCTCAACCGTTGACGGATATCAAGTTCATGAAGCTGGTAACTGAAACCGGCTCCTCCATCGACGTGACCCAAGACATGATCTCTTGCATAAGAGATAATGCTCCAGAGCTTCTCAATGTCGTGGCTTGCAGTCAAGTTTTTGACAGCAGCGGAGGCGGTGCAGAGAGAATGTGTCAGGAAATGGGAGTGCCGTTTCTTGGGAAAGTTCCTTTGGATCCACAGCTTTGCAGAGCAGCCGAGCAAGGTAAGTCATGCTTTGAGGATAACAAGTGTTCTGTTAGTGCACCCGCGCTTAAGAGCATCATAGAAAAAGTCGTCGCGTCAATAAAGATGAAGGAAGACGTCCTTGGTGGTGAAGAAGAAGACTAGTTCCAAATTTCTATAATTTGCACTAATCTTAATTATTTTAAACTAACATCAAGTTTTTGTGAGATTAAATTTTGATTTTAAAAAATGGATTTTCTAATTTTCTTTTCTTGTTTGATAAAAATAATTTTCTTACGCTTATCTATGCCAGATTTTATTAATTATTGATGACAAATTGTAAACTTCAATAAATTAAATTTCTTTACTTATAAAAGTGATGAAACTTGTAAAAAACGTACATTAGGATTTCAATTTTCCACAAAGCTAACAAAGCAAAACTCTCATGGTGCATAACTTACAAAAAACATGTTTACAAATAAAACCATTCTAGTTTTGGAACTAAACCATCCATCTTCTCTCTGGCTATTGAGCTCACAAGGGAGTAACGTGCGCAGTCTCGTCTAAGAAGAGGCACCCGAATACATAATTGAAGAAATCTCTCCCTTTAACAATACCTTTTCCATCTACGGTTTCCATGTCGTATTTGCAAGCCCGCATGCAATCAGGACAGTATGTAACCTGTATTGCATAGACAATCATGGATAAGAGAACTTGCAATTTCCAAGAGTTTTTTCTGAGGCAAACAAGTATATGTCGGGTAGTTTTAGTAACAAACCTCCAAGATTTTTGGCTCGAAGGAGCTATCGAGCATTACATCTACTCCGTACATTGCTCTAGATTTGGGGGATTGCATCTCTGGATGCGCGAGAGCTGCCGCCTCAAACACTGCCCGTATCACTTGCTTCACCTTCTCATGGATATCCATCCATTTAACTATTGAGAATTGAATTGTGTTATTGATTAATTGAAATGCACAAAGATAAACATATATATGGAGGAAGGAAACCTAAATCTAGTGTATACCATTATGTTCTTGTTCAAATTCTCTCACAAACTCTGCCGTGGGCTTGTGATTCAATTTCCGACCACCATAGTTCTGAAAAGCATAAGAGAATGGACATGGAAAAAAAAAAAGTGAGTTGTTGTTATATAGGATGTTGTAGTCTTCATCAGAACTGAATCTGTAAATCAATATGTGGAAAGAGTGTTCTTAAGAGATACCATGACAGTGAAGTGTGTTTCATATTCAAAGAAACTGTGCTTTTCCAATGAATATGGGTTATTGGACAACCTAACCTGAAATCAAACATATAGGATTGATATATATGAGTAATTAATCGCTTATATTGGCTGTGATGAAGAATAAAAATAAGCATTACCCAAAAAATCTCTGTTAGGTAAATCTCCAGCGGGTCAATACTCCGCACTAGGACAACATATCGCAGATCAAACTTTTTCCCCTTGAACAAAGCGGGGTGCTCTATGTACTTCTGGCAGATCTTGGGACCAGTTTCCATCATGCGGATGATAGCAGATAAATTATCGGTTATACTTGTATCGATTGTCCGTGCCATGTTCCATGGTTTCAAGATCCACAAATTATTCAATTGATCACGTTTGCGGACATAATAGTCCCCAATAAACTGGGACAACTGTGTTTCAAGATTATAAGTAGGCTGCAACCATTTTGGAGATCCATAACCCTGTAAAGCAAAACATAGGGAATTCAGAAACAAGTTACTAACAGACACGGTGCTATGATAATCAAAGGGTGTAATCTGCTGAATTTACCATTTGAATAGTCTCTGCAAGATGATGCTTCATAACAAGACAAGCCTCGAATGGAAACTGATTTAGGTATTGGTCATCTGTTATTCCCACCTCTTTTTTGAGCTCCTCATCCACCTGTACACTCGTCCATAATATGTCTGCATCTTTTGGTTCATTTGCTACAAGCAGGTAAGTGACACAACTCAGAAAACACAAAGAAAATTCTTGACTCGTCTAATGCATTTATGCATGTAATAGCTTTTCCAAAGTAAAACTGAATTTACTCCACAATCTTAAAAACAGAAGATAATTAAAAAGCTGGGGGAGTTGTGGTAAGTTAAAATTAGCGTTGTTTATGCGTAGGATTGCTTAGTATATCCATCCTATATGAGAACCAGGAATATATTACGAAAAAATGGATCAAATCACATACTGATCACAAATTCTGGGCGTGTCAGAAATTCTTCAACTTGAGGTAGATCCGTGTAAACCAGCAAAGGGGACCCATCACTATGCCGTATGCTTCGAGAAACTGAAGGGTTGGTTGGTAATGACTTGAATGCTTTAGCCTGCAGTTTTTGTTGGTATTTCTCAAATTCCTAGGAAATCAATACCAAGGAATCTGTTAATTAACAAAAATCTTTGTAGGAAATGAGAGAAAAGGAAGTGTGTTAATGTACAGAAAGCTAAAGAGGACACCGAGGAAGTACATGAATAAAATAGTTCTCGGGAGTTTGAAACCAGGCTGTGAGCCTGGCAGACCGATGTTTGTCCTCCCCAATACCAGATAGAAAATCACGAGTGCACTCATCACCTTTTTGAGAATTTTTTATAGGCCACATTACCGAATAGCTGGAACATATAAAACCAAATAAACATGGGTATATGTCAGAGACACAAAAAGTAACATTGTAGAAAATATTTGCATACATGGCATGTGAGCCCTGATCAAGAAGCGCATGTCAATCCACATTACACTTTTAAACTATAGCAACATAACCTATTTACAGCACACAGGAACTGAATTTAAAAAGTACGCGGAGCAGTGCCGGAAAAATTGAAAAATTGCTACCTCACAGCAGACTCTAGTTTCCCAGAAGGCATGAAAAGGAATGGAGCCACTTTGAAATTGGGTTCATCGCTATGCCTCAAAGCTGAACCCAATTCATCCATCACATACCTGCGAAAAAGTGATATCATTGCGCCACCCACAGTCATCCATATCCAAAAATTATGTGCCTAAACTACAGACAAGACTATCCATAAACTCTTTGACTCCCACTCTTAATTCCAACCTCTTAAGAATTAGACTAGCATCAAATGTTCATTCCCAATACTATAGAAATTTTGCACATATAAGTACACAAAAGGAGACCTCTCCTAATCAAATCAAAGAAGGCTTGAGAAACAAATCCTAGGGTTAGGGGTGAAAGTACATTTCAAAAGTGATCATTTAACTAGTAAATACAAACAGCCGTGAGTTTTACTTATTATGTCAAACAAATCCACCACACTAATTCTAATACAGCAAAAAAAAAAAAAAAAAGAGAAACATAGCATACCACAAAGAAGTTTCATCAAGCTTTTCCTCATCCGCAAGGCGATAATTCAGTGCATACAACCACATTGCATCAAGAACACGGTCAACAAGAGTACCCTCAGGATTTAGCTCAGGAATGCGTGGTTGAAGCATTGAGTCAATAACATGCTTTCCATTTTCAAATATTTTAGCTGTATCAACGCCATTTAACAAAGAGAGGTTTGAGAGCGATGCAAGAATCTCTAGAGCATTGTTTCCAAGAGGTCCAGGTATGTCAACCTACAAACAAGAAGTAGGACGTCAGCACATCTTTACATAAATATATTTTAGTTAACATTGTACAGCAACCTCAATTTGTATCTGAATAAGTAAGGACAACTTCCAACAATTACTTCTAAGGAAGACAGTGAAGGGAAGAGCTTCAAGACTTCAAGTATTTCTCCAACAGAATTCTGATCCAATGGGTTTCCACGGATATTTAAATGAGACAGTAATGGCATCTCGTGCACAGAGAATGCCTGAAAATGAAGAAAGAAAAGACAGATAAATTAGACACTTAAAATATATTTTGCAAGTTCTATAAGATACAAAATTGAAACATATATGTTCGTCAATGCTTGTAGCCTCTTCAGTCAATAAACTGACCTTATTGACTAGACTATGTATTGACCGGTTTGAAAGGTCAAGTGAGGTGACATTGGACAAGGGTTGATCCTGCTGAACACAAGCAGGATTATCCTTCCCAAAGATATTTCCACAGAAACCAAGTGCCCATAACCCATAATTAGGGGTAAAACACGAGTTGTAGATTTCAAGACTCGGACAACCTTGCAGTATTTCGTCAGCCATCTGACGTTCACTGACAATCACAAAAATACATGAGAAATCTATTATATATCCCCACACATCCGTATGTTTTGTAAATGCATGATTACCTCTTCTGAAGAACAGGATTGTCATTCAGCCACAAAGCCTTCAGATTCTTAAACTTCATAACCTCTTGTATAACCACATCTACACTCTCGATTTTATTCCCGATAAGACTAAGCGCCACTAAATCCTACCCAAAAATAGCAGCAGCACAAAAAAGAAGCTTTAGAATCTAGCATTTGAAGAATCCACGCATAGTATATTATTCAAGTTATCACTGCGAGTCTACGACTTAAAGACATGCCTGAAATTGACTAGGCAAATGCAGGGAGAGCAATGAGTCATCAACAATTCCAAGACCCTCCAACTCCAACCATCGTAAAGAGTCATATCCTTTATCTGCTGCATAACGAATTTCATTGTCTATTATCTGATCAACAGAAACTTCTTCTTCTTCTTCTTCAGTCTCCACATCAATGTCAACACTCATCAGAGAAGCCATCCTCTCAGCCAATCCCGGAATTTCCTTAAGCTGAAGTAACCAAAATAAAATAAAATAAAAGAACCCAGTGAAGTGAGTGAATAACTGTGTAAGAGTGATGAGAGTGGCGTTACCTGCTTATAGGCATCGGGAAGACGAAAAGTCCAGGCGTGATCGACAAGAAAGACGTCAGAATCTTTAGGCATAGATTGGGAAGTGAGGAGAAGCCTCCGTCGGCGACCATCCTCGGAGGATTCGATTTGGAAGTAATCGCCGCCATCAAAAGTATCGGAAGCAAGTTTCTGGAAGAGACGTGAGTAAAGTTTCGACGGCAAACCCGAAGCCGCCAGTAGTATTCCATGTACTTTCACGAAATCATCAAAGCTCTCGATTTTGCTCATTGTTCTCTGCTCCTCTCTCTCTCTCTCTCTCTCAAGGTTTTTGGGGTTCGTTTTTTTAGCTCAGCTGCTTTCGGCGACAGAACAAGAAGAGAGAAGTGGGAGAGTGATAGGGTTTAATTTTGAAAGCAAAATAATAAAAATAAATATGATAATTTGTATTGAACAAGCATCCGAGGTTCTATGGTGTAGTGGTTAGCACTCTGGACTTTGAATCCAGCGACCTGGGTTCGACTCCCGGTAGGACCTCTTTTCTTACACTTATTTTTATTATTTTGAAGAAGATGGTTGCCGGAGTCTTACGAATTTGATCCATAAAACATCATCATCTCGTCTTTGCTTTTATGTTTCATCTATTGCCATTCTCCTTTAAGTAGATTCAAGTCCAAGATTTATCTTTTAATGCCTAGTCTTTCATCCTACTCTTATATACTTATGATGGTGGCTTCTCTTCTTTATAATCTTATGATTCATCACATAGAAACTTACTAAAACAACTTTAAAGATGAAATTTTTAGAAACTTCTTTTATGGAATATCCCTGCAGCATTACACTAGAGATTATCTTTTAAACTACTAAGGATTCAAAATCTGGAAAAAGGAACAAAGTGGTTGTTAAAAACGATCCTTTTAAACCTAAGAGATAGTCTCTTTGCCTACTGCCAAAGTTATGCTAAATTGCTAGATGGATACCGTCTTTACTTCTTGTGAATACTGTTGCAAATCCATTGCGATTCTTCTCAGAACTCCCTCGGTTCGTTGAAACTGGCATTGAAACAGCAGCAGCCGCGGAAGAAGAGGAACACGGAGATGTTTCCTTGGTTGATTTGATTGACTCGGGTTGATTTCTCGCCATGAAAGTTTCGTTCTTGTGAACCTTCCAACTCTCTAGGCTGCTGCTTACACCATTTGCAGCCATTGGAATACTCGGTGTATCGGTTAAGAAATCTTCAAGTGTCGCAAGAGATTGAAGCTGTTTGCCCAATGAAGCAATTGTTTTCTGACAATTCGCAAGTTTCCCTGCAGCTGTTTCTATGTCTTCCTGTAATATATTAATCAATTCTTAGACTTTTAGTGGGAAAAAAAGGATTGTGATGGAACATAGAGCCTAAGTTTACTAAGACCTGAATTTTGGAGACAGACCTGTTTGATCTTGGGTTCTTTATTTTCACTCTTGATTGAGTTCTCTTTATGGAGAGAGATCTCTTCTTCTAGAGCCTCACATTTTCTCCTAAGCTCATCAAAATCAATCCTCTCCTTTCTCATTTCTTCTTCCAAAGATTTGATCTTTGTGGATTTAGTCTTTGCCTCATCTTCCATAGCGATGATTTGAGATTCTACTTCTGCTTTTAGTTCGTTAGCCATTCTTATCTCCGTTTGTATCTCCTCCAACTTCGTCTCAATTTCTTGCAAACAAACTTGAGATTCTTTATACTTATCTTTGATTATGTCAAAAGATATTTGCAGCTCAGCTTTCTCAACCTCCAACTTCTCCAACTTATTTTCCAGCTCCATTTTATCACAAGCAATAGCTTCGAGCTCAAATCTCAATGTGCTCTCCACTTCTCTGTTACATCTAACTTCACATTTGAGCTCATCTTTCTCTGCTTCCAACTTCGATAACTTTTCCTCAAGTTGCTTAATTCGGCAAGTCAATACATCTATTTCAGCAGCCAACCAGTTCTCTACGTGAGCAACAGCCTCTTCTCTGTTACATTTAACTTCACTTTCGAGCTCATCTTTCTCCGCTTCTAACTTCTCCAACTGTTCTTCAAGTTCCTTTGTTCGAGAAGTCAATACTTCTATTTCAGCAGCCAACGAGTTCTCTATGTGAACAACAGCCTCTTCTCTGTTACATTTAAATTCATTTTCGAGCTTATTTTTCTCCGCTTCTAACTTTTCCAACTTCTCTTCAAGTTCCTTAGTTCGAGATGTCAGTACTTCTATTTCAGCAGCCAACGAGTTCTCTACATGAACAACAGCCTCTTCTCTGTTACATTTAACTTCCTTTTCGAGCTCATGTTTCTCAGCTTCTAACTTTTCCAACTTCTCTTCAAGCTCCTTAGTTCGAGAAGTCAATACTTCTATTTCAGCAGCCAACGAGTTCTCTGAATGAACAACAGCCTCTTCTGTAACTGCTTCAGGTCCACTCTTACCGTTCCCATCTGGTGTCTCAGGCAATGCTACAAGACGTTCCATCTCAAGAAAATCACCCATGAGATCAAGTTCAATGGAAGAGGAAGTTCCCTGAAGGCTTCTCTTTTCAATCAATGTGGATGATGCCCATGAATCAGAGCAACTCACATCCATTCGTTCCCCTCCATCAGAATGACTATCTGTAGATCGATGATCGTTAAACGAAGCTGATGACTTAGCCAACATCCGAAGCTTCCTGCACTCAGCCTCAAGTTTCGCCACTTTCTTTATGCTATCTAACTGCTGCTTGCTAGCTGTTTCAGCTGCTTGGGTGCTCAAATCTCTCTCAATCGTTCTGATCTCTAGCTCTTCGCATCGCGCAAGAAGCTCGTGTCTAAGCATCACGTTTTCCTTAGCCACAGATTCCGCCATTTGGCTAAGCTCCTCAGACTTGGTTGCAGTTTCAAGAATCTGGTTCTCAAGGCTGGTTTTAGAAGACTGCAACTCCTGGGTTCTCTCAATCACAGCATCTTGAATTCTCTGTTCTTGTTCATCTCTTGCTTGCCTTAACTGTCTAACACACTCCTTAAGAGCTCCATCGAGATGGCTTACTCTATCTTCCAACACTCTGTTCTTATCATCACCAGCCTCGAGCTTCTCCTTCAACTCAACCACTTCATTTTCAGCTTTCTCCCACCCTTTCACAAAAATAGTATATCTTCACTAACAATTCGCAGATTCATAATAATAAACGCAGAAAAAAGATTGATACCAGCGACAGCTTCTTCTGCGACTTTGACATGTTGCTTCACCAGATCATCTTTAGCACTCACATTAGCAAGAGCAGCTGAAAGTTTCTCGGTTAAAGTCCTCATGCTATCTTTCAAATCTTCATTTTCAGTTTCGACTTCCAAAGAAACCGTTGGTGATTGTTGTATCTCATCATCATCATGAGACTCCATTGTACTCTCAGGCTTGAGCAAAAAATCAGTCATCACAATGATCTTTTAGATACAATTAATAACAAAAAAGAACAAAACTAAGTAGTGTTCTTTATCTTACTTGAATTTCAGAATCCTTCTTCTCGGATAGTGAAGACACAGACTCTTCTGATTCACCAAAGCTTCTCTCAGATGATTCTCTCTTCCGTTTCTCCATTTCTAGCTTCCAAGATCACAACAGTACTGAATCAGCACATAACAGTCAATGATCTGAATGAGAGAGAAAACACACACACACACACACACACATTGGATTCTTTAAAATGCAGAAACTTACATAAACATAGTCAAAGAAGAAAAAACTTTAAGATGAAGAAAACTCAACCAATCAACTAACATGCAAGATAAGAGAAAATCTTGAATAAACCAATCATCTAACTCAAAGTATCCTAAATGATTAAAGAAACTGATTTTGTCTTTATAGTAACAAATGTGCATTAGTTGGTTCCAGATGTCCGTTTCACAATCAAAAACCAACGGCTGAGAAAGCTACAAGACAAAGCTTACAACTTTAAATTTGATGAAACTCATTGCTTGATTCATCTTCAAAATCAAGCATCTTGAGTCATAAAAACAAAGGGAATATCTGAAAAAATTAGTTGAAAATCTACCAAAACCCAAATCTAAGTATAACAAATAACTAGGACAGTAATGCAACAGTGTTAAGTAAGGTCTCAAACTAAACTCCAAAAACAAGCTTCGTCCTAAAATGATTCCAAACATTTCAGAAACACAAAGTGATTTAAGGAGATAAATTAAAAAACGAATAAAGCAAGAGAATATTGTGGAAGAGACCAAATCTTTGGTGAAATAAATACCTTTTGGTAAGAACTTAGAGATCCGAAAATGCCCCAATGGATACAAAAAAAAAGGAAGAAGCTTTCTTCTTCTACTGTCTCTGAAACACTATTACGATTATTAACAGCGACAAGGCAGAGATAGAGTTAGAGAGAGAGAGAGAGAGAGAGAGAGAATTCTCTTTATCTTGTTCTTTGCTATTTTTCTATAATATTTGAAAACAAAATTTGAAAACAAAATTTCTTCTTTAATTCAAAAGATAGAAAGAGAGAGCATGTGATCCTTTGTATGTGGAGCTGTGAACTCAAAAACATTAAAATTTTAACATTTCAGCTTTTTTTTAAGGAATAATTATATATAACGAGATAAAACGTATTTTTGTACTACTTAATTTGAAATTGTTGACATTAATATGAGTTTCAAAACCTAACTTGGTTACAATTCCCGCCCGTGAATACATTATTGACAATAATTTAGGAAAATTAATTACGAATTTAGAAAGCAGCTTTTGAATTTAAGGAAGTTGTAACGGTTTTAATAATAATAATGTGATTAAAGAAGAAGAAGAGCTCACGCGTCTCGCTGACGCTGGTCATTGGGTTCACTGACAAAATCAGTGAGATTCACAATTTATCCAACGGTTGAGATTGCATTCGACTTTCACAAGTACAATATAATTTAATTTATACACTAATTTCAACCTTGATTCATATATTAACTCATCCTACTCTGAATTTTATCTTTTCTTAATTGTTGGTAGTTGGTAAGATTAACTTTATTTTCACTCCAAATTGCCAATTACTAGTCTCTTTCCTTTTGTATTTTTATCCTTTTTTTTTTGTCATCCATTTTGTCTTTTTATCTTGAGTCCCATAAACAACTAAAAAATATTCCCTCTGTTTCATAATATAAATCGTTTTTGCTAAAATCACACCGATTAAAAAAATTTACTTTTTAAAAGTTCAACCAATCATAAAAGAGACGGCATAATATAAATAATTATAAAATATTAAAATAATATATAATTTATATTAAAATTCGAAAACGATTTATATTATATACTATGAAACAAATTTTTTTATCGACGACGCTATGAAACGGACAGAGTATATATGGCTTAATGACAAACTAATTATGACTTGGTTTGATAAAGGCCCATTAAGCTGCATAGACTTCAGAGTCCCAAAGCCTAAAGATTATTGAGACCCATATCTTTCTTTTTTTCTGTCTCGTCACAGTTCACACACAAATTACACGAAAAGACATATATTCTTAGAATTAAGTTTGTGCATCTGTTGTGTCTTTTCTAATGCATTGGGACGTTAAAAAAACAAAGTAGAGGAAGAAGAAAAGTTTAGGCATATAACTTGGTGAGCTCTTCGGAGAATTCCCTCCTAATTACATCTCTTTTAAGCTTTAAAGCTGCTGTGACTAAGCCCGACTCTGGCGTCCAGGGAGATGCCAACAATTTGATCTTTGCTGGTATCTCAAACTTCTCCAATCGTGATTGTTTAGCCGCCTGCATAACACATATATTTTAAGGATCTGACTGGGGACTCGAATCGCTCAGTAATGCGTAGCAATGAACATACCTTGACAAGAGACGCATACACTTCTTTCACGGCTTGTTCTTTCGCGCACAATTCTTCGAAGTTGGCAAAGTCTATTCCTTGCTTTGAAGCCCAACCTTCAACTGTATGTTGGGACGCAACCACAAGAGCCACACAGTAACTGTAGAATGAATCAGCATGAACCATTATGTTTTCAACATAGGGACTTATACTGAGAGCAGCTTCAACCTGCCAAAAAAAGAATGTTAATAAGCTTCTCCGGAGAATTGAGTGATGAAGAAAAAAAAGGGAATTCGGATTGAGAAAACTATACTTTGCCCAAGGAGACATATTCTCCGTGCTGAAGTTTAACGATATCCTTTTTTCGGTCTATTATCTCGAGGCAGCCATCAGGGTGAAATCGTCCTATGTCTCCTGTGTAGAACCACCTCATTCCCTTTTCATCAACCTTTGAACATTCAAGTGTATAAAACGGTTAGAGGAAGAACCAAACCAACCAATTCTTTTAACATTGCCGAAACCAATAATATTGATTTGCCACCTTGTACACTTCTTTAGTTTTCTCCTCATTTTTGAAATACCCAAGCGTGATATTTGAGCCACCAATTACAATTTCACCACGGGGCATCGGCTTATCACTGGTTAGATACCCACCTTCGGGCCAGTCTACTAGCTGAAACCAGATATAATAAGCATATGATCATAAGAGACTACGACATACAAACTGATAAACCATTAATAACTAACAAAGCATTAAAAATGGACAAATCAGGTAAAGAGGTCACCTTTACAAAGGAGCAAGGAAGTGGAGCCCCAACACGGCCAACGGATGTGTCCTCAAACTCCGAGAAGGTTCCACCAGCACAAGTCTCTGTGAGCCCATATCCCTGACCGATTGGAGCCCTGAGGAATATCAGTGTTAGATCATAGAAATGGCAAAGGGACGAAAAGATAGATTCGCCACCCTAAGATTGGAGAGTAGTGAGCCTCAAGGAGATATTCAGGGATTTTTTTACCCAACACATATGTTAATGAATCTCTGAGTGTCACCAGAAAGAGGGGCACCACCAGAGAGCAAATAGCGGATTTGACCTCCCAACACAGCACGGATTTTCCTGAACACAAGCACATCCCACAAAAGCTTTTCCAATCCCCAGGCTCCAAACCAACTTCCATTGATTGCAGATAATCGCCGAGCATATGCAAAGTCAAACAATATCTTTGACAATCCGCCCTTTGCATCAACCTGATGGTCATAAAGTGTCAGTGCTTATACAATTATAAGGTTTACTCACAAGCAAATGAAGACAATTTAGCACATCTTGGTTGCTCCGAGATAGCCGGAATCATGAAACAGCTAGGAGACCACAAGCTCAACTGCTTTAACAGAGGATAGCCAACCAAAGAATTTCGATGTGTATCTAAGATGCACAAACCTTTTTGCGGACACCATCCCTGACACGGTCAAGAATGGCTGGAACAGCTGTCATTATAGTGGGCTTTAGTGCTGTGACATCTCCTTTTGTACCCTTTTTTATCTTGTTTGAAGTATCCGTGAGCGTCAAGGGAGACCCATATCCAATAGAACTCCCAATAGTAGCCATTACACTCTACAACAATGATATCAGGCCGCATTCAAATTTTCTGAAAGTGGAACTGCTAAATAAACGCATTTAGCAATAAATTTTTAAGATACCTCAGCTGCTAACTCAAGGATGTGAGCCAAAGGTAAATATGCCATGTATATATCCCTCTTTCCAAGGTCTGGAACAATTGTCATCACTGCCGAAACTGTAGCTAGGACATTACCATGTGTCATCATAACACCCTACACAATTTAGGAAGTGGGAAAGTCAGATTGAGTAAATTTTGCAGAACCAATAACAAATAGCTGATACGACAATTTTGATAACCATAGACAAAATTCTTATTCTGAGACAACAGATGTACACGTAAACTGGTTTCGAAAACCTTCTAACCTTGGGAAGTCCAGTGCTTCCACTGGTGTACATTATAACAGCAACATCTGCTGAGAGAGGAAAATTAGGGTCTACAGGGTTTTCGCGGCCAAGTTTCTGAACATCAGCAAATGAAGTCGCCATCCAATTACTGTTCAAATCAGATGGGAATTCATCATCCATGCATATCACACGTTTAACAGTTTCAAGCTGTTGGCCTATGTCCATGAGCTTTTTGAGTTCTTTGCTACCACATATTACGGTTGTAACCTCTGTCTGGAAAGTGAAAGAAAGGGAATCATGAACATATGAAAGGAAAGCATACACAAATATGAAAAATACTTAACCACAGGATAACATAAAGCTCACTCCAACCTATGCGAATATCATACCGTACTGTATGTCCAAATAAACTAGAGATAATTAGAGCATAAACAGCCACAGAGCATATACCGCATGGATTTATGCCGCCATAGCAGAGAGAAAGCAGAGAAGAGAAGCAAGGGCTACCTCATTCAGCGAGTGACAAAGAGCTTCCTCTCCCAAAGATGAATAGATAGTTACCACAGTGACATTTCGCCTGAAGCAACCCTGTAACATTGAATCACACAGAAATTTCATAACCGTACCAACAGTCCATCCGGATTATAAATGAGAGAAAACAGGAAAAGGTATTAAAAAATGGAAAATCACCTGTAGGGAGATGAACCATTCTTCTCTAGTATCTGCAAAAATGGCGACACGTTCTTCCGTCTTGTGTCCAATCTGAACCAGCCCAGAGGCAAAATCACACACAGCTTCGAGTGTCTTCCCAAAAGTAAGCCACTCGTAGTCACCCAAATGAAGTTTCTCAAAAGTTTTTCCATCCTGACTAGTCTCAATCTCTCTAGAGATGAGCTTCCGGGTGCCAAGGAAAACCCTATCACTGTGAGCTTTACAGGAAATCTCAAAGAGCTCTGGAAGCGTTGAGATATGTTCCCAATGGGAACTAACAGGATCAGTGAACCTGTGATTCCTAATGGCATAACCTGGTTCACCACCAACATCAACAACAACACCTCTTTTCTTTTCTTTCTTAGATTTCTGAACCCAGAACGTTAAAGCCAAAGGCACAATAACACCAGCTGCATAAGGAATCATCTTACTAAACCCCCCAAACAAAGAATTATATGGCTAATAAAACACCTCCACCTCCTGCAACCAAAACCCCATCACAACATTATTAACATAATCAATTTCACTAAAACCAACTTTAATACAGGCGATAGCTGTATTGTATTACAGAGAAGAGCTACACGAAATAGACTCAAGTAAATCACATTCGTTAAGTAGAACTCTCTCGAGAACTAAGTGTATTACATTTCGTTTGATCCGCGGAGAAAATTGAGTTCAACTATCAAAAGATCTGAGAAACTTCCATGAAACAAACATTCGAAGAATGCAATCGGGAATGTGAAGCATAATAAGAAAGAGAGGAGAATGGAATTTACCGTGATCGAAGCAAAACGGAACTGGAGAAGACGTCGTCGAGAGAGAGGCTCCAATATAAGAGAGAACAGTGAAGGGTATAAAGGTCTTTTAGCGGAGACGTCGAGACTCGAGAGGACTGTGGAGGCGGAAAGACGAAACGAAATTAGTTTTTTTTTTTATTTTAAATTATTGAAGGAAGAAATAAATACGTGGAGGGGTAGTCAGATGATATGGACCGTAGGATGTGTTAAATGGTAGGTCATCAATCTGACAACGGCCATGCAAATAACCTCTTCCTGTTGGTACGCCAAATCTCATTGCACAAAACGCTCTCTTTTTGTCAATTTCTTACCTAATTTCACAACCAATCTAACTGCATTTAAACCTAATAACATGGTCTTCTCATCAAATTTGAACAAAATTTCCAACTTAAGGAAAATTTTAGGGGGGAATTAGGAAGGTTTTGGTTGAGTTTAGACAAGTTTGAAAACTAAATTGACCTGGTTGATTGATTATCAAGTCGAGCAAACCAAAAAAAAGTGAACTACTTTTTCTCTGTTATTATTTTTCTTTTCGGTGTAGGTCATCAACATTTTAAGTCTTTAACTCTAGTTAAGGATTCGTTAATTATATTATTAACATATTTAGGAGGACCTCCGTCGTTAAAGAGGTCTTAAGAAGTTCTCTGTCTACGACTTCTTCTGAGTCCCTGAAATAAGATCAGAGCTTTTAATCAAACAGCAGTCTGATTTCTGATTAGATTTATAATCATTGGTCATATTAACATATTATTAGAGAGAAGCAAGGATTTCCCTTATATAACAAGTTTTGAAAACAGAGGAGGCTTACAATATTGTCACTTGTGTCGGTCACTTCTGAAACTGATCCTTCTCCAGAAACCGAATTTCCTTTTTTTGATTTTGCTGATATCATCAAACATGGGACTCTTGGTTAGATTTCAAATCCAAAAGCAATCAAGATAAATTTGAAATATAACAAAATGTCAACAAATTTGAAATTTTTATTCACTTATGAGAAGAAAATCTTCTCCATACTATTGACAATCATTCATTGTGAAATATAGGTATAGTTAATGGTATTTGTGTTTCTACCTGACGGACTCAGACACTAACGAGCCAAATATCTCAAATCGACAACTGAACTAGCGTTAAGAAATAATTGAGAAGTCTGCAACAATTTACCAGCTGGAGGATTCAATTTGGCAGGCAACTTTTTGTTCTGCTGCTTTGTTCTTGTTTTCTGCTTTTGGGCATCAGCCTTTGCAAGTGTATGACAGATTTCAGGGACGCTGCAGAAAGCAAAGTATTTTCACAAGATCATTACAGATGACACGGGAAATGAGCGTCAACAACAAAATCAATTATATCCAGTGAAAGGAACAAAAAAAATATCAATTATATAAGTTACTTAATGCAACCAGAGATTCAGCAGTTCAAAGTAAGTTGGTTGATCTTAACCTACCAGTTCCGAGAACCAAAAGATTCTGTCTCCTTTCCCAATATTTCCTGAATAACGAAAATTCAAACAGAGATTGTTACCTATTATACTGGTGTCGAGTTCATTTTTGGGTTCCAAGATGGTAGCACTTGAATCATGGATTACATATAAATCATTCCATTTACCTCTTGCCCCATGGATTCATGGCTCAGGGTCTCCCAGCTCTCGCTATCCAAGCAGACTAATTCAACATCACCATTGTCAAAAATAATCTGCAACAAAGCAAAACAGAAGCCATGGATATAATGCAGCAGGAAAACGGCAGAGAAGGGGGCAAAGGAAGAGATGTACGCTATTCGAGTTCGATATGACCACCTTCGACCATAACCAGCACATAGAATCAAATGGTTATTTGAAAGAAAAATACTAATGATGCCTTCATACTATTGAGTTTCAACCAAAGGAACTCAATAGAGCATGTTCAAAGTCTACATGAATGCAATGTCATCCGAAATTAGCACAAAGGAAGATAAAATGACAAGACAATAAGTCCTGTTAATCATCTCATCATATGCCATGGATCTGCAGCGAAGAAATATTCCGCACTAAAAATTTATAATATAAGTATAGCATTTGATCAATAGTTTCTTACTGAATCAAGGCAACACTCATGGGGACGAATGGATCAAGAGTCATCAACAAAAAGACAGAATAAAGACTTCAAAGTTCAGTGGATACCTTGTGAGAGTTGCTTTTAGAATTAAACTTCTCAACAGTGCCCGGATAGAAACTGGTAAGAAAAACACAAAAAAAAATTACAGAAGCTCCAGCATATATTTGGTCGAGTATAAGAAATTTTCTACCATCCATCTGTGTGAGAGAGTAATTTAATCCGCTTCCCAATGATTGCTTCGCCATGGTTGCTGATATCCTGTGACAATTATTAACTGGTATCACAGGAAGATATGGGTAGTTATATAAAGATCTAACATATACTAATGCACTTACCTTTAAAGCAGATACTACCCCGGAGTATAAAGATCTAACATATACTAATGCACTTACCTTTAAAGCAGATACTACCCCGGAGTGTTTGGAAGATGTAATTTTATTGCTTAAACTTGCTTCGACACTCTCCTTTGAACAAGTATTGTGTCTTTCTAGCTTCTTTATAGGAATTTCCGACTCAACTGTTCTCAGAGATAAGGAGTTACAAGAAATATGTTCTCCCAGATGAGTTCGCTTCCTGCTACACCTCGTGTTGTTTTTGCTGGCTTCGGTTGAACCAGTAATTGACGTTTCGATTTGATTGCCCGATAATGGAGGTAAAACTTTGTCTTGCGAACCAACTGCTAGGCTATCTTTTTGACACCTCTGATCATGCTTCGAAAGCGTTCATATGGACCGAAACAGGATCAGAAAGAAAGCTTACATAGCATAAGTTAAGCAGGCAAGATAGTGGAAGGATAGTAAAATGTTGCAGTGTGGATATACCGTGGAGATCTGTGATTGGAATATATGAACTACTCTTTCAATGAAACTTTGTTCCAAAGCATTTTGGGTACGAGACTTAGCCTTATTCTGCAGAGTGCATTCACGAAATTATAAATAAAATGTTTGTTAATGTCACAAGTGAGCAATATTGACACAATGCAGGACTTGCCTGGTTATCCGTTATGCTAGTGAGGCTGTACAACGATGATGGCAGCAAAATTGACCGTGGAGCTTGTGGAGAAGTGACCACAATACTATTTAATATGTTGACAGCTGAGTAACCGATATCAGCTAGAATGTGCAGCCTCTGCAGTTCAAAGTATAATTTTATTTAGCTATGAATGAGAAAGAAGCATATGTGTTACTCAGTGCTATCACGCCACACTTACTGGCGTTTTACGAGAATCAACAGCATCCTCAGCTCTTTTAATTGCACGGAAGATACAGAACAAGAAAGGGGTGGTTTCCTTGATAGTAAAACCATTATTGTTGATACTAAGAAACACCTGTAAGACCGAGAACAGAGGGCTGCCAAAGGAAATAAGTGAGAACAAAAATTCAAAATGAAACCAACCACCAACAATAACAGGAACATAACAATTACCCACAAAAGCGAGCATAGACATGCTCGTCCCTGCAGTCTTCTGAAGGGAACTCCGGGTCATGTGCAAGAACATGAATTAGGAACACTATCATATAAGCTGGACTATCAGTGAGTGATTCTCCTTGATCTAAATCCCGACATGTCCGAGATTCTCTTGTAGCATTGTTGATGAATCCATTGATGTATCTTAATGACTGAACAAAAAGACAAGAAAATTCTCAGAGAACCTAAAGGGTTAAAACAACCGAAATATTTCCTTCTTAGAGTGAGTATGAGAAAGTTACATCATCTTGCAGATCTCTGCATGGACTGGACAAAGAAAACGAAAAAGCACATGCATATCTACTGGGTATCATATGTTGCGTCAATAGCTTGTACAACTTGGTGAGAAAAGTCTTGGTAATAAAGGCGTTGGAATCCTGGCAGATGACAAAGGTACACGGTCAAAAAGACAATCATGAAACCAGGTAAATCCAACTTTCTAAGCACATATATCCAGTACATGAAACCAAAAGAATCAATTAAAAGCCAGAATGCCATGCCCTCAATGCCCTTACAAGGTTAACACTACTATAAACACCTTTTCTTCAGAAATAAATTACCATACACCCAAGCCTATACAATTAGAGCTACTTTTGGATACTTCATATATGCAATTGCAAGGACATAAGTGACAAAAATGCAGGATGCAGTACATAGCCACTGTAACAGTCGACTCATGACTTGCCATCACAACAAAGACAAATTGAAAAACAAGCAGTTGAAATTATTAGGATAATATTCAAGAATCTTTGCTAAATTGTTTGGTTGTTGTGAAAGATGGAAGTCCCTTAACCTTTGCCATCAAAATGGTTAGACCGAAAAGTTCAGGAGAAATATGAAGGTCCCATTTCCTTGAAAGCAATAGAACAGCTTTAGCAGCAGCCAGTCTAACATTAGCCCCTGTGTCCTCGCTACAAATTTCAAGAGCAAATAAGCACCTTCGAACATATGAGAAGTCAACAAGGATCAAGACTGTACCAAGAGAAACTGATAATGGAATTGTGAAAGCTCATAAAACTTGTGGCTTCGTGTTAATAGCCTGTACAACATGATTGATTTGTATAGCTATCCAAAAGAACATACCATGATTTGATGCCATCCTGTCCTTGTGATTTTAGTGTTTTCTTCAAAATGTTTAGCAAGTCATCGATTTTCCTTACGACTTGACCATGACGAGGCAAGAAACTTTTCACAAGTGTTTTGAGCCCATATATCTGCCAAAGACAACAAGTCAAAACTGAATATACCTCATCCTTGTAAGCGGAATTTAAGAACTTCAATGTGCTTATCCCAAATCAAAAATCTAAAAATAATATTGTTCACACTTATTTCAATATGCGACAGCATTATTCTTAAAAATTGTGGAGTCAAGCATGAAAATGCTGAAATTCTTGGAAAGTACACAAATAACTGGCAAATGTTGAGCAGAGGCATTTACCAATGGTCACACTTGTTTTACTTCGGGTTTAAATGGTAAATATTCTCAGAACTAATAAACGGGAAGCAAAAGTGTTTCTTTCTCCAGCACTTGCCTTTAGCTTGCAAGAGTTGCAACAACCAGAAGACTGATCACAAGGCATTTGATTGTCCGATGGTTCCGCCTATAAATTTTACCATCAACAATTAGAAAAGTTAACAGAAAACAGAGAATTAGCTGGATATCTCCATAGTAGCACCTCTTGTCACTTACTTGAAAAACCTGGTATATGTAGCTGGTGATATCTTCATATATATTGTCATAAGCCAAAACAGAATATTGCCCAACACACGCCAAAGACTGCAAAGTTGTTGGAATGTTCCGTCCACCCAGCAAAGAATCCATGAGCATCTGAGTAAAAGGAAGGCAAATGGATCAATGTGGCAACACTCAATTTTCTCTAAAAAGGAAAACCATCACTTATTCAAAGGAAGTACTGTGAAAGATATGTGCACACAGCAGAGTGTCTAATATATTCATCTATGCTCCCTACAATCATTGTCACATCATCACTTCAATAATTCTACTTAAGCCAGGAGTTAGGTTTCCGAGAATATAAAGCACAATAAAGTTATACGCTAAGGATATTCTCAAGTTAGTTACATAACATGCACATAAATGTGAACAAGTAAATGTGGAGTAAAGGAAATTAACAGAAAAATTCAGATTGCAGAAAAACTAACCTCGCATAACTCGGAAAAGACAGATTTGTCAGATGATCCAGCCAATGAATCGATGGCAGAAACCGCACATTTTGCCTGAGAACGAGTACCCTCCAGACACACCCTCTCCAGAACAGGGTAATAGTCACTGCAAAGGCAAACCAATGTCTTAAGTATGTCTAGCCCTGATTAATCTATAAAAAGGATATTAGTTTCCTAGGTATGCTATTAATTACATAAGCCATTTTTAAGAATAAAAATATCTAGAACAAACTTAAAACATCCAATCAATCTGAAAAAATGTATTTACTATATAAAAAATTTAGACTATATAACATGTCTATAGTTGAAAATTTGTATCAAGAACATTTAGTGTATGTGTCGAATAATAAACTTCTATAATTATTTTTGCATTAAAGAACTTCTATTAAGCCTAACAGCTCGCTAAGTTTATATATCAGCACATAAAATTTGCAGTGCAGGGGTAAATGGAACAGTAAGCGCTAATTGATTCAAATCATTTAGCTTTTGCAAAAACAAAGTAAGAAAAATGCCATGTTAACATTTCTCTGGCAAGACTTTTGCTTTAGCAACACAGATTTGATATTTGTCCTCCAACAAGATGAACGTTTTTAAAAGATATCAAATTAACCTAAGAAACATACAAGAATGCCACATAATAATAACAAATTAACCTAAACCAATGTAAGTCAAATAGTGCTGAAGAGATTACCCGAAGTTGGCAGAAATATAAGGAGCTGCCTTTGATAAAACTACAGTTAGCTCGTCAGCAGCTGAATAATTCTCCTCTAGCAGCTTCAGAAACTGCTTTTCTGAACCTCTCAGGTAAGAAGGGAAGATGTTGAGAATAACCTAATTTAGGAAATCAGTAACAGTGTCTCATTTGCATATTCGAAGAAGATGTAAGCAAGATACTAATGCATACTTAAGAACGCTAATATACCTACAAGAAAAGTTCAAATTTTATAGAACAACAAAAGTTAACAAGTACACCTAAAATGAACAAAGGATGGATATCAATTGGAACAAAAATAATTTAAATGAAAGGATATTAATCAGAGGATACCAGCATGTTTCACAACATCTATCCTTACCAGAAGAAGTTTGATGGAAGGAGCCTTCAATTGCGTGTTAACAGAGGTGCTGCCACAAAGCTGATTCAAAAGACACTGAACATGCTCTGAGCTAAATATATTAGGCGAACATTTTGTAGAAAGTATGCGCAGGAACTCGAATAGAGAATGTTTAGCACCAAACATGTTGAGAAACTTCTCCTGAAAAATAAAAATAAAAATAAAGAACAACAATGAGAAAATGATCCCCTCTCGAATATGTAGTAAGAAGTTGAATATATCCAATATACTAAAGCGACTATTTATTTTCTTCATTCTGATTACCAATGCATTTACTGTAAAATACTCTTGTTGATACTACAAAAATGATGCATCATAGAATTAGTCAAGAATAGAATATAGTAGAATATTCATGATATTTGTAGCTGTTTCAGAGAAAATTTTATGAATTGTGAAGAAATTGAACATAAAATTACACACTAGTAAATAATATCTCTGATGCTCAGAAAAGTTTAAACTTACTTTAATAATTTGAGCCTTTGTGGATGACAGTTCATCCAGCAGTAAAGTTAAGACATCATAAATTGATGCATCCCTCATTTGGTCTAGTTTTTGAAAGAAATCTTCTGCCTCGGAAGCATCTGGAAAACAGGCTGAAAGCTTTACAAAGTAGCTCTTTTTCTTTCTTTGCACTTCCTCTATATTGTCATCCTAAAGCAAGTATCAGATTAAAATAATATAATGAGCAACCTAAGGTTTGCGAATCCCTCGGGATCTGTGAACCAGCAAAACTTAAGAGAAAAGGGTAAAACAGACCTTAGCTTTCCTCCAGAGGGTTAGGCATTGCCGCAATTCATTTTGCAACCTGGAACCATACTGAGTAAATAACAAGAAAGACTTTTAACCTATATTTGATGGTGAATTATTATGTCTACCTTCTTTTCTGAGATAAAATTGAATTGAGTGACTTAATGTGGATATGATTCATAATGGCAAAGCATTGGACCCAGTGCCGCATCCTCTCCTCAACTGGAAGAAGGCGAGGAAAAAGATCATCGGAAAGCACAAGTTCCAAATTTTGAGACCTAAATGATTCATAGAACTATATTAGTTTTTCAGAAATATTTAGAGGGAAAAAAAACTATTCAAGTATAGTTGGTAAATTATGATACCTGAATTCATCACAATTTTTATCGCAGCAAAGTAGCAAGATTTTGCATGGGATTTGCTCAAAATGATCATTTATTGTCATGTCTCCTTCTGAACACTTGTCACAATAATCTTGATATACTTCTGTCAGCTTCTGCAGAGCCTTCTTCCTAACAGATATCTTTATCAAACAAAAGCACAATATAAAATAAGGTGGTAAGTAATCCGGAAAAAATAGATCCTTAGTAGCGCCTCATATACTGCAACGTAGAGTACCTTCTTATCCCGAAGCCTCTCACTGGCTTCAGAAATCAGATTCAAAGGAACATACTTCATATCAAACTTCATAATATCACAAGCAACAACCAGAGCCTGTGTTCGAACCCTATCATCAAAATCTAATAGGCGTTCTTGGATAGCAGCTGATACATAAAAATATGAATAAAGGTACACCAGTTAGACGATAGGCAGAAATGAAGAACCAAGGAAAAAAGAGAATGCAGCTTCAGGAATATTACTGAGAACTCCAGATGCTTTATTTCCAGACGGATTCGCAAAGTAACACTGTTTGCCACATTTCAGTGCAGCCATTCTGACTTCTGCAGATTTATCTGAGAATCTTCTCAAGAACTCTGCATAAAGATCTTGATATGTCTCTCCGTAAGAACTTAAACAGTGCTTAGGCTGCGCAAAAATCCTTCCAGCTAAGTTAAGGGCTTTTATTCGCACATCGACCTGATCAGTCTGCAGACATAGAAATACTGACCCTGGTGAGTAGCCAAAAAAAAGGAACAGGAATATAACGCTAACTTAAAACAAAACAGTCTACACCTGCTTAAATAGCAAAATTTAACCAATCTCATAGAAAAGTGAGATCATCTGTTTATAAATATGCAAATGTGTAATAAATACCAGTAGTTCCTGGGTCAACTTCGGGATTACTGCTAGCAGCATCTGGGGAGCATTTAAGGAGATCTTAAATATGATTTCGTGATAAGAATCTTTGAGATTGGTCTGGATGGAATCTTTCTCCATAAAGCATGATGTTAAAAAGCTGCAAATGAACGGCTCTAGCCTGTCGGTACAGCTTTGAATGAGAGAAGTGGCAAGCTTAGCAGAAGCAGAAGTTGTATCCTGTAAGCACACGAGGATCAAAACATCACCTAATCATTTTGAAAACAATAATCAATAGAGATAATCGTTGTACATCCATACCTCTCCCTCCTTCACAAGATTTTCCAGAATAGCAACGACAAAAGACGAATTTGCCTCTTCCTCCAGAATATCAGTCATTATATTCAAGATGTTGTTAAATAAACTTTGTTGTGTTTGCTGCATGTTAGCCTTTCGCTGCTGCGTTTTAATATTTTTCTGGTTAATTAAACTTTGTTGATGGTGCTCTCTGTAAAGACAAGGGAAAAAGAAAACCTTGTTAATGGAGTTCAACTACGACGAAATTAAGAAATCAGAGTAGCCATGAAATTAAAAAAAAAATCGTCTCATCTCTTACCTAACAAGAGAGAAAAACATGTTGAACATCTCGTGAGCTAAATCTAGGCAGTCCTCGTCCAGCATTAGCAGACAACATTTCAATCGAGAAACTGTCTCCAAGATTTTCGCCCTCTTAGAGAAATAAGGGCTTACAGTATCAGATAGCTCAGAAAACTCAGCAAGAAAGAGAGTGAAGATATCCTGAAATTGGGATATGACAATGTTAATGCGAGTAGCCATAAAACTGAAGAAAACAAAAACATATATATGA
Organism: Arabidopsis lyrata subsp. lyrata; assembly: GCF_000004255.2. Taxonomy (NCBI): domain Eukaryota; kingdom Viridiplantae; phylum Streptophyta; class Magnoliopsida; order Brassicales; family Brassicaceae; genus Arabidopsis; species Arabidopsis lyrata. The sequence goes on from NW_003302554.1 coordinate 17,715,145, forward strand.
TTATTGAGAAGGAGTTAAAAGAATCTTTATACCCTGAGATATTTGTCTTCAAAAGGTCGATTAGGTGCTAAAATCCGGAAAAGCTCGGAGACACAAACAGTGACCAAGAGACTCACGTCGTTATCACGATTCTTAAGAAGACCATGCTTGATAATGGATTTCTTCAGAGGTCTTAACTCAGCTTCTAACAGTTTCAGACCTTTTTCCTTGTTTGTGGCTGAAGGCTGGTCGATTTGTGACAGCGTATTAGCAACTTCCTACACAAAATTCACAGAAATATGTATAAGCAAACACTCTTAGAATAATCGGATCTGATTAGAAAATATATATAAAAATCATATCACCAGAAAAAAAGATGCTCAAGCCACAGACATATCAGCGATTAGCTTACCCAACAAAAAAAAAAAGGAACCAAAATCGATTTCAAACGTGCAAAGAGCGAACAAGAGAGATAGAGAAATCGTCACAAATTAGGTTTTGATCCAGCAAACCCAGTCAGAAACCTACTCAAATTCAAGTCGATTTTTAAAGGTATCAAGGTTTTTTCGGATTGATAAAAAAAGTTGTAAACAGTGAAGAAATCAAACCCAAAGTGATGAAATCGAGTAAACTAAAACAAAACCCAGCTCAGAAATTTTACCCGTAGTAACTTGACCAGAGAATCCTTGTTGGGACGAGATAATTGAAGCAAACGAGAACCCAGTTCGGAAACAATCTGCGTCGGAGTTTTCTCCATTCCGGTGTACCGCTTCTTTGAAATCGAAATCAATATGGAGACGAAACGATAGAACAAAAAAAAAAAAAACCCTAGAAACGCCTCAGTGGAGTGAAGAAGAGAGAGCGAATATAAAATCCAACGGTGAGAGTCTGCGATGAAAACGGAGAGGGAAGCTTTGGGCGGGACTGACCCTATTTTTCCTTTTTTATTTTATTTTAACTAATTATTCTCTGTGTGTTCATTGCCCATCGGAGACTGTACCAGGCTCAGGAGAATTATAACTAACTTTAAATACACATGCCGACAAAAACACACACACAATTTATGATTATTTATATGGGCCTCTAAGCCCAACGAAAATTACCCAAAAGCCTAAAATATGTTTAAATTAAAAAGTGCGTAAAGAGTTCTAAAACTCAGCCGTCTATAAACGTCGTCTCTCACGGGTTTATCAAATTTTTAATTTTTTCTGACGGCACCGGTTTATCGATTGTAATAGTCTAATATTTTTTTTTAAAACCGGTTTATCGATTGTAATAGTCTAATATTTTTTTTAAAACCGGTTTATCAATTGTAAAAGTCAATATTTTTTATTAAAGCCGGTTTATCTCCCATGCGTCTACGTTTTAGTTTCATGATGAAATTAAGGACCGAATATTTTTTCGATATCAAATATCAAAAAAAAATTGACAAAGCTCGCGATGGAAAACAAATACAAGGCTAAAAGCTATATGAACTATTTGATAGGGTCAATTGACACGTTTTGCATGCCACCTCAGATGCTTGCATGAAACATATGGTTCAATTTAAGCATTGGGCAAGTATGGTATTTAACGAGAATGGATGATGACAAGCTGGGAGAAGGCTAAGCAAAAGAGGATTCGTCAGGACAAGACTGAATCTCTTCAAATGCCTATGGTAGACTTGACAAGGGAGTATCATCAGAGTGCAACCGAAATTGGAGAGCACTCAAAGGTTCAAACAACACTCATCTCTGGAAAATGTTCTACGACAACTCGGAGAGAAGAAAGCCTTCACTCCAACTTTAGCGCATATCTTTTTTTTTCCTTGTTTTTGTTTTTGAGTGGAGAACACCATCATACGATATTATCTGTGATAGTGATGATATTATCAGTATTAGTGATTTGTTTGTGTAGAATTTGGATACAATTTAACTTTTTCTCTTTACCATATTATCATCGGATTCTGACTATACTTAATATTTTTTTTCGTACAAAAAAAAACAATTGTAAAAGTCATTCATAAATATTTCATATTTGTTTAAACTTACTAAAAAAAAAAAGAAAACTAAAAATAATAGTTCTTGAGAACATATATAAGCAACAACACCAACATCCTAACATCCGATTAGCGTCTAACGATTTTAAAAATATGGAAAATAAGTAATATAGTGATTTGCTCATAGTTTTATTATATTCTACTCATTAGCTGGTGTAGTAAGCATAGTGACAACACCACCCATGTGCTTAATACAACCATACACACTTAATTAGTGGCAACACCACTTGACTCTCTAAACCATAATGATCATTTGGTCATTTTCTTTGGCTCCATTTCGTTTCTAGATTTATAATTTCTTGCATCAATGTTCAATAATTGAAACCTAAATAAGAAACAACAATAATGGTGGTTAATAGGACAAGAGTTTCTCTAAATAGATGCGTTTTTGACTTTTGCAGGTTTCTTTCCCTATCTTTCAAGATAGTTTCTTTATTTGCTTTGAGAAATTAAGATTGGTTTATGTGTCAGGAATCAGTGAATAATGTGAGAAAATGACTTGCCCTTCATGAAGAGAGTAACTATAACCGAATTGATAAAACAAACAAGATTTCGAAAGTGATGTTTAATTTATCTTTCGATTATGGTCTCTATAATAAACAACCAAATTAATATCTTATCAGCTTTTCTTGTTCAACAATAAATACAATCATGCATGGATGAAATTTAAGGCGTGTAATGAATTATTATGCTTATTGTTAGGATCCTTCATCTAAAGTTAGATGGGATATAAAGTAATATATAAATGACATTTACCAATTTATTAATTGCTAGTTGGTTTTGAGTTAGGTCTCTATAAAACTTGATAATCTAGGGTATTGATCGGAGAAGAATAATGCTTATCTGCTCGTCTAGGAAAATAACAGAACAATGTTTAGCATTTAGGTGACCAGTATCAAACTCCTACTCGATAGCCTTCCATTTAACGCTTGCAAGTAAGTCAAAATTTGTATTCATTGCTTACACTATGCAAAAGGGAAACCAAGAATTGCTGCCTACTTCATTCAATTTCTTGAATCGTTCGATTTTGTTTTTAAGTTATTATTTTGATATAGTATTTCTTCCCTATCTTATCGTTCACATAAAGTACGACCATCAGATGGCATAACTTTCCTCGTGGTTTGACCAAGTTAGTCATTCAAAAACTCAATATATTGAATGGTCGTGGAGCAACAAGTATCCACACGTTAATTTTATATAACCTTTTTTATGTTAAAATAAGTACTGTATAGATATTTCATAACATTACTATATATATAGCTCAAACTATATATTATATATGCATTTTGCTTGTGATTTGCTCATATGAGATTTGTCAAAGAGTGTTTAAATTTATACTATAATTCATGACCGATTATCGTTCAATAACATTAACGTCGCCGCTTCTTTAAAAGAAAAAATTGGTTGCCAAACCTATTATAGCTTGATCATATAATTTTAAGATCCTATTAATATTTAAATGCTGTTTCGAAATTAATCTTCTCCACATCTTACTTCTGTGACTGTACAAGACGAAAAAAATTGACAAGTTTGGTCCATAATTTTTATAACTTATAAGACTTTAACATACAAATGCTATAAGTATATCGTTGTCGGTGGTTTTTGCATTTAACCAGAACCAGTTTCTCGTTTATACATATATATATATATATTAATTACTTACAAATTAAATTACTAAAAAGTAAATTAATTGTGGACTATATAAACGTTCAACTTTTAGAGAGGAAAAATATTACGAATTTGTAAGATACAACAAAAAAATTAAGATATGCCATAATCAATTTGAAAAATAGACAGTAGTAGTGGGATGTCAACGTCGTGAAAAATGTATGTTCATCGGACGGCAGTGATCTTCCCCATATCCTCGGAAGTACATGGGACAAAATACCACAAAACAAAAACTATTTGTTGCTGCATTTCTTTAATAAATCGCCGCAACAATTAACAAAATGTTTTAGCTAACACAAAATATCAAAATATTTTCGATTAAAGCAAATCTTGAACCAAATAAATATTTAACAAAATATGCGCATTTTAATTTAGTGATATGTATTCCTGCTCAGTGCTCACACCATTATTTATCTGACATAAACAAAAGTAGTATAAAACAATCATATTATTTTTTACCATGATTTAGTGCATGTACATTAAAATGTTGTTACCAAATGATAACCATCCATTGAGTTTTGGAAAAATTGAATATTTGACTTAACCTTCATAAAACATGGAAATACTATTTTTGTGATATTTTTTACTCACACTTTTTTTTTTGACTGGTAGATTTAACTTTTATTTTCGGTTGAATTTAATAAGCAAAACAAAAAAAAAAATTAAAATTGCCAAAAAAATACTAGTTTTTCTTAAAAAAAATAAATGGAAAACCTACGGAAGAGCAAAACATAATTTTTTTTTTTTTTTTTTTGTAAACCAGCAAAACATAATTTTCATGGCATAAAAAGAGAGAAAGAGTGAGAGAGAGAGAGAGTCATAGAGGGAGACGTTTGAGATTGATGAACAGAGAATTCGAAACAAATCACATGGAAGAAGAGCTCTCTTCTGCTACCGTTACCTTCTTCACTTTTCTCCTTCATTAGGGTTTTCTCTCTATTTAGCTGCGCAGCTCTCTCTCTCTCTCTCTCTTTCTCACCGATTCATTCACTTCTCTTAAAACTCGTTAATTTCTTCTGGGTTTTTGTCTCTTTTGCGATCTGATTCCGAAAGTTGTTCAATTTTCGAGTGAGAGAGAATCATGGAGGAAGGAAGTATGTTCAGATCTCTATTAGCGATTCTTCAGTGGTGGGGTTTCAACGTTACCGTCATCATCATGAACAAATGGATCTTTCAGGTTTCTTCTTAACCCTAGAATTTTAGGCTTTAATACCCTATTGATCTGATCTATTGATTTCTTATGTTTGATGTTTTGATTTTGAGATTTCTTTTTTTCTCAATTTGGAATTTTGGTTTCAGCTTTATAGATTGGTGATAATGTTTTTTTTTTTTTGCAGAAACTGGATTTCAAGTTTCCACTATCGGTTTCATGTGTTCACTTCATATGTTCATCGATTGGAGCTTACATCGTTATCAAAGTTCTCAAGCTTAAACCATTGATTGTTGTTGACCAGAAGATCGGTGGAGGAGGATTTTTCCAATGTCTTTCGTGTTTTGTATCAACATTGTGTTGGGAAATGTCAGTCTTCGATACATTCCTGTTTCGTTTATGCAGACGATTAAATCTTTCACTCCAGCTACTACAGGTTAGGGTTTTGTGATGGAATTTGCAATTAGTGATCTGTTCTTAGATTTTCTAGAGAATCTGATTGTTTCCTTTATATGTGTTTGAATAGTTGTGTTACAGTGGCTAGTATGGAGGAAATACTTTGACTGGCGTATTTGGGCGTCTCTCGTGCCCATTGTTGGTGGAATTCTTCTGACCTCTGTTACCGAACTTAGTTTTAACATGTTTGGATTCTGTGCTGCCTTGTTTGGATGTTTAGCTACTTCCACAAAGACCATTCTAGCCGAATCCCTTCTTCATGGTTACAAATTTGACAGGTCAGTGCCTCTTCCTAGAGTCTCCTTATGAATTACAATGACATTTGCTTGTTATGTCTTTTTGATTTTGATATGCCATCATTTTACTTCTATTAAACTAGATAATCATGTGATGGCATCTTAGCCCAAATTGAAAAAGCGTTCACTTTAATGGGGTTTTGTGACAAAGTTGATTGATGTATCTCTCTCTATTTCCGATTAAGAGTCAATCACATCTCCTTTTGAGAAGTAGACCTACTAATATCCATCTGCATAGAAGAAAGATTTGATTTTTTTTTTTCTCTGTTTTTCTTTATTTAGCATAAACACTGTATACTATATGGCGCCTTTTGCCACCATGATCCTCGGGATACCAGCACTATTACTGGAAGGCAGTGGAATTTTGAGTTGGTTTGAAGCACACCCTGCTCCCTGGTCAGCCCTCATCATTATATTCAGTTCTGGTGTTCTAGCCTTCTGTCTCAACTTCTCCATCTTCTACGTCATTCACTCCACAACCGCAGTCACATTCAACGTAGCTGGAAACCTTAAGGTAACTAAGACATCCCTAAACCCTTAACAAATTTTATCTTTTAAATCGCTCTGGATGATCCAAACTAACAGAAGAATAGGTACTTTTAATTCATTTTACTGGCAATAATAAGTTCTTATCAATTTCCCTATCTTCTTACCATGGTAAAAGAAATTGAAAGCCAGTCAGCTAGAGTTTCTTCGCATCTATGTCTTGAGCATGCTTCATATTCTATTAGAGGTCTTATTCCTAGTGTTGGGGCATGACTGTATCTATATAAGTTTATTTTTAACAAGTTAAAACCACTATAATATCAAATTTTCGAGGAATATTGCTAGGGTCTTTGTCATCACCAGCTTGCGATTTTTTTGTTGCCTTGGACCCTCACTCCCATGGTTGTAATATGATTCGCAGGTTGCCGTAGCTGTATTGGTCTCATGGTTGATATTCCGTAACCCAATATCGTATATGAATGCTGTTGGATGCGGAATTACGCTTGTGGGCTGCACGTTTTATGGATATGTGAGGCATATGCTTTCGCAGCAAACACCGGGAACTCCTAGGACACCTCGTACCCCAAGAAGCAAGATGGAATTACTTCCTCTTGTTAATAATGATAAACTCGAAGGCAAAGTCTGATTTTATCCAATCCGCAGCTCAGTTTAGTACTCACTGTCACTGGGTTAGGGTACTGCGGACGAGAAGCATTCACACAAGCGGTGTTGAAATTTTACTAAATATGCGTTTTACTAAAAAACCTTAATAGAGAAAAGTTACATTTTTTTTTTTCGTTTTGATTTGATTTCGTAGAAGAGATAATGGTTCCTACTATTTATATCTCTGTGAAGTGTAGAATCTTTTAATTTATCAAATACATTTTCTGAAACCTGAAGGAGAGTACTACTACATTAATTGCTTCTTCTTTTTTGAAATTTCTGTGTATATTCATTAATGTCGAGAGAATCATCTCGGCTAAGTTTAACTCTGAGCAAACAAGTTTAATATAAAAACTCTTCTTGAAGTGTGGAGCTGTTCTAACTTCTATACAACTGAAAATGCTTTATTATTCATTCATTTCTACTGTATGTGCTGTGTTGGCCCAATAATGCAATATCTTCGGACGATAGTTCCATTAACAGATAATGTCGAGCTTCTCTTGACCTGAATGGAGAAAAAAAAGAGATTAGGAATGAATCAATCATACTCATAAACTATGGTGAACCAACTGGTACTGACCTTCGCCGTCTGCCTTTCTCGATGGCTCCGGATAAGTTGGAGGGATCTGCTCTTGAAATCTTCCCTATGAATGAAGCATATTCATGGAAAGCTTTTCCTTTCAATGATCTCAGAGGGACTACTGACTCTAATATGCCGGAAAGCCGTGCCATTCGCCTACTGCAGTCGAAAAAAAACAAAAAACAAACTTCCGTAATGAAAAAGAGAACAATGGAAAATTTTGGAAGATATTTCCACTGCAACTGATGAACCCATTGGAAATGATATACTAATCATACGTTGAAAGAAAATTATTTACCATTTTAACAAGTCTGGGTTTATATCCAAGCAGCTTCCATTGCTCGATGTGCAATCCTGCCTTGCCTCGTCTACTGCCAATCCTCTTCCTGGTACCATGGTGGCTGATGAATTAGGAACGGTTCCTGTTGTAGTAATTTGATTTGTGAAAAAGCAAAATTCTTGCTGTGCCACAGTGGAAGTCATCTGTTCAAGCATCTGAGATAAACCAGACGTATCAAGTTCTCCAGAAGCGTTCATCAATGGCTCCAAAGCTCCCTAAATAAATGAATTCCATAAGTCAAAAATGTCTGAGCAGAAAACTGCGAAAGAAATCTAGAAAGAGAGGAAGCTGAATTGTAATGTAATACTCACAAGGTTCAGGCATCTAAAATGTGTTAGGTCAGCTTCTGAAATAAGATTGGTTATCTGGTGAGTGAGATCAAGAACTTGTGGAGCTTCTACAGGTTCTGAATCCAAGTATGGCTTGAAATCAGCATGACTCGAACAGATTTTTTCCCACGATTCTTGCACAGCAGATTTAGAGGTATCAAGCTTCGGTTTCTGAGCCGTCTTGAATGTCTTACCAAAATCTATACGGCTGCATTCATCTGAAACTGGTTGCATCTTCTGGGCAGTCCCTACATATTCCTTGAAACAGTTTTCCATCACCATCGCATCAGAAGATTCTGCAATGATCTCACATGTATTCTTTAAACAATCAAAAATCTGAAATCTGTCCATGTATATCTCTTTTGATGGGGGAGTCTGTACAACGTCCTCATTCATGGACACTTCTACTCTTCCATCAAAATGTCCGCAAGATACCGCTCTTGGCGACAGCTCAGCTTCACCATCCATTAATGTTTCTGGAACATACAAAGACTCTGGTACACATGATACATCAACTGACTGGGACACCTCATTAATGCAAGAGAATTTTGATGTCTCATACTCATAACAAGTTGCTTCCAATATTTCTGCTCTGGAAGGAACTGAAGGATCAGCTAATAGGTTTGTTTCCTTTTGCATATCTGGCCAATATGAGGACAACGTACCATCTTCTTGGAAAATCAATCTGTCGTCCTTCTGATGTTGTGCAATGGAAACCCGTATGTCAGTCAGAGGCTCATCTTCTGAATCAGAGGACATCACAACATTGAGCTTTCGCCTTCTGTTTGGCTGAGAGAAAGAGAGTGGTTGGTAGGAACTGTTGCTAAGTTCACACGGAATACTTAAGACGTCTTCTAATTCATCATAATCTTCAAAAGTAGTGTTCTGCTTAAACATGGCTGTTTTCTTAGCTTGTATGCTGTTCTTTCCTGTGCCTCGCCTCCATAATCTATTAAGCATTTTTTCGTTTTCAACCTCTTCAACAAATACTTCCACTGTGTTATAGCTTTCCTCTTCTATAGATATTACCTTAGCAATCTCATTCTCCACCAACTGAGATAATTGAGAAGGGAAATCCCGTGTAATTATCTTGGGAAGCAGCAAGTGGCCAGCTTCATGATCAAAGAGATCTTGATTACCTGTGTTCTTCACCTTTCTGGCTGTGTATGGGAAATTAAACCATGAATAAATCAAATTTCAAAAATTTCCTATAACTGAAAATATTCACACCTAGTCATTCACTACTGGACCTCTGGGACTATAATTATTTTTCGCATGTAGTAATTTACATCCAAAATACCTCTTTTCGGTTTACTCTGAAACCAAAACTGCAATTGCATAATTGCTTTCCGTATATCACCACCACAAGACGTGGTCATTTGATCTAGTGAACCACGATTAACTTTAACTTCCTCTGCTGCACAAACCTGTGAAACAACAAATGTTAGAAGAATCCATTGAAATTTAAAGGTTACGTATCAGAATACTAACCAGAGAAAGGTGACTAAATAGTTCTTCTTTTGATGGCAATGAAAAGTATATTTCTATCCTCTCTAAGTTGTCTGGTAAACCATGATTCTTGTCTGTAAATATGCATGTAATACAGATACCATCAGCAGATTAATTAAGAAGAACTGCAAATGAAACAAAAATAATGTTTTAACATGGACGAATATTACCATTGGTAGTCAATACCACAGGCCCTTTTGCTTTCGCAGCAATCTGCTGGATAGCAGAAACGAGACCACGATCTTCAGCAAAGCAAACATCTACATCTTCAAAGAGAATTAAAGGCTTCAAGTTAGCTCCATCATTCTGGATATGTAATATGGGTACCACTTCCATTACATCCTCTACCCCATTGCCATCAGTACAGGAATTGAAAAGAGGGTCCAAGGACCTGAAAAAAAAAAGAAATTATGTGAATACAACGCTATTTTCAGTTTGAAAGTACCGATTGAAATGGAGAAAGTAGCAGATCCGAGCATTATTGTTGCAATTCTATGTACCTTGACAGGCTATATGACTTGAGAGCCTCCCCAAATTTCTGCCTAACTACTGTTCCACTTCGGCATTCTGATGTGTTGGACTGTAGACAAAAATCATTAGAGACATAAACAATTGTGAAAGTGAATATTTCCATGCCAGAAGAGGAAAAAAGGTCCTTTAGATACATATAGAGGAAACAGTTCACACCTCTAGGATTTTAAACCCTTGTTCCTTGGCGCATGCATGAATAGCTGCAGATTTCCCACTCTGCAACACAGGCACAATTGTACTCACAAACATGAGTCACATACATGAAACTCAGAAAGCAATGTAAACGTAAGAACTGGCAGTTCGTGGCAGAATATCTTATCACACACCCCAGCTGGACCAACGATTAAGAGCACATTTTTCAGGCGATCTTCAGCACCAATATTTTCCGAGTCAGTGTCACTTTCAGAACAGTTGTAGTCAGCATCTTGCGATTTATCTTCATCACTACTCAAAAAGTCTTTATCTGGCTGAAACCCTCTCTCCTGCCATTGGCGCAGCCATTCATTCATTACTTTTACAGATTCAGTATTACCACATACCTGCAAGATACTTGGGTAAGAAAATGTGGGAAATTTGTGTTTGGTAAGAAGGTATAAACAGGCATATCTACTATGAAGACAGTGTGCTCAAATTGTCTGACCTCCGAGGCACTTCTTGGCTGGTACTTATCTACCCATAAGCTATTACGAGGTTGGCCACTGGAGTCATTACTGCATAGATTAGAAATTATAAGCATTCTAGAAAGAATAAAAAAATATGCCCAACAGAACTTCCAAGAGGTCGCCGGCCCATGTGGTTATTTCTCACTATTTATGAAGAATTCATCATTCCAACCTAAAACATGTGTGCTGCTACTGATACCAAATACAAAATCATTACCTTTCTCGACATGACAGGTGTTGCATTTCATGAGAAATATCTACTGCGCCTTCAGCATCATCAGACAAGTGAATTGCTTCATGAACTTCACAATCCTAAAAAGAATGATAGGAAATGTCCCTTTATCATGAATGGTTCCAACAGACGAAAAACATAGACCAAAAGGGAAAGTTTTAGCTCATTACCGATTCTGCTCCATCTAAGGAGCCAAGGTACCCACGTTTCTCCTCCTGGCCTGCTATTAAGACTACCGGAGATGCCTCTGCGATACGTTCTGATTGACTAGCACATTGTTCAGGCTCCTCATCATCGATGACACACACGTCAGAATGTGAAAGAGATGGCAGTTCATTTAAATCAAACACCTTGGGTCGGGGTTCAAGAGTGTCAAAATTCATTTGTTGATCCGCACTCTCAGTGGTGGATGTTTGCTCATAGAAAGTCCAGTTCTTCCAATCAAGGGTGGTTTGATAATCATCCTAAGAAGAAGGCTTTGCTATTCAGATTGCTTTATTATTACAAATGATCGAACAAGTAACCCTATATGTATTTGTCATACTCATACCTGAAACCTCTCAAATACATGGATAGGGCCGATGGTGACAATTTTCTCTCTTCCTTGACCCTGACACGTACCATTCTCTGCTGCAACGGCTTCTTGATTTCTTTTACTGCCTTTCCAAGTCGAGAAAAAGGGATGTATTTGCTTGCCAGCAGACATCCGCGAATCTTCCTGATCAAATAGAAAGCAAAAAATGCCCAGACTTCAGACCCAATTTACATGAGGCAAAAAAGTCACAGCAAATTTTGCTTACCTCAGCTCTTAACTTTGCTTCCAGACGCAAATTGGGAACTGGAGGTGAAACATTGGCAGCAACCATCTGATCAGCAGCAGCTACAATTCCGTTTTTAGCTGCACTTTTTTTAGGCGTTGTTTTTCGAGGACTCTTTCCTTTAGCCACCTGAATCAGAGAGAGACCACTCTTAGAAAATCAGTTCCACACCGTAATTTATAGATGAAAACAAACCTTCTTGGAAGCACCGTTCTTCGGAGTTCTCTCTTTCTGTTTTCTCGTCTTCTTCCCTTGACTACTACATAAAACACCATCTCCTACTTCTTCTCCTCCTTCATCGCTCATCCGATCTCCGTTGGACTCAATTACCTCCTCGGATTTATGGGGGAGCAACGTCGACTGAACCAATTTCCGACGAACATTCCGCCGTGGAGTCTGATCCATTTCAATCACCGTCGCAATTTGGGGAAATCAGAGTTACGGAAGAATCTAGGGTTTATGTGTGAATTTGGGGATCTTGGTAAAATTAAATTATAACGTTAAGGTTAAAGACGACATATGTCAGATGAAAGATTGCTTTTATAGTTAGGTGAGAATTTGGAGGGAACAAGATTCTTTTTTTGCTATTTCCCGCTAAACTTTAAGGCCGTGTTTGGCTCTCTCTCTCTCTCTAGACCCGCTTTTTTTTTTTGCTGCAGCTCTTTTTACACATAAATAAGTTCTTTGCTTTTAGCCCTTGGAAAAAAAAGGAAAGTGGGCTTTGAAGTGGGCCTTAATTTCAGGCAATTAATTTACCCGATTACCCTTATCCGATTCTGGTGGAAGGTATACACAAATACTTTCTTTTGATGTTTTAAAAGTTGGTTTGATGAAATTTCAAATTCGCATAAAAGTTTTTCATTGTGAAGTAATTGGTACACCGATGCTTCAATTTCAAACTTATCCTTGTTGACCGTTAAACCGGTAAATTATTCCATGTTGTACATTGAACCGGTGGGGTCAAAACGAACGGAAATAAAGAGGGGTAAATCCGTCATATACCAATATGTTATCTCCTACCGTTGTCTTTTGTCTGCAACTCATTCACACACAGCTGTTCACTATTTCAAAAAAAAAAGATTTTAACTTTTCCTCTCTCTCTCCTTCGAAGAGGAAGAAGATAGATTTCAAATCCAGAAAAAACACCTGAAATCATGTTTCCAAGCTTCTTCTGTTAATTATATATACTCCACTGATACTGGCATTTTCCAGAAATTGTGCGAAACCCTACAAAGTTTGAAACTTTGTAAGACCCTAGAAATTTCCAAATTCGTAAAACCCTAGCCAAGTTCCTCTATTGAGTGAGGGGAAATCAAGACCCAATCGAAATGAAGAGCCCAGAAAAACCCTTAATTCTGTTTCTAATTTTAGCTTCGAGCTTAGTATCAATGGCGACTGCGAAATCTACAATAGAGCCTTGCTCCACTAAAGAAACTTGTAACTCATTGCTAGGCTACACTCTCTACACCGACCTCAAAGTCACAGAAGTCGCTTCTCTCTTCCAAGTAGACCCAGTCTCAATGCTTCTCTCTAACTCCATTGACATCTCTTACCCAGACGTCGAGAACCACGTCCTTCCCGCTAAGCTCTTCCTCAAAATCCCAATCACTTGCTCCTGTGTCGACGGAATTCGAAAATCCCTTTCGACCCATTACAAGACTCGTACTTCCGACACACTAGGATCGATCGCTGACTCTGTTTACGGTGGTCTGGTCTCTCCGGAGCAGATTCAGGTCGCGAATTCGGAAACTGACCTCTCGGTTCTCGATGTAGGTACAAAGCTTGTGATTCCCTTGCCTTGCGCTTGCTTCAATGGTACCGATGAATCTCTTCCTGCACTTTACCTATCTTACGTTGTGAGGGGAATCGACACAATGGCTGGAATCGCAAAGAGATTCTCGACCACTGTTACGGATTTAACAAATGTAAATGCTATGGGAGCTCCTGATATCAATCCTGGTGATATCCTCGCTGTCCCATTGCTAGGTGAGATCCAAAGTCTCTCTTCTTTGTTGAGTTTGAAAGTTCGAATTCACAGCTTATAGTTCAAATTCAGAGCCATTAAGAGTTCTAAAGTTTCAATCTTTGAATAGAAATTTGCCAATTAAGCACAGACTACAACAGATATTGAATGTTTTGTGTATTTGTATCAAAACTTCTCAGCTTGTAGTTCAAATTTCCCCAAATACGCTACGGATTATGGACTGATTATTCCAAACGGAAGCTATGCTCTCACCGCAGGCCACTGTGTACAATGCAGCTGTGTTCTCGGAAGCCGCAGGTATTAAGCAATTTGAGTTTTGTTAGTCGGATTTTGGCTGTTTTGCTAATCTTTTGCATTTGTGTGATGCAGTATGTATTGTGAGCCTGCTTCTATATCAGTCTCTTGTTCCAGTATGCGATGTAGAAACAGCAACTACATGCTCGGGAACATCACTTCGCAGCAGAGTAGCTCGGGTTGTAAACTTACTACTTGTAGTTACAACGGTTTTGCTAGCGGCACTATCTTGACCACGTAATGAGACTTTCCTTATCGCATTTCCTCTACTAATAAATTGAACAACCTATTTAACCGATCTCTCTCGGTTTGTTTTTCAGGTTATCCATGTCGCTTCAACCTCGATGCCCTGGTAAGGATACTGTCTCATGCCTTATAATAAACCCAATGAATGAAATATTGATCTCCAACTGAAACGAATTTGCAGGACCGCAACAATTAGCACCGCTTATAGCCCCGCCTGATACTGTTCCAAAGGAACTGATGTATCTACCTTCACCTTCACCTTCGCCTTCACCAGAGTTTGATGATATTGTTGGTGGAGGATCATCCATAGCCGCAGTCCCCGCGGCTTCACCCAGAGGACCTACGGTTTCTTCAAGCAGTTCAATCCCGGGGAATCCAGCTAATGGTCCAGGCGGGAGTATTTCTATAGCTTCTTGCCCATTGAGCTATTACTCATTCATTGCGTTTCTCATCTCCACTGCTTCTTGCTTTTTTGTTTTCTTAGTTTGAATGCAAGAAGACAATCTCATTATTGGCTTTTCTTTCTCTTTCTTTTTTAACTCTGAACACACTACCTTGGTTTGTCATTATTAATTTGTATGGAAACTGGAAAGCCTGGCCGGTTGACGATTTTTCCGGTTTAAAAGTGTCCGGTTAACAATCTTGCCAAGTAAGGGTGGCCAATTTGGGCAACCCAACCCAATTCAATCGAAGAAGCCCAAATAGTTTGGATAACAAAAACCCATTTAAATTTGTTGTTTTCCGAAATAAAAATATACATTGTATTGAACGATACTCCCTAGAAAGAGCTCTCCTTTATCTGGGGGCACTAAAATGAAACTTGGATCAGATGCGGATATAAAATCCCGCCGTCTGTTCTTAAAAGAATGATGTTTTAAGTTTTACACACAAATTAAGTATAATTTTTATACTTTTTAATTATTATTTTATTAGTTTAATAATGTTAGTTTTACTTCTTTCCTTTCTTTATTCGTCACAAACAAAAACAAGAATAATAATTTTATAAAATATCAATTTTGGTGGAACATGAGAAAAACCCAAAACATCAAATAATTAGGAACAAAGGGAATACTAATTTAGTAATTTTGTTCAAACGGCACAAAAGAAAATTTGAAAGAAACAAGTAGTTGAACCTACTTAACTCTGCCATAATGATGAAACCAAGTTATCTTCACTTTCCTAGAAATTTCTCCAAAAGCATGTATTTTTATTCAGCGCACATCTTTAATTTCAATAAATAGAAAAAACTTGATTCTGCAAGATTTAATTATTTGCATCTAGCTAAGCTAACCCTACATGAATTATTTTATTTTATACTATGCATTTTCAACCTATAAAAACGCTCAATCTTGCACCTTCTTCGAAATTCCTCAAGCCAAAGCCGTACTATCGTACCAGTTTCTTTATCCATGATAAATTGATCGTATATATACACCTATCTATCAACATATATAATATTCAGAATCAGAGGTGACTAAAATATATTGTTTGATAGTAATATTTGTATTGGTAATAAGGTCATCTCATTTGTTCGGTTGTTGGGAAACTAAGTACGGTGCCATTGAAGCTGCCCATTTTGTGATTTTGGGTAAACTAAAACGTCTTCATTGCCAAAACCGTATAATGAAAATGAAAGAAGCCTCGAGATGCTTTTATTTTCTTCAAGCACAAAAAGAAATATTTGTGGACTGGAAAGCTGACAAAAATGGCCTCTGTTTGACCTTTTTAAGGGTTTGCTTAGGACCAAAGTGTGAAATGTCTAAGCGAAGACAAGTCTCATAAGCCCTCAAGGCTTTGTGAGAAAGTCAAGGCTGTCCCCAAAAAGAACATGCATGCCAATCTCTCAATTCTTCGATCATGTGCTCTTGCGTGTCTTAAAGTTCTATATATAAGGTTTGTTTTGGCTTTTGCCAAAATACACATGCTTCTTTTGAATCATTATCTTGCTTTAGTATCTATCAACACATCTCCATATTCTCACATGCATGCACATATATTATTGTGGTGTTATCTCACACTTTTTTATAAGTATCGAGAGTCTTCTAAACCAGAAAAATTAAATAAAAAATAAAAATAAAAAAATTGAAATACGCAGTGATTATACAATTTTGATTTATAAAATTAGATTGTATATATAGATCTATTTGAAATATCCTAAATATTTTTAACAAACACCTTATAGCTACATGTCGATAAGCGTCGGCCTGATATTATAGTCAACACTATCAAGGACATGAAACTACTAAGTTACAATCCTCTTACTTGTAAGATTGTTATTATATAGATGCAATTTGGAAAATTTAGACAATCATGCATTTTTTTTTTAATTAGGTTGTTTATGTATAAAATTAAGCAAATCTAGCTGAGTAGCTTAGCTAGATTCGACGTGGCGAATCTCCTCAAAGTTCAGAAAACGGACTTCATCCTAATTCCTATGTCTAAAAGAGCAAATTAAAGGGGAAAGTTAACTTAAAGTAGGCTTTAAGTAGGCATGATATATACTATCATATATGTGCAGAATTCCTTATAATCTCTAATCCCACGTAACTTTGTTTCGCATTATTTTCTTTCTAAAATTTTGAAAAACGAAACAAATTATTAAAGTGGCCGGGTTGTACTCATCGGATTATTTGATTACGTTGATATCAAACTCACATCATAATTGTATTAATTAATATTTGACTTATCTATATCTCTGTTTACTGTTTGTTACGTTTTCTATGCGTGTGTTAGAACTTAGAAGTGTTGAGAACGTATGATAGGAAAAAATACACGAAAGATAAATAAAAAATTGTTTCTAATTTCAAAACTAAAATAAGTTAAGAAGGGTGAGAGAAAACGCGGTTTTGTGCAGCAGCGAGACAGAGTGGAAACAGCTCATGTTGTTTGAAGTGAGTGAATCACTTCAGTCTTAACCAATATTTATTTTCCCTTCACTATTTGGCTGCGCGTTTCCATTTCCATTAACTATATATTAATTTCTCAAATATCTTTAACATTCTTTTTCAAAAAAAAAAAAATCTTTAACATTTGATAGTACACCAAACACACAATTATTTTTCTTAAATGTTTAAAAAAAGGTTTAAGTTTATTTTAATTTATCGTCTTTGTTTGTGAGACCTCACATGCTACTTCATGAAGCTGCCTCCCCTTGTCCCTTCATATCAGAATCCTATGTATTTTCTTCTCTTTTGGTTTTTATTTCTTAAATTATATATAATCTTCAATTATCAATCAATAATTATTCTTCTATTGTTGGTATTAACAAAAACTAATTTAACAATTTAGCCTAGTAAATCTAATATATATTTATAAAGACAAAGTTTACAAACAAAAGTTACGCGTTAGTTGCTACAATAAAATGTTAGATTTAGACCAAATATGTCTTGTAGATTAGGAGGAAACCCTCTTAATTTGATAAACGTCAATCTGAGTAAATAAATGAACCTTTAGAAATAATAATATTGAAAATATAATAATATAATTAGCATTCTTTTGCTTGTTATATTCGGACTTTCAACTGCTGAACCCTTGATTAAAACACAATGTAAATTATTATCGTTTAATAGAAACTAAAAATAAACATAGACTAATGAGCAGGCTTAAAGGGTTTCTTTCCTCGAAAGATCCTAGGACTTGACACATTCAAATGCAGCTGTAATTTGCAATTCCGGAAAGTGATAGCTATAACTATAAGTCATCAACATATAAACTTCATTCTCTTTTTTACATATAATAGTCTCACCCTCAAATTAAAATTAAAGTAATCCTCGATATCACCATCAAGTACTGGCTTCCGTACAGCTAGCTGTGCACTCATCAGAGATACTATACATTTACCAAAAAAAAGATTTTTGCTTTCAAAATTAACTCACTGGTTAGTTTCAAGTTTAGACCAATATTTGATACTAATACATCATAGTAGATTTTATACATGTAAACTTTAACCTTCATCAAACGTCAAAAGAAAACAACGTATTGGAATGTTACTTCAATAATTCGGCTTTCAAGTGGTGGAGAATGTCTCTGTTGATATAAGTTATAGTTCGAATTTAGCTTTTTGCATATCTCATAAATTAGTTTGAGATTCGTTTCCATGATCTATCTTGGTACCAAAATAAATTCTTATAATTAAATAGGATTATAGCTACTATATATAAGAAACAAAATCTGACATATCCATTTGTGATTACGCGGGTGAAAAATACTTATTAAAGAAAACACCTGTCATGCACCCAAAACGTCGTATTCATACACAAAAACGATACTATTTCATTTGACCAAATTTTAAATTTATTAAATACACATTATTGTCCCCCTCTATCACAAATTCACAATTCCCCCAAATCAAATCATGCTATATATAATCTCATGTCCTTGACATTATTTGCCATCCAGAATACATTTATCTTATACTCCCCAACACTTGTTCAAGCATATCCAAGTCAATAACAACATCACCACATAACATGGTGAAACAAGAACTCAAGATCCAAGTTACTACTTCCTCATCATCACTCTCTCATTCTTCATCTTCTTCTTCTTCGACGTCGGGGCTACTTCATCAATCTTGTAAGAACAAGATAAAGAAGTACAAAGGAGTGAGGATGAGAAGTTGGGGATCATGGGTTACTGAAATTAGGGCACCAAACCAAAAGACAAGAATCTGGTTAGGTTCTTACTCCACCGCAGAAGCAGCTGCTAGGGCTTACGACGCTGCTCTCTTGTGTCTTAAGGGACCTAAAGCTAATCTCAACTTCCCTAACATCACCACTACTTCTCCTTTTCTTATGAACATCGATGAAAATACCCTTTTCTCCCCCAAATCCATCCAAAAGGTCGCCGCTCAAGCCGCTAACTCCTTCTCTACTGACCCTTTTACCCATCCCTCCGATGAGGATGTTCATGATGACGGACTCCATCGCCATCCATCTCCTTCTTCTTCAACTGCATCTTCTCCACCAGATGATGATCATCATAATGATGACGATAGTGATTTGGTATCGTTGATGGAATCTTTCGTGGACTACAAGGAACACGTGTCTCTGATGGATCCATCATGGTATGAATTTGAACATAATGAGATGTTATTCACCAACGGAGCTCCGTTTGATTATTCTCCACAGTTAAATAGCTCGATGGATGACTTCTACGACGATGTTGATATTCGGCTATGGAGTTTCAGTTGATCCAACGGTCAATATTATTATACTACGAAACACTTTCAATTCACATTATTTCATTTAATTTATTCTTTTAAACTTATCGATTATCATTCGACGTTGTTGTTTCTTTATGTATGAACATTTAAAATACAAATATACACACACTAATTTAAGAAGATCCACATGGACAAGAGGGCTTTTTTGACACTTGACTTTTTCATGTGTGTTTTTTTTTCTTTTCAATTTATTTATTACACACACACATGAAAGTATCGTAATTTGGGTAATTTATACAAATCTTGTAATTCCCAACTTCTTGATATTTAAGGCCCAATATGAGAGACGGAGCTAATGAAAAGAGTCCAATTAACATATTAAAGCCCTAATAATAATAATCTAACAGTAAGGCCGTGTTCTTTTGTGTGCCGCTCCGACACAAGTGAGCGACTTAAAAAACAACTTCATTTTTAATTAAATCTCAAGCGAGCGACAAGTTACAGGTAAAAGCCGATGAGAGATGAAGAGATGTTGAGTCGCTGCGTCGGCTAATATCGATCGCTGAAAATTACAGCGACAACACCATCATACGAGCGACAAAAATTAAAAAAATGAAGTGTAATTTTCATCGCTCGCGACTTGCAAAAGAACACGGCCTAAGTAGTATTGGGCGACACGCCAGATTTCTGTTTCCATGGCTTCAACGTCGCTGCCTTTTGATGTTCGGATTCGTCGGCCCATTTCCTTTACAGAAAAAGGTTTTGATGAAGCTGTAAGTAACAAAATATATAAAACTTTTTTGTTATAGAAAATATTTAAACTTTCATCAGCCAAACATATATTTGTTGTTTCATTATCATTATATTTTTATATGTATATAGATACTCTCTCTGTTCCTTAAAGATTAATGTTCTAGCTTTTGTTGTTTGTTCCACAAAGACTGATTTTCTAATATTTTTATTTTATTTTTATTGACTTATAATAATAAATTGTAAACTTCAAGATACAATGATTATAAATCATTAACTTTCTTAGACTACTATTGGCTGATAATTATTAAAAATATTTTTGATTAAAAACAATGTTAGAAGAATTAAATAATGATTGTGTTTTTAATATGTGTGAAAACTCCAAAAAATCGAACTATTATAAACAGCGAAGTATATGTTATACACTTGATAATACAGATAGGAGCGGGCCAATTGAAAAATGAAATGGTCCATAAAAAGGTGGTAATTGCCAAACTCGAGGTGACAAAAAATGGAAAAGTCGGTTTGCTTTTATTTTTAAAATTTGAGTGTTAATAATGCAACTTGTAATTATGTTGTCTACTTTCCATGTTTTGTAGCAACCAGCTTGAAATATCAGTGATCCAAATAAAAAGAGAAAGAGAGAATATGAGTTTGACGAGAGGTTGCAGCATCTCCATTCATCAGACACTGTGTGGGTGTCTCAAAAATACTATTTTAATCAATTTATAATAAATAAATAATTTATTTAAAATAAATTATATAAAAAAAAAGAATTGCCAATAATAAAATGACAAGTAGAGACACAGTTTCTCAAACCAGAAACTGTGTCTACACTCTCTCCTACTTTTATATTATTTTCTATTTTTTTAATCTTGAGACATTTCTCCAGACATTACTGTTGGAGATGCTCTTACCATTTGGCTGCACTGTTTGATTCATAATTTGGAGAGGTTTAATTTTTTTTTTTTTTTTAATCACTGAATACGGAGTGTCGCGTGGAAAGCCATTTGACCAATATGATTTGGGTCAAACAACGAACCTCATTGGACAAGCAGCACTTTCATCAATTCCTTCATTAGTTTCATTTAAAAATCTTCAATATGTGAGTACTGAGTTTAATAAACAAACCATCAAAATTATTAGTACTAGTATATGATGCCTTTACTCTTTGCATTTAATAAATTTTGTAGAAAAACGAGGCAATAGATTTATGCATGTCATATGGAATGATGAAATCTTATAAAATTATAAAAAATATGCTAGTAAAACAATCATTTTTCATTATGCAGAACAAAACTCTAATTTTAAGTTATGATATATAAACGTGTATTTGGTTTTCGCCACTAAAAGTCTAAAACCATGGAATACAAATAGCATATTTATTCAGTTGTTGATATATTTGAAAATTTTACGTAATAACTATACCATTACCACCTCATCTTAAGCTAATGTACACTACATAATTAAGCAAGTATTGTCTTCTCGTCCACAAATGTTTTTTTAATTGTTTTCGATATTAAAGTTTTGATTATCAAATTCAAATAATCCAAACAAGTGGTATTCGTGCAATTATCCAAATTACTGGCTGTGCATAGATGTCGTATATTGAATAGTATGGCAGCCTTAATCTGTTGTCGACCAATCAAAGTAATAAATTACGTGTCGTGAGTAAATATATATCAGTAATTTCAATAAATGCTTGTTACTCATAGGCTCATAGCTAAAGGGCAAATATTTATTGCGATTGAAATTTCATTTATAGGACACAGTACATTTTCTGTTTATCGAACTTGAAAATTAGACCGACTATTTTTTTTTCTTAAAGGAATATTGCATGTTGAGTGGTTAGAGTAGAGAGACTGCAAAGTTTGAACCTCCAAAGATATGAGTCAAACTGTTGATGTAAGCAAAATTACCACAGGATCTTCATGACATCAAACAATTCTATACCAATTATTCGATTCACCACACACGCAAAATATGTTACTCTTTCAAGACATATTGATACGAATCAGCCCAGATAAACAAATGAATCAAGATAAAGGATATATATTTATAGAATAATTTATCTTCAATAAAGATATATATATTTAGAAGTACTTATTTTAAATAAACGAAAGAAAACTAACATCCACACCTACCTCTAAATTATGTACTAGAAAGAAGTACTTTCATAATTTTACGGTTTAAATAGTTTTATACTTTATTTTTGTGATTCATATCCAATCTCATTATAGTTTTATACCTAAGATTGGATTTTCCAGTTAATAGCTTAGGTATCACCTTTAAATATTCGGGTTATGCTTTTAACTGAAAAATCAACGGAGTACATAAGATGACGCATTGAGATAATATCAGCTCGTATACTCAAGAATGTCTTCTTTTTTCTTTATTTTTTTCTTTTCAAAACTACTAATATACTTGTTGCTTTTTTTAATCATAAACCAACTCCATTATATAGTTTCTTATGTTATCGAAATCGAGCTTCTACTTCTGGATATTCTTACAATTTAAACCGTTTACAATGGTGAAAAGCCAAGAAAGGAAATTAGTAATTAGTAGGATTTAACCTATATCAACAAGAGAATTATTTTGTGAGACCAACATCACACAAACGCCCGCAAGGTGGTGGGCGAGTGGTAGGGCGAAGCCCGGAGTTGAGGGTGAAATCCCCGAACCCGGGTTCAATCTTCCTCCCTCGCTGTTATCAACACTTTGTTGGGAAGTCTGGGCTTGGACTTCGGCCCAGGCAGTTTACCTGGTAATCTAGTAACAGGCGATCCAGCTACCCCCGGGCATTAGTCGAAAAGCATTCTAAACTCGTATCAGGCAGTGTGGTAGTCCATCCTTCGGGGTGGTAGTGAGTCCACTCTGTAGCACTCCGGTGCGTTCCTGTCGAGGCTGACTAGATCAGCCGATCGGGTATATAAAAAAAAAAAAACATCACACAAACAGCTCTAAACATTTAGCTTAAGCAATGATTAATTTCTACATGTAGTATTTGTTTAAACTAGGGATTCTTATAGTTCCAAACACACTAGAAATGGCAGAAATATTTAATGCGTTCACCTAATACATGCATAATACGAAATGAGTTTCGTTTGGATTTTTTGGCAACTAATTTGGTCAGACTACTTAAGAGTTACAGGCCAATAACCATATCGATCCATTGATTTTATAGTTTTTACTTGATATGGCTACTATAGCCTATACGTTGACAAGTCTGAGTTCGAAGAATCTTCTTCATTGATTCGTCATTTCGTCTACTCTCTTTTCCTTGATAGTAATAATATAATAATACTACTATAATCCAATTTTTTCTTAAAAAGGGAGATCAAATCAAGTACGAAACGAATCACATATTCCGATTTAAGGATAATGTATCAAACTAAAAAAAAAAATCTAATCTATCTGTCAGTGATTGAGATCAATATCAAAACATCAATCCAATAATCCACATATTTTTTTTCTTTTACAAAAATGAAAAGCCAAACAATACTTCTTCTATGTACATTTACATTAGTTAGAAAAAAATGTAAAAAAACCCTCCATAGTAAAGCTTCTCATAATTTAAGCTCACCAGGGCTACATAAAAAAAAAAAAAGAGATATAAACATTTCTCTATGTCATCTTTAATTGTCACAAATTTTACCATCCATTTGATTTTGAACGGCTTTCACAGCTGCAACTCTAGCAGCCGTCGCAGCTTTATTGGCCGCAGCCACAGCTCGTATCACATGCTCATCGACCCGTCTCTGATTCACTCCATTCTTCGCTCTCTCTCGAGCACTCTGCAAGTAATTAAACCATTACGTAACGTTTAATCCAAACAATGTTTAATTTTTATACCAAAAGTTTCATCCATCCTTTTGGTATACTATAGATATAAAAAAAAAATACCTGAACCGCTCTACGAACCGGGTCAGAGTCTGGAGAAAGATGGTTAACGAGACTACCATCGTCCCATTCACCGGATTTAATATCACCGGTTCTGAATCTATACGTGCCATAGCCTTGTTTACGACCTTCATGCCAAGCTCCTTCGTAATAATGACCATTAGCGAAATGATAAACACCAAATCCATGAATCTTATCTCCAAAATACTCTCCTGCATACTTATCTCCATTCCTACAACACCAAATCCATAAATCAGAACTCAGAAATAAAACAAAGAGATCTTTATATGTACGAGCAAGTTTTTGTTTGTTTTTACCTGAAATGGTAAGAACCAAGTCCATGTTTGACACCAAATTTGAATTCTCCGACAAAAGAGCTACCATCAGCACAAGTTTGAACACCAAAGCCATGGCTTTGACCGTTAAACCATTCACCGGAGTAAGAATCTCCGGTGTAAAACCAGTAAACTCCATAACCATGTCTAAGTCCTTGCTTATACTGTCCTTTATATTTACTTCCTTTAGACCAACACTCGATTCCATAACCATCGTATCTTCCATTGATCCAATCTCCTTCATATCTTCCATTAACGAAATAATAGTACACTCCACTTCCGTTACACTTCCCTCTGTTGAATTCACCTTCGTAGAATCTCCATTGCTAAAATATTGAACTCCTTCTTTCACGACCAGTCTTTGTGCTTCTTCTTTGATCGGTTCCGGTTTTGTATCTCCGATGTACCATTGAACCGGTTTATGTTTGTGTTTGATTCGAGACCTTACGCGAATCTGTTTGATTGCGATTACGGTTTGGTTAATAACCGCCATGTTTCTCGATGCGAAGAACAGAGCAAGAGCGACGAAAATCAAACCTAGTAACAGATTCTCCGACGTGAAAATCTCATCAATGAAGAATAGTAAGAAAGATGAGAGACTTAGGAAAGAGAGACAGGCGAGTGTGAATGCGAGACCCGGTTTAATTCGGTTAATCGACCCGAATGATTTAACCGGTTTTCTCCTCCTCTGTTTCTCCTCTTTCTCACCGGCTTCTAGATCTTGTTCACGGCGGTGGTGAGAGATTTCGTTGAAGTCATCACATTCAGTGATTGAAGAAAGGCTTTGAATCGACGATCGAATCGTCGGAGATGATCTGAGTAACGACGATTGAGTCCTGGTCAGTTTCTTTTGGCTCATCTCCGCGAAAAAAAAACAAGAAACAAAAACGGTAAAATCACCACTTTCTTTCTCGATTTTCCCGGCCAAATCTTAAACGGTAATACGTTAACCAGCACTGCACCACCGTGCCGAGCATCGCAAAACGGAAAAGAAGAAGAGAGATCTCTCAACTCCAGCAAAATCTTGTTCTTGTTTGCCTTTTTTGTTTCCCCTACCGGAGAGTTTTCACGGCGAAGCTAAAAAAAGGAAGAAGAAGAAGAAGCTCACTTTGCTTAAGAGAGATCGAGAAAGAGAGAGAGAGAAAGCTTTGAAATGGGTTTGGGATTATTTTAAGAGACAATAAAAAAGGAGTTAGATTCAATATTGACCGTTAGATGAAAATCTGACGGTTGATTAACGAAAGGAAATAACAATAGCCGTTAGATCTGAGTTAAGGAAGAAGAAGTCACGGTCTTGACGGGGAATATTAGGAGCCGGACGCTTTTTAGCTTTACTGTTGCAGGCCGGCACGTGCCGCTACACACACATCTATTGGTCACTATTTTTAATTTGAACATATAAAAATAACTTTTCGTTTTTTTTTAAATTAAAAATTTGCTGAAAAAATCTCTGCTTTTTGGGAGAATTTTCTATATTAATATAACAGTTGAACTGGACTTTCAATAGAATATTTATAAATTTTAATATATATTCATAGTAAGTATACTTTATTTTATTAATAGAAAAAGTGTGACTATAGACTAAAATAAAATCAACGATTCATATTGGGAAGAAGATAGTTGGTGAAAACTGTAAAGTGTAGGTAATCTACTAATCGGACGGTAAAGATGAATTACTTGATACGGAAATAAAAATATCAATAAAGAGAAGAAACACAAAAAATGGGTTTTGATCAAATTTGTGAATAAAAACATATTTACTACCAAACATCCTCGCATGGTGCACTCCGCATTACTAGGCCTTCCGATTTATTTACTTTTAAAATTCTCACATGGGACAATATTTTATATCAAATTTATTAATTTCAAATATAATGTCTTATATATTACGGATACTTAATTTTACGAATTATCTATATTAGAAACGTTATTAATTTCATGTATATATATCAAATTTATTAATTTCCAGGAGATGTGTTTGGTTTTCTTTTTACTGGTTGGAATGCTGCAATTATTTGATTTGTAAGGTAGTTTTCATTTGTCATAGGAGGAGTCGCTATCCGATGTTGTGGATTTGCTCTTCCCCTTCGTTTAGCCTCAACTGCAAGCTTTTCTCTTATTTGGATAGATGGTAGGCAAAGTCTCTTGTGTTAGATTCTGGTTATAGTTTTTGATCTTCCATGTTTCAGTTTCTGTTTTGTCCCTCTTTGTATTTGGCTTTGTTATGCATTTGAAGTTGTGTTTGTAAGCTTTCCATATTCTTGGGCTTTAGATTCCGAAAATATCATGTTATTTGTCGGCTTAATTTTTGAGATTATCTTGTTAATCCTTAGTTTTGTAAAAATTAATCTATAATCTATTTTTCAGTGAAAAAAAAAAAGAAAACGTTATATGACTATATCGGAGGCTAATGACATTTATAATAATATAATGTTCTTTTCAAAAGATAGAAAACGACAACCTTAAGCTATAGAGTATAGACATTAGATTAAAAATGGTTTTCTTCTAGTATTTGATCAATTAAGCTAACATCGCTTTCACTGAGATCTAAAGTCTAAGTTCTTCTGATGCATTCAATTACTTTTTTTTTAACTTTCGGCTTTAGAAAAGATAATCCGACTGCAAAATTATAATAATTTCAGTGTTTCAGAGAATATTCAACTTAATGTAATAATTTTTATTAAACAAAAGAGTGAAAGACTATTGCATTTGATAACGTGAACTTTACTTTATTAATTTGCTTTGCTTAATCAAAAGTCTGTCCTCAAATGGAACCGAAGAAGAAGGAACACAAGTTAGACAACAACATAATAATAAAGTATTTGCCCAAAAAAAAAAAAAAAGAGTATTTTCTAATTCAAACTTCAGACTTTTCTCTTTAGCTTCTGCTTCATCCTCTCAATTGCACCACGCAACGTCTCTTCGTCTTTACAGAACGCAAACCTAACCAAGTTCTTCCCTTCTTCTGGATTCAGATAAAAGACGCTAGTCGGGATCGCAACGACCCCAACTTCTTCAATAAGATACTCACAGAAGGCGACATCGTTCTCCAATCCAAATGCCGTGTGATCCGCAGTCACAAAGTAAGTCCCGCTCGACGGGAACACTTTAAACCCGACTTCTTTCAAACCCTTCACCAGAATCTCCTTTTTCGCCGCGTAATCTCTTTTCAGCTCATTGAAGTAAGACTCTGGAGCCTTGAGAGCTGCAACGGCTGCCCACTGTGCTGGTGTTGATGTGGCGAATGTGAGGTAAGAGTGTGCTTGTCGAACTCCCCAAGTCAGATGAGGCGGCGCAATCGCCCAGCCGATCTTC
The DNA here is from genome assembly GCF_000004255.2 of Arabidopsis lyrata subsp. lyrata. NCBI lineage: Eukaryota > Viridiplantae > Streptophyta > Magnoliopsida > Brassicales > Brassicaceae > Arabidopsis > Arabidopsis lyrata. The sequence continues at coordinate 17,742,867 of NW_003302554.1, forward strand.
CATCCCGTTAAAGAGAAAGTCTTTCCCAGGGAATTCATGGTCACGGTTCTCTCGTACATACCAGGAAGAGAAGCTATGGAAATGTGATCCATTTCAAACGCAAGCTTATCGTATACTTCATCCGAGAACACAAGCACATCATTTTCAGTGCAGAGAGATGCAATGGTTTCAAGCTCCTCTCTCGTGAACATCTTCCCAGTTGGGTTGTGCGGAGTGTTCATGAGGATGGCTCGGGTCTTGTTAGTTACCGCAGCTTTGAGCTCATCCAAAGGGATCGAGAAGTCCGGTGGACGTAAAGTGATTCCTTTTATTTTAGCACCAGCCATAGAGAGCGTCGCTTCATAGGAATCGTAGAATGGTGCAAAGAGAATGACTTCATCACCAGGGTTTATTAAACCCAACATAGCTGCAGCTATGGCTTCTGTACAACCAGATGTAACAGTAACTTCTTTCTCCGGATCAACAACAAGACCCGTATCTTCACGGAACCGCGCAGCTATAGCAGAATTGAGCTGAGGAATGCCGTATCCACGAGCATACTGGTTTTTACCATCTTTAATAGCTTGGATCGCAGCTTCTTTAACAAAATCAGGACCGTCGAAATTGGGAAAGCCTTGGCCTAAATTGATCGCTCCGTGTTTAACAGCCAATATGCTCATTTGAGTGAAAATCGTAGTCTTGAACTTCTCTAATCGTTTCGCCACCTAAAGAATAGTCCGAAAATGATTAGTATACCAAAGAGAAGTCTAATTTGGAGATGAGTAAAATTTGAGGTTCTGACTGTTACTAACATCTCAATACTAGAGCCAAAAGTGCAAAATTGAGTTACTTAATACACAATGTTTAGAAGAACCAGTCCTATGGTTTAAACTCTGCGACGGTAATGTGAAGTCTAAAGAGAAACTGGCAATTAAGCAAAGCCCATTTTGAGTCACCAAGCTAACAGATGAAACTGGGATTGATCATCGATAGTGTAAACTGTTAAAGGGTACAGTGGGACCGAACTGCATGAACTTAAGTGGAATCCAAATCGGACAAAGTTTGAAATCATTACGAACAGAGGGAAAAAAACAAAACATCAAATTGACAGAACAGCAGCTTCCAATGTTACAAAAGCAGTGCCCAAACAAATAGGAGGACCCTTGAAAATTAGATCTTTCAAGAACACAAACACGAGAATCGAAGCAATGCCTTTTTGATTATTTACCCATCAAGTAGAAGAGAATGGAAGATTACCTGGACGGGTTTCTGAGTTGACTCGTTCTGAGTCGAAAATGTGGTCATGGTGGCTCCGATAGGACGATGGAGTTTGGAGGAGCTTCGTCGGGAATGAGACGAAAATGGGAGAAGAGAGGATTTGAGGCTAAATTGTTTGAGCATCACACTACTATTTATGTCCAGGTACATTGACTCTGCATCACCACAAGAAAAATTCGGTAAGCTTTTTAGGGTTTTTGATTCGCTCGAAATTTAGGAATTTTCGACAAGTTGCAACTTTTGACAATTTTTGATGTCAAGTGGGCTTTTACAAATTACAACACGACTCATGAATCATGATGCTTCATGGGCCATGCCGCCTTCAAGATGAGTAGATGACGATGCCAAGTTTTAGTTTTGTTCTTGTTTTAACACCTTTTTCTTTATCAATTTTCTAATAATATAACAAAAAAGACGGCAAAATGTAGTACCAATTTATCTGTTGTTTTGGTGAAACAATTGTTTGAATATTTTTTCTTATTTATCAGCCAAAAAACTCAATTTTGTATTGATTAGTCGAATTTACACCTAACGTTAAATTTAAAATTTTGTGATAGAATGGTGCCAAAAAAAAAAAAGAAATCTGAGAGAATGTTACATTTGATTAGCGTTAAACATAATTCAAGCATCTAAATGTAATGTTGGAGATTTATTTGTTTAATAAAACAAGGATAAATTTGTGGATTTATTTATCTTTCTAAAATGTTAATTAGTAAAGAATAAAGATATGTATGTCTTCCAAGAGTGTATAGGCTAGTGGCAAAGCCCACCAAAGCTGGCTTCGGACTCCACTTACTCTTGGTGGGTTAATGTAAGCCTTTTGAGTGGCCAAGTTTGAAAAGTATAGCTTTTTTTTTCTAATCATCGAAAAGTACATAGCTTTAAAGATGACCAGCTCGTGAAATTGATAACAAGTGTTTGAAATGTCGATGAATTATATAATTATGTACTACAGTACTTGTACATGTTTTTTTTTTTTTTTTGGTAAGAAGTACTTGTACATGTTAAAGTTGAGCTTATGTATTTTATAGCCAAATTTGTAAATGATATAGATGAGATCGGACATTTTATATAGTTGGTTATGCTATATAGTAATAGCCTATCAGGCCCAATGATCGGTTCAAATTCTCGGGTTGGATCAGTTTCCGGATTATAGATTTTTGACCCGACTTCATCGATTCGACCATTTTCTTCAAGCTCCAGTTGCTCAGTGAGGGGATTCGAGAAAGGTAATTCGCTCTCATTTGATGATCTTCACTTTATAATTTGAATTCCCGCTCTCTCTTTTTTCGTGAGATCAAAGGCAAACTTTTACAGCTTTTGTTCTCCTTAGTGTGATGTCGATTTTTATGTTAAGCTTTGGTTCAACACAGCTTTGGTATTACAAATCTTTTATCTTTTTTCTAATATTCTAAGTTTGTTACCATTGTGCAAGAGAGAGAGCTCCCTTCTTTAACATTTATTTTTAAGTCTTACCGCTTTCATGCTCGCATTGATTTCAATTCCTCCTACCTGACTTGTATAAATCTGTTGTACGTTTTAGTAACAGAGAAAAAATGGCAAGTCAGGAAAATGTGAAACACTTGTTCTGTTTCCAAGTAAGTTGCTTTCTTTATCTGACTTCTTGTCTTTTTAGTATTTGTGACATCTTGAATCGTTTCTTTATCATGGACCTCATTAGTTTTGTATCCATTTCTGGTCACTATTCATTCTTGAAGTGAATTATGCTCAAACCACCACACTTAATAAGATAGCTCTTCTTTCAATTGCAAAAGAAGAATCTTGGGGCATCCACATCCACCATTCTTTGTTGACTACTAATATATATGAATTAGTCTAGGAAACACAAAACCAATCCCTAGCGTCCACTGTTTCATATGCATATATCATGATCCATCTGAAGGATAAGTACCCGATTATCCAGCATATCTTCATTGAAATCAGTCTTAGAAGAGTTTTATAGCTGCATGCTTAGTCTTAGATGTGTAGTACCAAATCTTCATGACTCCGAAGATATTTGGTAAACACCTCCAAGCGTGTCTTTCTTCAAAGTGAACTCTTAAGTTTTCTTCTTTGCAGTGCACTCGTCTTTTTTGGCACAACAGGCACTATGCTTGACATCATAATTGGAGTTAGTCAGTGCGAAAGAGAGCACGCAGAACATCAAATGAAATTAGACGACGAAGCTCAGATTACAGCCGCCAAATCAGAACCAGAGACTGAAGGTCCCCCGTCATGATCTCTCTGACCTCAAACCTTGTGCCCATATATCTTTTGATCCTGAAGCACTTTTTAACATGGAACCATTGCAATCAATGATATTATGTTGTAATGTTGTCATTAGCAGAGGCTTGTTTTCGCACTGGAAACAATTACAAGTGAAAGCTTTTGATGATTTTGGCCAACCCAAAACTAAAACATATTGGGAGAGCGATAATCATGAAAACAAAGGAAATAGAAACACATTTAACATTTTGCCCAAAAAAAAAAAAAAAAAGAAACACATTTAACACAACTTCGAATCAAACCAATGGGGATTCCAGACCGAACCAAAAAACAACGGCAAGTCCCCACATTGGTCTCTATGTATCTATATCATCCCAACTACGGAGCTGTTCTAATCCGACATGATTTTCTTTTTTAGCAACTGTAATCTGAAAAATATACAACAGTTGCTATAATCTACCTCTTCAGAGATCTTTCTTTTGCTCCAATCCTCTAATAATAGTATGAACTCATGTAGAGTCTCGCTCCTATATCGAGCGGACCATCATCTCCACCAACAGCGTGAAGAACCACAGGAATGGTCGAGAAAAGTTGGATGGTCAAAGGGAAAACCGCGGGGGCAACCTCGTCTTTTGACACAGCTTCTGATGACTCGGTGTCATGGACGGACAATGCACTGCATTTTGCAACACATTGATCACAAGGACTCACCAAATAGACTGCTTCCTTCAAGGGCTTGAAATAGCCTCTTCCACCTCTCTTGGAATATAGTTTATCGAGGATTAACGTTGATGTTGCATCTAACCAGTCTGCACACAAGCCTTCGATTTGGTCGTAGTATATTCTACGTTCAATCTGTGACAGCATCAATAACAAGGGTTGAGCAGATTGTAAATAGGGATTTAGATAATTTAATAGATGGTAAATGAATCAGTAGAGACTTACGCCAAGCTTGCTAATGTAAACAGTCATAAATCTTGATCCCAAGTTCATTACTCTGGCTTCACATGGAAAAACCTGCAGATAGAGAAATAAATGAGATTTCTTAAAATGAGAAATAAATGCAAGATACCAATATACTTGCCTCTTTTTTCTTCAGCACAAACCAAGTGTAGAGCTTATCACATGCATCTCTGACTTTTCGAGCAGCCAGCTTCCTCTCATTGCAGTAAGCAGCGACATCAGAAAGTATTTCAGTGGAGGGAACACCATGTTTCAAAGCAGCGACTGATAATGCTTCCTTGCCCTCCATAGATTCAGCAGCATCTTTATTGAAATGAATGCCGGTGAAACAGCTTCCCACTTCATCAATTGATGTTTGCTTCAGCTTTGAGTACAACTCCTCAGCCTCAAGAGCAGCAGCTATCGCACGATGAACAACTATGTCTGGGTACCGTCGAAGAGGAGATGTGAAGTGAGTATAAAGAGGAACAGCTAGTGCATAGTGTCCCCACTCAGCAACACTGTCCTTCAAATTCCCAGTGCAGAAGTAAGATGCTAACTGCATAGGCTTTATAGCATAATTGTTCAGAATATCTACAAAAACTGAGTCATCCTGTAGGTTTCCAGTGATTTTCTCCAATGACTCCTGGAGTTGGCCAGAAGAAGAAATGTCCAAATCCATACCATGCTTTGAACAAAAGCCTTCAAATTCTTTGAGCTTGCGCGTATTTGGTTCTGGATGCCTCCGGAGCAATGCGCTAGCAGGGTAAGCTTGAGAAATAACCTCAGCCGCTGTCATATTTGCTAAGAGCATAAACTCCTCAACAAGAAAATTTGAACCCTTTCTAGAACACATCACAAAATCATATGGAACTCCATGTTCATCAAACAGAAAAACAGGCTTCGAATTCTCCAGCTGCAAAGCCCCATTTCTTAATCTTTTTTGCCTTAAAGTGGAAGAAATCTCACTAAGCTGTTCGACAGATCGAATTACATCACTCCACTCGAAAGATCCATGCAACGCAGGCCAGCCATTTTCTGCACCATCACTTTTCCCATCTATAATGTCTTGAGCATGGTCATATGAAAGCTTGCAGCACGACCGTATAACAGTACGACCAATCCAGCGATCTATCACATCCCCTTCTCTGTTTAAATCCCAGAAGATAGAAAAAGTAAGTCTATCAGCTCCTGGAGTAAGTGAACCTATGTTCTCTGATAGTAATGGAGGCAACATTGATACTTTTCTCTGGCGCAAGTAAACACTTGTCGACCTAAACTGAGCTTCTGTGTCAAGAGCAGTCTCTGGTAAAACAAAGTAGGAAACATCAGCAATGTGAACACCGACTCTAAAAAAACCGCCGGGTAAACTTTGCACTGATAGAGCATCATCAAGATCTGTAGCCGTTGAGGGGTCGATAGTTAATACACACTGGTCTCTCAGATCTTTTCTACGTTGAACCTCTTCTTCTGGTACTTCCCAAGGCACACGTGGAAGACTAGTAAGCGAGCCAGGAGAAAAGTCAGACTCGCAAACCGAGTTTTGGTATAATATCGCATTGATCTGAGGCTCCAATTCACTGCCTCGGCCAAATAGATGTGTAATTTGGGCTACGGGAAATGGACTCCCTTCGCCCCAGTCTACAATTTGGGCAGCTACCAGCTCTGCCTCGAGAGTCGGATCCAAATTCTCAAGTCTTGCTCTAATGCTTCCAGGTAAGACATGGAAGGGAACAATCAATTTAGGAAACCTAGGGTCTGCAGGCATCAGTTGGACATATTCATCATCAGAAAGAGACATAGGAGACTTGCACCTTTTTGCATCACTTTCCTTGTAATGAATCCATCCCTTGACATCAAGCAAGCCAACGATAGAATCCCTTACAAGTGATTTTTCAACAACAGCAACTACTTGTCCAGTTGGTCGTTTGTGGGGGAAGGAACTAAGGATGCCGCATAGCTTTTCAACCACACTGCAATTTCCTTTCTGCTCACAAAAAGAACCCAAACATGAATCCAGTAATGGTGAAGAACTGCGAGTAACACCGTTCTTAGCTCCTTGTCCTATAACTGAAGAGTTGTTTGCCAAGAACCCATCTTCAAAACCTTCCACCACATCAATAGCATTCTTTTGTCGAGCATTTTTGTCATCTTTCTCTGGGGGACTGTTCGTTCCTTCAAGCTTAGCAACACTTTCAGTAACAAATCCTTTCATCTTGGGCCACAGTGAGAGCGGATCCAATTTAATAACAACAATATCACCTTCCACCTACATAAAGAAACACAAGTCTGAACTTAAAAAACCAACCAATGAACTAAAATAAAACCTCTCCAACATGGGCCAAAAGGAAAAAAGATAGTAGATGGATTGCAGGAAAAAAAATAAGTCAGGAAGCTCCTTAATATACAAAAAATAAACCAAACTTACTGCTCTATTTTGGCCAACATTTCCATTGATTAGAATATCTGTAGGGACTCCATCGATCTTACAATAAGCCTTCAAAAGGGAAAAAAAAAAGGGATTAAAAGTGAACAGAAGAAACCAACGGTTAAGAAACATAAATCTCTTGGAAAATCAGATGTTGCCACTAACCTCATTGCGATTATGAGCATTCACCCGAAATAGCGCTTTAAAAGCTTCACCTTTCTGATACAATGCATAAAAGTAAAGACAGGTATGAGGTCCAAAAGATATAACTTAAATGGAAGAAGAAGAAAAAGATAAAGAGAACATCTCAAACAAACCTCTAAAGCTTGGCTCACAGCATCAAGAGACCAGTGTGAAGAGAAAATCTTTCGCTGAGAGGAACCTTCAATTTGCTGGAACAAGTCACCATCCATCCTAGGAGAGTGCTCACAAGCCCTAGGATCAGGGCACGACTTGGATAACAATTGCTTACTAACTTGAGGAGAAGAAAGCAACGGACTTGCAGACCTCCCTGGATAACCAGTTTCAGCTCGCCCCTCAAAACGCATAGGCGGCATAGAATTGAAAGCAACATTAGACGCTCTCATAGCTTCAAGTTCATTAGAATTGTCCGATCTCTGCTGCTTCGATGAAGAAGTAGAATCTTTAGCTTTACTCCTAGTACTAGTTCTACCATCTGACGACTCCTCCACATGTGTATCTTCTATCGGTACTGTTCGAAGACATTAAAGTTGTAAACTTGTAAGGTAAAGGTAACAAACATTCTTAATTCTCAAGTTACAATTGTGATGCTACTAAAAGACAACTAAAAACTGGAAAAAAACAAAAACCAATAACCTAGCAAATCCAAGAACCTAATCAGTTTAAGATACTGGAAAAAAACTGATATTGTAAACCCTAAATATCAACTTCAAAGTTACCGGCGACAATAATACATAAAAAACAAAAGAAAAGATTTATGAACCTGAGCTGTGTTTAGATCGACGAATATGTTTCTGAGGCCTGTTCCTCTTCTTCTTGTGACCGTTTTCGATTCTTTCAACTGATTGTTCCACCGACGACGCACTCTTCATCGCTTAACACTATAAACTCTTAACGAGCTCTTCTGAGTAAAACTATCTCTAGAAGAAAAAAGAAAAAAAAGCTAGAATCTTCCGATCAGATACAAAAAACAGAAACGGATGAAACACAATTGATAGTCTAATCGAAGAAGAAAAACAAAAAAGAAATCGCGAGTTTCGCGACGATACGAAGGAAAAAACAAGATCTTGGATCTTATTTGATCAGAGGAAGAAGAAGAAGATGGAAAAATTGTAATTAAAAGATATACTAATTAATTAATTGGGTGGCGAAGAAAGAAAACGATGTGATGATGATTGGTCGGCGCAATCCGCCGACTGATGTGTTTGCCTTTTCCATTTTTATTACTATTTTCTTTTTTTCTTTTTTTTCTTTCTCTCTAATTTCCTTTTTCATATACTAGCTTGAGTCGGTTGGTTCATCGTATTACACGTGTAACTTAAAACTTCATCGGACGGCCATTGAGCTACGCTTTCTTTTCTAAGAGTTTATTTGCATTCACCCCCTTTATGTTTTTAGTATTAGCATATTTACCACAACTATCTCTAAATTACTTTTTCACCCCTTCTCAGTGCCATCAACCAAAAAAACAAAATCATTAATTATACGTTCATAACAAAACACACTCAACATTAGGAGACAAGTCAGTATTGTGTTTGTGTCACATATTAAAACTCACCAAATCCAATTAAAGTTAAAATAATAGATGTTGAGCTCATTAATAATTAATTTTAACACCATAGCTTGCAAAAAGCAGATCTGATAAACCCACCACCATTTCGATCTCGAGGAACGACATAGTAAGACTTGAAAGCAGGTCGGTTGCAATATTTGTGACATGCTTTCTCACACACGGTTAGATTATTAGCCTCGGGCATGCATTGTTCTGGAATACAAGCCTTGATGCAACTCTGTAGTTCTTCAGGACTAATTCCTAAATTTACAAAGCCTTTGCTGTTGACGCACCATGTCATGTTCATTACCATAGCCACCATTAGCAGTGCTATTATGATCACTCTTCCATTTGCTGCCATTTTCGTGTTTAAAATATTCCACCAAAATTTGTGTTCGATTCTTGTAATTCGTAATTGGTAAAAATTTCGAGAGATATATGTACAGTTGTGGTATCTATTTTTAAGTTTTTGTTTTAACTACTTTGTTGTGAAATGTATATTTTTGTGTGACAAATAACGAGTACAACTCTCTTTTTTGTTTTATCATTCCAGGATAAAATTGTCACTAAGTTCTGTTTTATTCAACTGTCAATAACTTATAGTTGTGATTTGTAAACATAAATAGTTTGCTGTTTTGCCTTAATTAAATTTGTAATGGTTTTATTTAGTATTTTTTTAATGTGTTGTTATAATTAAGTTCCTAAATTAAGCTATGCATGTTCTTTACGAAGTTTGAGTTTGTCTTGAATCGGATTGTCCCGTCATCGATAACGTTGCAATATATTCGGATGTTCCGTTTCCTCTTTTGTTAACGTCAAAGAGCTATGGATTGTCGAATAACGAGAAGATGACCAAAGGATGCAATGGAATGTTGTATTATGTTTTTAGGATTTGGGTTGTTAGTTGTTACTACAAGCCCATTGCACTTACAAAACCACGTAGAACATCCAATTTATATTTTAACCAGGATCCAAACCACCACAAAACTGAAATAGAGTTGATTCAAAAAAACTACTAATCAGAATGGACCTTAAAAAAGCACATGCATGTAGAAGGCTTAATTAGGCCTCTCTTGACATTTTTTGACATCAATATCTTCTTTTAGATCTATATTTTGTAGCATGGGTTGACGTGTTTGGGAAGACCTATTTACTTGATAGGCTGAAAGTCTGAAACTAGGCCATTAACGAAAGGAAATTTAGAATTTGGTATTGAAATGGACCCAAACTATTGTCATAGGCCAAAATAGGCCCACTAACAATATTTGAAATTTCTACATATGCCATAATTTTTTATAACATGTTAAATTACACCAATAACTGAACACTTACATATCTTTAATTTTGTTAAAATAATTTTACGAGCTAAGTAGTCAAAATAATTATACTAATACTTTCTTTTGTTTGTATAAATTGGTAAATTTATTCACAATTATACTAATAATTTCATTGGAAGACTTTTTATATACTAGAAATTTATGAATTGATAATAATAATGTGAACGACATTAGGTCAGGATAGAGATTGGCAACTACAAGCAGACGCAGCATGTGTGGTTGATGAACATCGACATCATAATGTCATTTCGAGACAAATGTGTATCGAACAAGACTTACAATGGACAAGGGACATATATTTTTGTATACATATATTCAAGCATAAGCTTACAAATCTTCATGCACATTCATGAGAAACCCTCCAACGCATAAAATTACAAACCTGTCATGCATGTACCCATCATTTGTTATTTTTATGTTTTTTAAAATAAATTTCTAGCTAGTGTTCTGGTTCGAACAACTCAAATGTTCATTACTCCAAAACAGGACTCGCGGTAAATTTACAGATTTTTTTTTTTTTTTTTTGGCTTTTTACGAATAATTATTGTTGAAACATATGAATAATCAACAACAACAACAAATCAGAGCCGTCTGATACTTGCCATGTGAAATTTAGCCTTTTTCTCTGAAATTAAGGAGATGGAAGATTAAAAAGGTGAAGATATCGAAGATGATTTTTCTTTCTTTTTTTTCACCAAGACCCCACGCACGTGTGAGTCTTATCCACACGCTTTTTTGTCATTCTCTTTCTCACTTTCTTTGCTTACTTGCAGAAAATTCACTTCACTAAAAGATTTTCATTCTCTCTTTCGTAATCGAACACTAAGGCTGAGCACAACGTGAGAACGTGTTCATCTTGATTTTTTGTGTCTTGTCGTTTTCTCGCAACTTTTCTAGATATTGATCGAAGACTCGTTTTTTTCTTTTCTTTTTTTTGATTTTATTGTAAAATCTATTTTAGTTGTCTATTGATGATTTAAAGTTTGATCTTGTCGGATTTTTAATATCATTTGAATAAATAATACATTTTCTTGCTTAGTATACAACTCTTAAATCTTAACACGTTTGGATTTTTATTTAATTGTATCCCAATCTTGATTTGGAATTCTTAAACTATACGTAATACGTGCTTAGTGTTTTTTTTTTTTTGTTAACAACTACGTATTAGCTATATATGTCGATAGCAATTCACAAGCAAAAATTTCAACAGGACCTTATATATATATGTGTATATATATGTAGGATATACAGTATCCGCCAATAAAACAGTGTTCACGTATTTGTTTTTTATAATATTGATAATCTAAAGTGAATAGTATTTACATCTTTATTTTTCATAACGCTTTTAATCAAAGGAATATTAGACCACATTTTTAATTATTTTTTCCCAAATTATCCTTAAATTCGTCATTTTCCTACTTAACTTCTTCTTTTGGAATATCTCACCGCAACACACAAAAAATTAGGTTATATTTATATTCAAGGATAGATAATGATAACGTTTTTGTATTATTTCATTTTGGCCATATTGTTTTTGTATTATTTTGTCTATATCTTTAGCAGGTAAAGAAAATTGCAGAATAGTGATGACCCAACTTCCCATGAGACTGATTGGAGCATGGAAGTTATAAAGCTAGTCAAAAAGCAGTTTATTAGATTGGCAAATCCATAAAAGCGCTTAAAATGTTTGTTAGAATATTAACTTTTGACAATCAGATTCCTGAATTTCTATTTATATATCTATCACAACTTATGTATATTGAATTATTTAGTGTCCCGTCCGAATCAATTTTTTGGTAATAAGTCTAGTTGTTCCGGCAATAAATGAAATGTTTGTATGAGTACTGATTTTCAATTTTTTTGGATTTTGACCCCAAAAAAGGTTTCTTTTCTCCGATAGTACCTAATAATATGAAGTTGTTAGTCAAAAGTAACCATCTAGCAAAATCAACCCAAATGTCAGTTTTCTGGTAACGATGATAGTAAGTTTGTTTGTTCCAACTTAATTATTGCGAGCTAAAGAGATATATCTATATATCGCTTTTGTTGTTGTTGTGTAACTTATTCCTTAATTACGTCATATGAAAAACTAGTTCAAATCATGAACCCTAACAAGAGCTAGCAGTGTATTAATTAGTGATGCATCTTAGATTTCGGATAATTGTTCATCAGTTATATTTTAATTATCAACTTATTCTAGTTTCACTTAAATGATCTTTTAGAGTTTTCTATGACTTTTGCATTTTAAAGCTTTTTCTAATAAATGTTTACTTAAGTTATGGTTTTATACTTTTTGTTCAATGTTGATATCGATGAAGTACTATTTCATCTTTACTTTGTTTTGTTTTTGATATATCTATCAAAATTTGTAAGAAGTTTTGGTTTTATTTTAAAATTATCAAACTAGACGAATAATCATATGCGATTGATCAGTTATTTGACTTTACCAAGCACCAACCATTGAATCAATTGGTGTAAAAAGTCTGCCTAAGTACGTACTAACAACACTGACACAGAGCCTGCCACATTGCCTTTTGCCTCTTTTTTATCTTTCTGTTTTTTAAAAGATACGCCTTTCCTTTGTGATGTGATGCTAATTTGCCCATGATGGATTCAGATCGTGATCACTCACGTTCAGAAAAAAAAAAAAAAAGTTTAGATCTATACTTGATTGCTTCAAAGATAAGCCAATGTATTTTAAATAAAACTCTCAAATTACCCACATTAATGTCTTTTACTACAGAGTATAGATCACGAGGTTTTATGGTTTTAAATCATGCATTTCCATATATCATCATTTCATTGGATTGATCGCAGAATTTCTAGTCAATTTTCATCAACAACTCAGTGCTCATCAAAAGACGATGAAATTAATCTCAGTATAAAGAAAATAACGAGATCATTACACACAACACACACATGAAAATTACATGAGCTATAGATTAATAATAGGGTTGGCCTAAGATAGCCATCACACCTTAACTAAGGAACAAAAAAAAAAACCCAATTTACCAAAAACAACTCAACATAACAAATTAAAAAAAAAAAAAACGAAGTACAAGATTATTGTCGTCAAACAATTACAAAGAGATGTGATTTTTAATAAATACTAAAAAATGGATATAATAACTTATATGTATTAGATTTCGAAAACAAAACCCACTCAGATGAAACTCTCTTTCTAGAAGGTCTTGAATGGCGAATTTGTATATCATGGCTTGTGAGGAGGGCATTGGTAGCATTTAGTAAAGAGACCAAAAGTGTCGATCTGGCGAACAAAGTTGACCATACTTGCCCATCCTCCGAACCCGAACCCAACTACGAATACCCAAACCACCACAAATATGTTTATGCAATAAGTCCCCATCCATCCTCCCACCACTCGCGGTGGTCTCTCCACCGCGTTCTGTTCACATTAACAATAAGATATACCAAAATATTATTCTAACATTCTTGACATAATCTATAAAAATATCTAATAATTTTAATATAAGTATTTATAAACTAATCTACAATTTTCAATTATTTTTGTAAACTTATACTAAAATTGTAATAATTAAGCTTTATATGAAACAAAAATAATTTTAAAACGACATTTTGGAAGACGGAAAGAAATCCAACCTCTCTTGAAGGAGCAGGAGCAAAGGTAAGCATATGAGCCAATGCGGGGATGATGTATACAGTGAAGCTAACTAAGAGAGATCCGACGGCGGAATTGATTGGTCCGAAAAAGGGGAAGATAATGGCTAAGAACCATATGGGTACAACCACGGGTAATCTAGCCATGGCTCTTTTGAACATGCTCTTCGTCTCATGCACACCTATCAATTTTTCCCACACAAAATATAACGGTGTAGATGCGAATCCGAATGTTATAAACTGATGAATGAGCATGAGGATCACTGCGGTATCTCTAAAACCGGACTTAGGGAGAAGAGAGAGCGCATTGGAATGAGTTAGTAGCTGATCGCCAAACGCCCAATAAACCGCAGACGCGGATGGTAGCGTTAGCGTTAGTACATATATGGTCGCTAGTTAGATATATCGCCTTGAACTTTGGTGGTTTCCACATCGCGTGCATTATCTCCCTATTATATTGTTTCAATACAATATATAAGTAATAAGACATTGAGCCATTTTAATTTTCCAAAAGAAAAAAAAAAAAGCTTACACTGTGACGGCGTGACCACCGAATGTGTAGAGAATGTTGGTGGCTCCGGTGAAGTAAAGCACCATTGTGGTTGGACCCGAGTGTTTCACATCCTCAGCCTTTTTGTATTCGAAAATTAAATTAAACAACAATAACCAGGACTATATCTTATATTTATCAAACAAGATTTTTGTTAATTAAATGACCTGGCCATGAAGGAGTGAAGCAATGGTGAGATACCAAGAAGTGTAAGTGGTCATAGCGAGTCCGAGGAATGACCAAATTCTATAATTGTGGAAGGAAGGAATAAAAACAGTTGTTGCACAACACGCCCCAAATATGTATGTCCATGTCCTCTTGTCCAATTTGTCATTAATATAATATATATTGCTGCAAATTATTTTTTATATAAATAAAGTTTCCCATATATATGAAAGAAACAAACATATAATAAATAAAATGAACATTAATTAATAATTTACCTAGCACAAGCAATGAGCTGAATAACGGATCCAAAGAGAAGAAAAGTGCAGTTAAAGATCAATCCAAGGTTCCTCCAATGTTTCCCCAACAATCCATCTAACACCTCAAACCACTTTATTTATTTAAAAAAAACGAAAAGTTAGAATTCAATAATACCATAACCAAACATTAATTATAACTCGTCACAAGAATTAGAGGTGGAATAAAAACCTGAATAACGTGATTACGGAAATCGAATTTTTCTCGTTCTTTACGAGTTCGATATTCAACATAAAGAACACTAATGAGATAAGCAGTCCAACTTCCCATTAGTCCATAAAAGAGTTGAAACAAAATTCCCGACACCATCCCAAGTTGTGAGAACGAGTACGGTAATGTCAACAGAACTTGTGCCACCTGCCAATTTTTATTACAATTTATAAGCTAGAGACGACCATTTACATACATATATATAAGACTATATATGTCGAAGTATATATATATGTACCTGATTTGAAGCACAACTAAACCAAGCATCGTAGACAGAACCTCCATGCCAGAAGAAGTTGGAAAGTTTTGTTTTAGCTGAAGATTTATTGTTACCACTTATGTTTTCTTCTTCTCTCTCCATTTCCAAGTAATTCCCTGCGACCACTGTCTCTATTTTCTCTGCCGCCATTTTTATCTTCTTCTCTGATCAGTTTCTTTAGCTTCTTTACTTCCACTCTTTAAATAGATTAATGAAGACCTTTTTCATTTATTTATTTGTTTTATGGGTTTTTCTTTCTTTCTTTTTCTCTGAGGGCAATTATTGAGTAACGAGTGTCGGGGGACGAAGTCTTTAGTCACAGCTGAAGAGTTGTCATGTGGATTTTGGTTTATGATTGGTTTGTGCCGGAGTTATATCACCTACTTGTGAGTGTTACAGTTTTCGGCGAGCGTGGGTTGTTTTTTAATGGGCTTGATTTGATTGTTGGGCCTATGGGCCATATTTTGTAGCATTACACGAACGGGTAGGCCCGGTTTGAGATTGTTAATTATATATTGACCCCGATAATATGCGAAAAAGGAGGGTTCGCTAATTATAGATTTTTAAAGTTTAAAGTAGTGAGAGTAGACTAATTGTAAATTTGAAAATAGAAGTGACAACAATGATGTTTTTTTTTTTTTTTAAAGAAAGGCTAAACTATTATTATCATTAACAATTATTTGAATCATGATGATTGTAACAACTAGAACAATGAATAAAACACATTGGTCCTTTTTCGTTCTTGTGATAAGGATGAAAACGATCTATATGTATAATAATCAATTATATTTCTAAGTTTTTATGTTTTGTCCGATTATATTAGATAGCTGTTAATTGGAACTTGAAAATACATATATCTATGCCCTTGTCTACCATATGGCACCACACAATACAAATATCCAGACGCTCGATTTAGAAGTAGAAAATTTTAGTTAAAAGACAGGATGAAATAGTGATTTGTGAGGTAATCGAGGTTTGGAGATGGATCCAATGGAAAGAATGATTGCTAATCAGGTGGGATTAGTGGTAAACATAACTACCACACGTGTCTAGCTGTCTAAGCTTTATTTAACTCACTAATTTCCCATATTTTCTTTTAAAATTTCTCCTTTTTAGCCCCATACTTTTACAATGGATCGAATTATTAATGAGAAGGTATCATCATTTTAGATCTTTATAGCTTTTTAACCAGGCCAAAATGGATGGCAGCGGAAAGAAAACTGATCACCAATTTGCATTAAAATATGCATATTCAATTATTATTATTTTTTTATTTATTGTTGTGATATGTCCTTTACTTATATAGGCTATTGAGATATCTCTAAAAGATATAAATATTGTCGTCCCTAAATAGAGCAGAGATTAAGATGTCATTGATAATAATATTGGAAATAATTGCAAGTCATTGTAGTTAAATAATTTGATATCTTGAAATCAGGAATTCGATTCTACTGGATGGTAGATATAAATGATTCCCATAACGACAAAGAATGAGAAGTTTTGTTTTGAATTTCATCAATTTATCTTCGTTAGAAAATCTGCTTACGAAAAAAAAATATCATGACTACAAATTTATTAAGGGTAATATTACTAACTAGCCAAATTTGACACATAAATTAAGAAACTAGCAGAGAGAGAAAATTATGTCGGAAAACAGCATGGACTCACATTGTCTGAAGAGGTGAAATAACAAAACCATCATCCGTTTGTTTTGAGATCTACAGTAGGCGACATTGTTTCGTGATATTTTTCAAAATAGCACGTAAGATCTAAATTTCACATGTTATATGTAACTAAAATACATGCTATTTAAAAAAACGTAGTGAATTTTTAAGAAAAAACATTGTCACGTAGTGTTTTTTTTTAAAAAACATTGTTACGGAAAAATTAAACTTGAATATAATCTTTTTATAAATAAATAGCATGTGATCTTAATAAAAACCGTGAATTACTAGAAAATAAGAATCGTTTTTAAAGAAATTACATGTGATCATAATAAAAAACGTGTATGACTACAAAATAACATGATAGCGAAAGATATTAAACTGAATAGAGTGTTTTTTCAAAGAAATAACATGTGATCTTTTAAAAACCGTGAATTACTTGAAAATAAGATTTTTTAAAAAAAAAAAATTACATGTGATCATAATAAAAAACGTGTATTACTATAAAATAACATGATAGAGAAAAATATTAAACTGAATAGAGTGTTTTTTCAAAAAATATCATGTGTTCTTTATAAATAACGTGTAAAACCAGAAAATAATATGATAAAAAGAGATATATTATTCTATCATATGTAATTCGAGAAAAAAACATGTTATAAAGGATCTGTGTGTAATTACACGTGCTTTCCGACATCCAACAGGTTAAGTACTGTAGCTCATAGCTATTTTCTTAATTTTTTTTGAATTTATGACTATTTACTATAAATTAATGGTGTAAAGTCAAAAAGCAGAATATAATAATGGGCCGAAAAGTGAGCCATTTGAGTTCGAACTGAATGGGCTATATGATTCGTTAATTAGGCCTACTATATCCGTAGATGACATGAAGGCTAAAATAATCGAAGATCAAGATGATTATCCAAATTTGCAAAAACAATAATAGAAAACAAATAGGCAGATAAAAAGTCACATACATATAGATCCTATTCCTTATACAAATAAATAGATTTTTATTATTTACTTAACTATATATATAGATAAATAAATAATATCTAAACATATAAAGTATATCCTAACCATTTGGACTTTGATTACCTTAACAACATCCCAAAGAATACTTGCATGACGCATCAGGAAAGGAATAACACTAACTCTTTCCCAAATTCCAAAACAAGGAACCTTTATTATTTGAAAACACACATACAGTATACTAAAACCGATTATTATAATTGGACCTATAGACTCTCCACGCAAGTTATTCTTTCTTCCTTCCTTAAAAAAGGCAATTTCACTTCAATAATTTTTGTAAACCGACCCATAGTCAGACCAGAAAATTAGATTACCTTGATCTTAAATCTTTTCTAGTGAAGATGCCAATTCGTTTCGGTTTGTCACCAAGGATCTTGTTACTCTTTCTCACGATGTTATCAGGTAAATAATTCAAACATTATACCGTAATTAAACGTCTCATTTGGGTAGATATTTTTTTAATTAGGGTTTGGATACCGATTAGAACTCGTGTGAATTATTTATTATATTCCACAGGAACAAAATGGTCAGAATCAGCTCGAGTATTCACGATCATTAACTCATGTGATCAAAAGATCTGGCCGGCGATAACTCCCGGAGAAAACTTCAACGGTGGAGGATTCGAGCTAAAACCGGGCCAATCCATCGTATTCAACGCACCAGTAGGCTGGTCAGGCCGAATATGGGGACGAACCGGTTGCAAATTCGACTCAACCGGAACCGGAACCTGCGAAACCGGTTCATGCGGGTCAACTCTAAAATGTTCAGCCTCCGGAAAACCACCAGCTTCACTAGCTGAATTCACATTAGCCAAACTGGATTTCTACGACGTGAGCCTCGTCGACGGATTCAATCTCCCGATGTCGGTGACTCCGATGAACGGAATAGGAAACTGCAGCGTCGCCGGTTGCGTAGCTGATTTGAGGCCACATTGTCCACAGGAGCTCGCCGTGAAATCAAACGGGAAAGTGATATCGTGTAGGAGTGCGTGTGATGTGTTTGATAGAGATGAGTATTGTTGCAGAGGAGTTTATGGGAATCCAGTGGTGTGTCAACCAACTTATTACTCAAAGATCTTCAAGCAAGCTTGTCCTACTGCTTATAGTTATGCTTATGATGATCCGACCAGTATTATGACTTGCACTGCCTCTGATTACGTCATCTCTTTCTGTTCCTCCAGGTTTGTCTTTTAACGTTTTTAACTACATGTCATGATTCTAATCAAGTTTCATTCATAATCAAGTTTCTACTAGAACATGATTTTTTTATATAAAAAATGTGAAAATGACATTTACATGTCAGGACACTTAATTTCATATGAAAAATTAAAGAACTAATTAAGTTTTTTTTTTTTTTTAATGTGTATAGGAAGAAGCCGGTGTGCACGTACCATGATAACAAGTTAGTATGCAGCGATGGTTCTGCTGGGTTTAAGAAGATGATTGGGAGATTGTGGCTTGCGTTGATGTTGTCTCTTGTTGTGTTTAGCTAATTTCGTCACTCTTTTTTAGATAAACAAGTTTTTTTTTCTTTTACTCTTGAGGAAAATATCTCATGTGTAAATAATTTTAGTTTCAAAGTCAATGTAAAGGTTGATTTGGGTGTAAAAAGAAATATGAAGTTACATTCTAAGAAAAATGGTTAATATTATTTAAAAAAAGCGTAAAATTACAAATGGGCCGAAAATGGGCCTGAAGTGAAATACAACTTTAATGTTGGTATTTTCTCTGGTTTCAGACACGATTCGTAACCCTCTTTCTTGGTGTCTGCGTCATTGAAACGCCAATTCCGCCGTGCTAATCTGATCTCCTCCGTCGTCGGGAAAAATGGCCACTGGTGGAGGGAAAGTCTCCTTCAAAGTCACTCTGACTTCGGATCCTAAGCTTCCTTTCAAAGTGTACGCGAATCCAGACTCTTTTCTTGTTTTCGATTTACGCGTTTGATTCACCTGTGATTGATCTCTTGGTTGTTTTTTTTCTCCGATCAGTTTCAGCGTCCCAGAAGGAGCTCCGTTCACGGCGGTTCTGAAATTCGCAGCAGAAGAGTTCAAGGTTCCTCCACAAACCAGCGCCATCATCACTAATGGTAATTAAACCATTGTTGACATTCATTTTGAGATCGATTCTTCTTCGCCTTATATCGCATCATCAAGCATTATTGCTATAGGGATTCTGAGTTTTTCGAATTCGAATTGTGTTTCTTTTAGACATGAATCATATATGCATGTAACTCTTTTCTCTCGGCATTTTCCGTGGCTACAAAGTTTAAAAGTTTTAAGCTTTTCTAGTGCTGGAAGATCCTAGAAGGGATTTGTTTTGAATAGACTTTAGTGCTCATATATTGAGTAGTTTCGGATGATTTAATCCATCTACATCAATTCTCAAGAGTTCTGATGTGATGCATCTGTATTCATGTGTGCAGATGGGATTGGGATCAATCCTCAACAGAGTGCAGGTAACTTTCGTAATGCTAAACATTTGACTTGGTTTATTGCTTTTACTCAATTCTATCTTTTATTTCTCTTTTGCATGGTTTGATATCAATGTCTTTATAATCTTAGATGATCACTTGTGTTGTCCTTAAAGTCGTGTGGTTTTTTCTATTTGTTTAACTCATCTCCATTAACTTGTAAGCTAAATTAATCTTAGTCTCTAAGTGACTTCAGTGTCCATAGGAAAGCCGGATGGATAACATCCTTTAGACTATTTATACATAGTCCGGTTTCGCTGTAATATTTCAGCTGTTCACATTTCAAAAGAACTTAAATCTCAACTATGTATAAATCATGCTCAATATGTTTTTTTTTTCCCATCTATTTTCTCGAATGTTAATGTATGTGGTGTTATGAATGATGCCAGGAAACGTTTTTCTGAAGCACGGATCTGAACTCAGACTGATCCCGCGTGATAGAGTTGGAGCTGCGTTTGTGATGGATCCATAAATGTTGTAAGCAATGAGTAATACTCAGTTCCCATACCTTCAAAAAAATAAAATAACATATTGAAATGCTTAAATGTACAACTTCTTTGAATAAATATGTGTTGTTCACATCCTTTTACGGATTAAATGAATTGGATTTGGTCATGTTATATATGTGTCTGGTATAACGTATGTGCACTAACAAGAGCATATCTCAGTCAGTCTGTACATGTTCCATAGAATAGAAGAGAAAGGCAGTCTGCCGCTATCTTTCATTGCTAGTGAATATCAATATCACGTAGGAGTGAAATTCCTATGAAGAAGCCTTTCGTATCCACATAATGAGAAGCCCTCGGCGAACTCTTTTTAATTTTATGTTCGTGGTTGGATGCCAAATACCTGTTTTTATGCTTCAAACAATCTCATCTCTTTCTGTGTTTTTTTTTTTTTTTGGAGAAATTAGGTGTATGTATTATTCTTTTAATAATTTGACAAAAAAAAAGAAGTGTTTTAGACCATAATACTACAAAGTGTACCCATTCTTATACCTTGAATGGTCTCTTTCCTTCTCCAAGCTTCCGATCTGATTTAGCAAGAACTGCACAGAGCTTTTTCTAAGTTCTAATCAAGGTAGTGAATGTGGGAGCTTAACAAGGAACTTAACAAATCTGTAAGAAAGTGTGGAGGACAGGATGCCTAAGTTCGGGTATTTTTCAACGTGGTTAAAATCTAACACTTATACTACTTTAATTTGAAAAAGTAAAACATTGTATTGATTTAAAATTTTTAGTGAAATTGGTTAAAAACCTTTAAAATTTAGTTTAAATGTTAAATATATATATATTATGTGAAAACATGTGAAACTTATAACATCTTACGGATCAAAAAAAAGACAGGATGCCTAAGTTCGGGTAGTTTTCAATGTGTTTAAAATCTAAGACTTAAACTAATTTGAAAATCTAAAACATTTTATTTATTTAAAATTTTCAATGAAATTAACATTATTGTTAATTCGTTTTAGTTATAAAAAGTAATTTTCTAAAAAATTAGTTTATTTGTTAAATTTCTTTTACGTGGTTTATTTTAAAATTTAGTGAAACTAGAAGAATTTTAGTAAAAATAATTATTGTTTAAAAAATCCTTTAAAAATTGATTTAAGTGTTAAAACTGTATTACGTGAAAACATGTAGGCGCGGTTAGTTTTCGACGTTTTTAAAATTTAACACTTAAACTAATTTTTAAAAGTAATAATGAAATTCACATGGTTTTGGTTAAAAACACAATTTTTCTATTGTTTAAGTGTTAAATTTTAGTTAAATCATCATAAATTTTTTAAAATGAGTTTCAGTGTTAAATCTATATACGTGAAAACATGCCGAAGTTCGAACGCTTACGTACCAACTAAGGAGAGAATGCCTAGGCGCGGTTAGTTTTTAAAATTTGACACCTAAACTAATCTTTAAAAGTAAAAGTTTAAAAGTAATAGTTTTAGTTTTTGACACCTAAAATTCAGATGGTTTTGGACTTTTTGGTTAAAGACATTATTTTGGTTAAAGTTTAAGTGATAAATTTGTTTTAAATTTTAGTGAAAATCATTATTAATTTTTAAAAATTAGTTTAAGTGTTAAATCTATATCGCGTGAAAAATGCCGAACTTTGAACACCAAAGCTTACGAACCAACTAAAGACAGGATGTCTGGACGTGGTTAGTTTTCGACGTTTTAAAAATTTTATACTTAAACTAATTTTTAAAAGTAATAGTGAAATTCACATAGTTTTGTTTAAAAACATTATTTTGGTTAAAGTTTAAGTGTTAAATTAGCGAAAATCATTAATAATTTTTAAAAATTTAAGTGTTAAATCTATATCACATCAAAACATTCCGAACTTCGAACACCAAAACTTACGGACGAACTAAGAACATGATGCCTAGGCGCGGTTATTTTTTGACGTTTTTAAAATTTAACACTTAAATAAAATTTTTAAGTGATTTACATGGTTTTAAAAATTTTTTAAATAATTTACATGGTTTTGGTTAAAAATATTATTTTGTTTAAATTTTTAGTAAAATTTATTATTAATTTTTCAAAATGAGTTTAAGTGTTAAATCTATTTCACGTCAAAACATGCTTAGACGCGGTTAGTTTTCGACGTTTTTAAAATTTAACACTTAAAATAATTTTTTAAGTGATTTACATGGTTTTAAAATTTTTTTAAATAATTTACATGGTTTTGGTTAAAAATATTATTTTGTTTAAATTTTTAGTAAAATTATTAATTTTTCAAAATGAGTTTAAGTGTTAAATCTATATCACGTCAAAACATGCTTAGACGCGGTTAGTTTTCGACGTTTTTAAAATTTAACACTTAAATAATTTTTTTAAGTGATTTACATAGTTTTTAAAATTTTTTAATAATTTACATGGTTTTGGTTAAAAATATTATTTTGGTAAAAAGTTTAAGTGTTAATGATCCTTACGGTAAAAATTTTACGGGAAAATTTTACAAGGTATTTTAAAGGTTTTACAAGTTTTTACAAGTGTTTTGGCGGAAAAAATTACGAGATCACTTTTCCCGCCAAAAAATATTTTGTATTTTGTGGACCTAATTTTGTTATATTTCCTTATATATTTGTGATATCTTTTATTAAAAGAAGGGTAATTTAGTCATTTTATACATAAAAATGGGTATTTATATTTAAAAATGGACAGCCAAAGGGGGTATTTTTGAAAAGGGGTATTGAAAAGGGGCATTTTTGTGAGTCTCGGTTAGTTTTCGACGTTTTTAAAATTTAACACTTAAATAATTTTTTTAAGTGATTTACATAGTTTTTAAAATTTTTTAATAATTTACATGGTTTTGGTTAAAAATATTATTTTGGTAAAAAGTTTAAGTGTTAATGATCCTTACGGTAAAAATTTTACGGGAAAATTTTACAAAGTATTTTAAAGGTTTTACAAGTTTTTACAAGTGTTTTGGCGGAAAAAATTACGAGATCACTTTTCCCGCCAAAAAATATTTTGTATTTTGTGGACCTAATTTTGTTATATTTCTTTATATATTTTTGATATCTTTTATTAAAAGAAGGGTAATTTAGTCATTTTATACATAAAAATGGGTATTTATTTTTAAAAATGGACAGCCAAAGGGGGTATTTTTGAAAAGGGATATTCAAAAAGGGGCATTTTTGTGAGTCTCCCTAAAGTTTAAGTGTTAAATTTCTTTAAATTTTTAGTGAAAATCATTATTAATTTTTCAAAATGAGTTTAAGTGTTAAATCTATATCACGTCAAAACATGCCTAGACGCGGTTATTTTTCGATGGTTTAAAATTTAACACTTAAATAAAAAATTTAAATGATTTACATGGTTTTAAATTTTTTTAAAATAATTTACATTGTTTTGGTTATAAAGTTCAAGTGTTAAATTTGCTTAAATTTTTACTGAAAGTCATTATTAATTTTTCAAAATGAGTTAAAGTATTAAATCTATATAATGTCAAAACATGCCCTAGACGCAGTGAGTTTTCGACCGTTTAAAAATTTTTACATGGTTTTTAAATTTTTCTAAATAATTTACATTGTTTTAGTTAAAAATATTATTTTGGCTAAATAATATTTACATTGTTTAAGTGTTAAATTTGTTTAAATTTTTAGTGAAAATCATTATTAATTTTTCAAGATGAGTTTAAGTGTTAAATTTGTTTAAATTTTTAGTGAAAATCATTATTAATTTTTCAAGATGAGTTTAAGTGTTAAACCTATATATCATGTCAAACATGCGTTGACGCGGTTAGTTTTCGACGGTTTTAAAATTTCACACTTAAATAATTTTTTTAAAGTGATTTACATGGTTTTTAAATTTTTCTAAATAATTTACATTGTTTTGAATAAAAATATTATTTTGTTTAAAGTTTAAGTGTTAAATTTGTTTAAATTTTTAGTGAAAATCATTATTAATTTTTCAAAATGAGTTTAAAGTGTTAAATCTATATCAAGTCAAAACATGCCGAACTTCGAACACCAAAAAGCTTACGGACCAACTAAGGACATGATGCCTAGACGCGGTTAGTTTTTGACGTTTTTAAAATTTAACATTTCAACTAATTTTTAAAAGTAATAATAAAATTCACATGGGTAGTTAAGGTTAAATGTTAAATTTGTTTTAAATTTTAGTGAAAATTATTATTTATTTTTTAAAATTAATTAGTTTTTAGTTTTATAATTTTATTTAAAATAATTTTAAAAGAAAAGATAAAAAAATAAGAATGAATAAAAAGTACTTTTTTGGATTTGATAGCAAAGCCCCATACAAAAATGCCCATTTCCAAGCCCACCGTGTAATTGTGTCGTAGTTGGAAAATCTGAAAAGCCTCGTTGTGTTGGAAAGTCATCTCCCGCAGATTCTGACCTTTCCGGCGGTGAATCCAGATCTTCATAAAAAAAGTTGTGTTTTTTCAAAACCACAAAGAAAAAAAAGGAAATTCATCAGCACAAAAAGGAAATTTCCTTTTCTTAAAAATGTAAAGTCATTCATTATTGATACCCAAAACAAATTCAAGTATGTCACATGCCGAGATAGTGTAAGAATATTAGCTCAGAAAACCAACCGTAACCATGCCAGTGTAAATTGAATTGAGCCGAGGAGAAAATACATGACAGTGGTCAACCGTAACCATGCCATAATATCCCCCTGGTTCAGCTTTTGGACAATTTTCCAGTATTGCAAAAGCAAAGCAAACTAATGGTTGTTATTATCTCGAGAAAATATGCACCTACACAAAACCTACACGACTTTAACTCCACGATTGCAAATGAATGACTTCCCAAGAAAACGGAGAGTTTGCATTACCTGGATTTATATCAGTATAATCCTCGTAAGTCGCAAGTCTCTTCGCCGTATTGATTATCAAAATTCTCCTATAATCAAAAATCAAACTGCACATGTTAATAACATAAATTTCACATACCTTTTGTGCATACGTTAATTAAAGAAAGTGGGTAAATTTTAAACAAAAAAAAAAAGAAAAAAAAAAACTGAAATCGCAAATCTAAAACGTAGAAGAAACTGAGAATCACTAACGGAAACATGAAGACTATAACAAGACAAAAGGGATGGGAACATACATGTCATACAGAGTTCGTTTTGTGATTCAGAGTAGGATCGCCGTTTTCTGAAACCGAATCTCCAGTGCTCCGGGAAAAATAACTGCAAAAGAGACCAAAGCAAATTCATCATTAGCTGAAACTTAAAAAAGATCAGAGTTTTGCTAATTCAACGGTGCTTAATTACCTGATTGATGGTTCGAGCAAAGCATGGTCGTGACTTATCGTAGTGAAGGAAGAACGGGAGAAACGTGGACGACATGGTGAGGATGATGTCTCTCTCTCTCACTCTCATTCTCTCTGAACAGAAGAATAATTGAAATTTAAAAAGAGAAGGAAGAGATGAGTTGTTGTTGTTAATGAAATTGATAGGGTTTAAGGGAGTATTTATAGCAATCTCACCAACGGCTATAAAATCTTCACTAACGGCTATAACAACAACGTTCGACTGTCTTCTCATTATTGATTTGACAATTAGCCGTTGCGTTCGTTAGTATTACTGATTTATTTTCCTTATTGTTGAAAGAAAACAAACTAAACCAGGCCGAGGAAAGAGCATTATTAGGCCCATTATTAGCCCAACCATTTCACCGCTTAATAGGCGAAGAAGGCCCAATGGACCTTAAATCTAATCAATTCGGATTGAATTTTTAAGAGAGAAGGAGAAGCGGCAATAAGGAGTTCGAATCTCAAACCTTTTCTGGGTTTTTTTTTGCTCCTTTCCTCCAAAAATTTCAAACCAATTCTGTGTCTAGAGATATCTACTTCGACGGCGATGGCGAGAATTGGAGCTGTACCCAGAAATTGAGAATTTTGAATTCTGCTACTGCATCTCTGTGGTTTCTCGTTTCGGAAAATCTACGGTGTAGCAAGTCGGAGATGCAGTTGAGATTTAGCCATGGACAGGGAGGCTAACCTTCCGGTTCAACCGGATAAACCTCCGAAGAGTCTGGTTCGTCCCATCTTAAACCTGGAAACCACTTCGTCTTCTTCCTCCTCCTCGCCGGAACTTCTACGGCACTTGCAAGCCGCTTTCAAACGCCATCGCCCACTCAGTACTCTCTCCCACTCTCTTCTCTCTTTCTGGGTCGAAATCTCTAATTCTGGGAAGTTTAATTTGACTAATTTAGGGTTTCTTTGGGTTTTTAGCATTTCTCTCATAGTCTCATCTCTTTTGACGATTTAGGGTTTTTTGGGAAAGTTAAGTTCCGTCTACGCTTTTTATAATGGTTTACTGAGTTTGTGATGTGGGTAATATGATAAGCTTGTTAAACCTTTTGATTATTAATACGAACTCACAATTGTGAAGACGCTATTTGTTCTTAAATTTTAGCTGTTTTTTTGGTATGTTAAACTCTTCACTTGAGAGTGAGTTGCAATGGATCTCTTATAGCTCTGTTTTTTTTTTCCAGGTAAAATGCAGACGACCACTATCGGGCCTCGACGGAGTGTTGCTCCACAACGACAAGCTTCAAGAAATACACGTTTGGTTACAGCTGAAGGGCAGAGATCTCAGGATGTTGTTACGCTCAGTCAGAGTCTTGCTGCTAATACTTTGACACAGGATACAAGCAATTTAGCCACTTCTGTTGCTGGAGAATCTATTGAGAATGCGTCTATTACGCCACCTTCAGTTTCAGGAACTGTTAATAATATGTTTGGTCAGAATTTCAACCCATCAGACAGACAGTTGGATTTTGGAAAATCTGCTGTTGCTAGTCTAGGAAGCAATCTTGATATTGGATCTCAGAATGAAAATGACCAGAGAAAGTTCCAATCTCTCATTGGTAGCACCCTCACATCTCAAGGTAATGCCTGAATTAGTTTGCTTTGCTTTTGCAATACTGGAAAATTGTCCAAAAGCTGAACCAGGGGGATACTTTACTCGATACTTTTTGACCACTGTCATGTATTTTCTCCTCGGCTCACTTCAATTTACACAGGCATGGTTACAGTTGGTTTGTTGAGCTATTAATCTTACTTTGAACTCACTTGTCCTGGCAGATATGGAATGGGATGCAACAAATCAGGCTGAAGCATCACATCTTGGTGCTTGTATCGGATCAAAACGTCAGAATCTCCAATCTGTTGATTCTGAGATCAGTTTGAAATCTGAATACAAGGTTTCATCTTCATTGGCAAAGAACCACGGTCAGCTGGGTGAATTTCGCAACTTCTTGAACCAACCTAAAACTCAGTGTTCTGCTGTGGGGTCATCATGTGCCACAACTACGCTAATCCATTCGTCTTCAGGTCCTATGCTAAATGCCACTACCCACGTTTCTCGTTCTTATGCAGAGGCTGATTCGAGTGCAAATCCCCATGCTGTTCAAAGTCAAGGGAACTTGCCTTCTTGTTATCCTTCTTCCAAGGACAGCAACATACTACATACCAATAAGGATGCCCCTCCATCAGCGATACCAGCCTCAACTAATGATCCAGAAGTAAGAGTCAAAGAGAGAGATAAGTCCAAGCAGCAACAGTGCACCACAGAACTTGAAGCTCCAGTGGGATCTTCCAGTCATGGGGGTGACGGACAAGCGAATGCTCGTCTACCTGATGAGTTGCTTACCAGTGTTAGCTCACAGCCACAGAAATCAGATAAGCAGGAAAAGGTTGCAAGTAGCAAAGGGCCATCAGCGCCTCGTAAAAGAAATTATGATCCAGACTTGTTCTTTAAAGTCAATGGGAAGCTTTATCAGAGGCTTGGCAAGATAGGAAGTGGAGGAAGCAGTGAAGTCCACAAGGTTATTTCTTCAGATTGTACCATATATGCGCTAAAAAAGATCAAGCTCAAGGGTCGTGACTATGCTACAGCATATGGATTTTGCCAGGAAATTGGATATCTAAAGAAGCTGAAAGGGAAAACCAACATCATTCAGCTAATAGACTATGAGGTACTTCCTTTAAGTTCGTGTTCTGATCCATGGGACACTTATATTCCCTATTAGTTTTAAAGTGCATGGTTGACAATTTCCATCTCAGCCATAACAGTATTTTTCTATTGCAATTAGGTCACGGATAAGACTTTACTCCAGGAGGTTTTGAATGGCACAATGAGTAACAAAGATGGAAGAGTTAAGGACGATGGATTTATATATATGGTACTAGAATATGGAGAAATCGATCTGGCACACATGTTATCCCAAAAATGGAGGGAAATTGAAGGATCTGACCGGACAATTGATGAAAATTGGCTTCGGTTCTACTGGCAGGTTCTTACACAACCCCATCAAGTTATTTTTGTGATGATACTGAACTATATCTTTTCTTTTGCATTGGAGTTCTTTCAGTTTGTTCTTTTAGCAAATATTATTTATTCACTGAAGAGCCTTTTTGCTCAAAAATCTCTGATTCTTGTATGAATTGAAAAACAATTGCAGCAAATACTTCAAGCTGTGAACACCATACATGAGGAGCGCATTGTGCACTCTGATTTGAAACCTGCAAATTTCCTTCTTGTTCGAGGCTTTCTAAAACTTATTGATTTTGGAATCGCTAAGGCCATCAATAGCGATACTACGAATATTCAACGAGATTCACAGGTAATGCCCTCCCATGTTTCTGTTTTTGTCATCATCCTCCTCTTGAAAACGAAGAGTTGTTTTGTATTTAGTTTACAAGCTGCTGGTATTAATGGAGGTATGTATGTATCGTGGCAGGTGGGGACTTTAAGTTACATGTCACCAGAAGCATTCATGTGTAACGAAAGCGACGAGAATGGAAACACTATAAAATGTGGAAGACCATCAGATATTTGGTCACTTGGTTGCATACTATACCAAATGGTATATGGAAGAACACCTTTTGCAGATTATAAGACCTTCTGGGCAAAGTTCAAAGTCATAACCGATCCAAACCACGAGATTACTTACAATCAACTCTCAAACCCATGGCTTATCGACCTAATGAAGAAATGTCTAGCTTGGGACCGTAACCAAAGATGGAGAATCCCTGAGCTTCTCCAACATCCTTTCCTTGCGCCGCCCATCCCACCCGAGCCTCAAGTCAAAATCATTAAACTTCTCAGTCTCATAGCTGAATCTTGTGTTAGTGATGACGATAAAGCCAATTCCATGATCTCTCAGCTTGAACAACTGCTTACAAATCCTGCTCCTCTTCCAAGAAATGATCACTTAGATTCAAGAGATCAAAATCAGCAACTTCTCTTTCGGGTTTCAGAACTTTGTATTCAACTCAAGGATCGGTTATGAGGTCTTGAAAGTAAGCAGTACTGATCTGATTTTACGGCTTTTGAATCTTGTAAATTGGTATGTTAATTGTTAGATTGGAAAGAAGACGTTTGCTTATAATGTCCTGTTTGATTTCTTGTTTTGGAATGTATCATTTTGGGTGCTCGTCTTTTTTCATGTTTTAGCAGATGAAACTTTAAATAGTAATACACATCACGCAACAATGACGCCGTTTTACATCATTCTCTAGACGACATCGTTTCTTCGACACTCTTAACGGAAGTCGTTTCACGGATTTAAAACGTCGTCGTTTCATCGAATTCTTTGAAACGACGTCGCTGATATGTTTTCATTAGCCAAATTCACATAATTCAGTTCCTCCTTTATTTTCTAACAATTTTGTAGTGTGTCAATTACACAATTTCACACCAAACTAGTTTTGAAATCCTAGAAAGCAAGTTCTCACCATGAGCAAATTTTCTAATCGTTTTTTTTTTGTCCCACAAATAGAGCACCTCAAGCAATCTTGCGTCCCACGTAACCCTCGCACTTTCCAAATTAATTTCCCCTTTATTTCTCACCTTCTCCTTTCAACCACCGGTTATATTCCTTAAACCTAATTTCTCCAATCGTTCTCAAACAATGTCTTCATCTCCACTCGCCGCGAAATCTAACCTAACCACGACTCGATCTGCTTCGTTAAACCTCCCTCATTCGACACGTACCAATCACAACCACGATCTCCGATATAGTCACTCCGCTGGTCCTCGTACAAACGAAGATCGACCACCGTCTGGGAACGGCGTCGCCGGAATCCTCTACAAATGGGTAAACTACGGCCAAGGATGGAAACGACGGTGGTTCGTTCTCCAGGACGGTGTTTTCTCGTATTATAGAATCCATGGTCCCGATAAAATATCTCTCTCCGTTGAAATGGACCGGAGATCTAAATTGATCGGCGGCGAATCTTTACGGTTTATTTGCCGACATAGCAAACGCGGTGAAGTTCATAGCCCCGGGAAACCTCTCGGCCAAATTCACCTCAAGGTTTCGATTTATTTCAGAACACCCCAGTATTTTACATACGTTTCAAATACAACCCATACATTTTGAAACTATAAGATAAACCCCTACTTTTGGGTAACTTCACCTAAACGTTTCGGTTTATTTAAATACACACTCTGTATTCAAATGTACCCCCAAAACGTTTTAATTTGATCTAAAACAACCAAGTGCATATGATTTGTGACATTTGTCAGTTCATCAGTAATTAATATTTTATGTGACCCCAGAGATTTTAAAATTATTTTATGTGACCCCAGAGATTTTAAAATTATCAGCCACACCCCTTGTTGCATAAGTGCTCCATTATTTTCAAAATAATTTAAATGTAAATGTAACATTTTCAATTGATCAAATACAAACCCAGATTACATATGTAATTTTCAGACTTGTTGGCGTTTTATAATAGGTCTCATCGATTGGACAAAGCATATCAGACGGGAAGAGATTTACAGTATTCACTGGCACGAAGAGTCTGCATTTACGCGCAGCAACGAGCGAGGATCGTATCGCTTGGATCGAAGCTCTGAAAGCTGTTAAAGACACGTTTCCAAGAATGTCAAACGAAGAACTAATGGCATCGACGACTAATGTCTCAGTCTCGACCGATAAGCTAAGACAGAGATTAATGAAAGAAGAGGTTAATGAGACAACCATCAAAGATTGCGAAGACATAATGAAGAACAATTTCGTTCAATTGCATGATGAGGTTATGTTGCTCAAACAGTACCAATATCATCTCGTAGATTCTCTCAACGACGTTAATAAGTCACTTAAGACCCACTAACCAAAGTTTTTCCCATATGTGATCTATGGGCTATTTAGTGAAAGCCTATGGTATAATTTATTTGAAAGGTGTCGGCCCATTTATATTATTATCTTCGTGGTTTAATATAATGATGAAGTCATTGTATATGCTACGAAGTTTTAAAACGTTTTCAATAGATATATTATATACGCAATAGTATAACGTAGTTGTTAATTATAGGCACCGCCAACAAATTAATCTAATGCATGAAAACGCTACGTTATGGACATGAAATGAAATCACGACTTTGAATAAAAATATATGAAAATCCTCGAATCATCTAGTGTACTTCAGTACTTAGCGGACCCTAATTTTCTAAGTTGGTAACTAGTTAAAAAGCAGAAAAAAAAAAAAAAAAAAAAAAGAGATAATAATAATATAATCTAAACTCAAAATCAATTGGGTTCATTTCTGCCAACGATGAAGACGTATGACTGTTAAATCTGATAATAAAGCATTACTTTTCAGTTTTATATTCTTTATTTCAATATAAAAATAAACTTATTTGTAAATCGAAAAATTAATGAAGCAGAAAAATACGAAAGAAAAGACCAAAACTAAGAAGAGCATGGGCATTCCCTTTCAAGTTTACACGACAAAGAGACGTATTCGTAGTTTTGAAACCCATTAATACGTAAGTCCAAATGTCCAATAAAGTGTATATATAATCATTTCTTTTAAAATACGTATGTATTGCAAACTTCAACTTGATCTCTCCAATTTAATATAACTCGGATAAATACGTACTATTCGTTACTATTAAATACAGAATTTAAAGACCTAGAACAAAATAGATACTACAAGAAAACAAAACAATTACTTAATAGTTTTAAATTACTCGCACGTAAATATAACCACAAGATTTGCCGCGCGCGGTCTTGACATCGAATCAAAAGATATATCCCGCACGTTAAC
The DNA here is from genome assembly GCF_000004255.2 of Arabidopsis lyrata subsp. lyrata. Taxonomy (NCBI): domain Eukaryota; kingdom Viridiplantae; phylum Streptophyta; class Magnoliopsida; order Brassicales; family Brassicaceae; genus Arabidopsis; species Arabidopsis lyrata. The sequence continues at coordinate 17,775,648 of NW_003302554.1, forward strand.
CTACAAAATCAAAATAAATTGTCTTAGATTATGAATTAAATGGATAATAATTTAAATCTAACTTTTGTTTTCGGTGTCAGCTTTGAATTAATCAATAGTAAGAAGGATGGGTTTGGTAAAACCTGGACTGATAAGACGTTGGTGTAAGGCTTATTGAGGAATGGGCTTTTGATTCTTCACCAGAACAAAGGAAATATTGTTACATCAATATCTGTGAGCTCCTCTTCTCTATGACCATGCTTTTGTTAGCTAGTTGCATACGTCACCAACCCCCATAAATATTTGTATTTCACGATTCATATTGTGGTGTCGTGACCAAAAGTTAATAGTTTCTTCAGGATTGTCATTGGACAATAACCAGGTTGCAATGTCAAAAGTACACTACAGTCACAACTCTTGGTTACACAAATATATTTCCAGTTTTAACCAGAGGGTGTAAATGGAGTGGCGGTTCAAGAGTGGTTTTTGGACGGAGCGGTCGTAACCAGTGGCGGACCCAGCCACAAACTTTACCCGGTGCAAAAAATGCTTCAGAGTGGAATCGAACCCTCCACCTCATAGTTTAGGAGTGCAGTCTTAACCACTGGACCACTTTAAATCAATATTTTCTATGTAAAATCAAAACTATTTATATTTTACCCGGTGCAGTTGCACCCCTCTCCTATAACGTGGGTCCGCCCCTGGTCGTAACGCTTCTTGTGTTACCATTCACGCTTGTTTATTAATCAAGTGACTTTTAAAAAAGTTAAATAAAAAACTAATATTTTGAAGAGCTACAGTTAAAATGGGCAGAATTTGTGAAAGAAATTTTTGATCCACCTTATACGGTAGATACGCTACATTTGTGGTGTATTTGCTCCGCTTATCAATATTTTCACATAATTATTTACTTTATAGCATTCACACATATATTATATTTATTATAGCTTATTAATTTAATACACTACATATGATGTACCTATTTGTTATTTATCATGACTATTACTTTAAAAAAAAGTCATGGATTATTAATTCAATGTACTACATATGTTATATTTATAACTATTTTCTGTTATTATTATTATTATTATTTTTTTTGACACCATTTTCTGTTATTATTTTGTACCTAAAACACTTAATAATATTTTTATATTATATAAAATCTTTGAATTATATAATTTTCTGTTATTATTTTGTACCTAAAACACTTAATAATATTGTTATATTATATAAAATCTTTGAATTAATATAATTAGATGTTCAAAAATAAAAAAATAATACATAAACTAAATTTGTTTGGTTAAATATTTTAGTGCATTTATAAATTTTTTAAATACATATTCAAAATATGTTAAACCAATATTGCAAATTATTTTAATATAATTGTTTTTATTATGTATAGATTATGTAATATTTTATATAAAACTAATATTTTTTATAATATAAATATTTCACCCACTACCTGATCCGCTTGCACCATTCAACACATCTTAAAGCGTTCGAACCGCTTGATCCGCAGTTATACCGCTAGATCTGCTTGATCCGCTTTTGTTCTGCTTGATACGCTTGATCCGCTCCGTCCGATACGTACACTTTTGTTTTCTTTTTATCCCGAAGCAAGTTTGAATATTTTTGGTTTTTAATATATGTTTTTTTCGTACCAATTTAGAGTGACGCATAAGAATGCTTATTTTCACAGGTTTTTATTAGATGCACACAAGATTATTGGATGAATTATCTCGACTTGTTAAAATGAAGTAACTAGCTTTATTTTGAATGTAAAGTTGTATACAAATACTATCAAATCTCGTTGAACTTGATAAATGTGTGAAGACTATCTTATCTTTGTTTTTGTAATCTTAAAACAATATCATTCTATTATCAAATCATAATTTTTTTTGAAAAATTATTTGTTCTTTTGTGTGATTTGGATTTGGGAAGATAGGACTTACGAGTCTTCTGCTTTGATGCGTACGTAATAGGTCGGCGGACGGCTACCTGACTTATCGGTCATCCATCTTCTTTGTCTTTTCTCTTCTAATTGCTTTCACATAATTTCATCATTCATATTTGGTTAACAACAAAGAATAATCGTTTAAAGATTGTCATGTCAAATTTCTTAGTGTAAATATAGGGTGTGACTGATCACCCTTAATAGAAAAAGTGAAAAAGGGAAAATTTTTTATTTTCTTGGCATGCACCAGTAAAAAAAAAATCAGAAGAAAATTATTTCAGATGAAAACATCAAAAAGTAACTAAAGGAGAGGAATTCTTCCTTCCTCAAAACTAGTAGAATTCATTTTTCTTCTTGATGTGACATTTATTTTCTTCTATTTTTTCTTTTCATTTCTTTTAACTTTTTAACCAGTCACAGCCATAGCATTATGCCATTATCTTCTGTTTTTCTCTTGAAAGAATATATTATTCTAGAATGTTTTATGTTCATATTCCAGTTGTAAATCACGATATAAGAAAGTTTTCCAATTTCTCAAACTCCAAGTTGTCCAGTTTGGATTAATCTATTATTCTATTTTAACTCCAAAAACAATATTTTGAGTGTATTTTATTTCGATACCATTCTCTGCAAATACATTTAGACATGAATACAGAGTGTTTTTTTTTTTTTTTTGAACAAAAAATACAGAGTGTTATAGTTGATTTTTTCTGTCGGACAAATAAAAACAGTCAGTAAATTCCTCAAATTTTAACAAGTACAAATACTAATGTTTTGACCGTCGCACGTGTGCAACAAGGCCGTTGCACGTGATTAGTCAGATGAAACATAATCTTCGTTAGGATCTTGACGCCAGGCCGCCCCGAGACAGGTGGTTCGCTCTAGATTTTGATGACGTGGTTTTCATCTTGACCGCTAAAGTGTTCAACACGTGGCACCGTCTATGTCGTTGGATTCTTCGTAGACGACGGTATTAGGTGGGCCGTGACAGCCCAATGGCTCGAAGGTGGTTCCCATATATGTGCCAGGTCAGCTTGATCATTCCAACTGTAGAAAGATGTTTTTATAAATTTTAATGACGCGTAATTAGATTTAATTATGGGAGACTCACAAAAATGCCCATTTTTTAATATCCCTTTTCAAAAATGTCCCCTTTGGCTATCCACTTTTAAAAATACCCCTTTTTATGTACAAAATGACTAAATTACCCTTCTTTTAATAAAAGATATCACAAATATATAAGGAAATATAACAAAATTAGGTCCACAAAATACAAAATACTTTTTGGCGGGAAAAGTGATCCCGCAATTTTTCCCGCCAAAACACTTGTAAAACCTTTAAAATACCTTGTAAAATTTTTCCGTAAAACTTTTTCCCGCCAAAAAATTTTCCCGCCAAAAATTTTTTTTTGCGGGAAAAGTGATTCCGCAATTTTTTGGCGTTAAATTTTTGGCGGGAAAATTTTTCCCGCCAAAAATTTACAAGGTATTTTAAAGGTTTTTTACAAGGTATTTATAAGGTTTTACAATGTATTTTAAAAGGTTTTACAACGTATTTACAAGGTATTTATAAGATATTATAAGATTTTACAAGCTATTTTATAAGGTTTTTACAAGTTATAAGGTTTTACAAGTTTTTTATAAGGTTTTACAAGTTATAAATACCTTATAAAACCTTATAAGTACCTTGTAAAACCTTTTAAAATACATTCTCAAACCTTACAAAACACTTGTAAATACTCTGTAAACCTTTAAATACCTTGTAAATTTTTCCCGCCAAAAAAATTTCGCAAAAAAAATTGCCAGGAATCACTTTTCCCGCAAAAAAAATTTTTTGGCGGGAAAATTTTTTGGCGGGAAAAATTTTTACGGAAAAATTTTACAAGGTTTTTAAAAGGTTTTTACAAGTGTTTTGGCGGGAAAATTGTGGGATCACTTTTCCCGCCAAAAAATATTTTGTATTTTGTGGACCTAATTTTGTTTCAAATAAGGGTAAAATGGTCATTAAAAATTAAAAGAGGGCAAACTTAAAAATGGACTCTCAAAAGGGGCATTTTTGAAAAGGGGTATTGAAAAAAGGGCATTTTTAACAATTTCTCTTTAATTATCTGCAATTAGAGAGTCATTTGTCTTTCTTGTCATATCTGTCTTTAATTTCTTGTTCCCGGATCATGGCGAATCAAAATCTACGCTATATTATTTGTATAAATCAACAACGTCGCTTGGTCATGCGATAATATTGATATAATATAAGTATATAGTTTCCTGAATTATTAAGATGTGTATTATTTATTACTCGAATTAAAAACACAATCATTTGAATCTACTAACCAATAACAGGCTATTGAAATATTAAATTAAATAGATCTATCTGACAACGTGATATCATAATCTTACTATTTGTTAATTGTTGAGACCGATGCATTGAACTACTATAAGGATCTTCAACGATCTCTTTGTTAATTATTCTATACATATGCATTTTAACATTGAATAAACTTCGTATTTTATAAAACATGAATTCAAAAGTAAAAAGATTTAGACCACAATAAGCCCCAAAAAAAAAAGACGATATAACACTACAGTAGTCCTAGAAGAAGTAGTTATCCTCATACTCAAAACACTGTTTTTGCATAATCATTACCTCGTGCTCTTCACTTCAATGACAGCTTCTTATATGATTAGATCGATTACAAAAGAAGTCAATAACTTTCCATTAGATTAGTTGAGATTCATCTACTAATTGATTGCCTATAAATACATAAAATATCATATACTGTATGTCTGTATGTATAAACTTCGCGTTAATCAAAACAATATCAAAATGAATCAGTAACACCTCGAATTAATCAAGGATAGATTGAACGTAAAAGTAAAAATAAACTGACTTCTAGGATTTGGATTATTTAAACTCAAGAAGTTGGATTTGGAAGAGTTTGTGTAAATTGCGACTTTTAGCGAGACCCTTCATTATTTGTGAGATAGGTTCTAGAGTCACTTATGACTTTTGGTATGATAACTAGACTAATTTGGGTCCTTTGTTGGAGCTCACTGGTGACTTGGGTCCAAGAATTACTAGTTTACCTAGAGGGACGGTTGTTGCTAATGCTTTGAGAGATGGTCGTTGGTGGATTTCAAGAAGTCGCAGCAGAAATCCTCTTATTCAGCTCTTGAAATATTGCCTACCTAATCCTTCTGTTGTGAATCCTCAAGATGAAGCTGAGGATGGTTGTTTCCTCTGGAAATTGGAGAAAGTAAAGCGTCTGATTTCTTCTCCACCTCTAAAACTTGGGTTCATTTAAATCGCCATGGACTTGAAATAGGCTGGTATGAATCTGTGTGGTTTAAAAGGAGGATCCCTAAACATGCATTCATTGCTTGGATCATTTTTCGTCACAGGTTGCGCACTAGAGAAAGGCTGATTCGTTGGGGTTTGACTGTTCCTTCTGTTTGCCATCTCTGTAATTCTCAGGATGAGTCGAGGCAACACTTTTTCTTTGACTGCTCATATGCTGCGGAAGTGTGGCAGTATTTTACGAGGAAGGCCCATGTTTCTCCACCTTACCTGTTTGAGGATGGAGCTAGATGGCTTAAGAATCCTTGTCATGACAAAAACATGGCTTTGATTCTTAGACTTGCTTTCCAAGCTTCTATGTATTCCATCTGGAGAGAAAGAAACTTGAGACTGCACACTGCTTCCTCAAAACCAGCCTCTGCTTTGGTACTTGAGATAAAGAACATCCTCCGCTGCCATTTGGATCCACTCTCTAGAGCTCAATGAATTACTCCTCCGGCTCCTACTCTTTTGGGTTCTTGGTTTGATGTATTTCAATAATTTTGTGCTCTTGTTTATCTTTCTTGTTGTATGTTCCTTTCTTTTCACCAAGTCTATTGTTGTAACTGGTTTCTAAGTTTTTAATGAAAGGTATGAATTAAAAAAAAAAAAATTTAAACAGAAATTAAACGATAGAAGAACTAAAACTGAGAATACCAAACGACGAACGTGAATGCGTGATATAATTAAAAGCCACGCAGTAGAACAAAATTAAGAAAAATATATTGTCATATGGTTGCAAAACATTATCACATGGTTCATTACTTTATTCCATTCGCGATGACGACTAGTTGATGATCGATCACTGTTTATTTACAAATACAATTAGTTTTGATTAGTACAAGTATTGTTTAAAAAAGAGAGGAGATAAACATAACTAATCATTTGGTCTTTTACGTGGGTATCACATTAAATCCATACAACGTAGTGCACGCCAGTACACTTTTAAAAAACATATTTTAAATATCTTTAAGAATTACTATAGGCTCAATCAAACGTGTCGAGCTTGAGTAGTTTTTTTTTTTTTTTTTTGTGTGTGTGTGTGTGACTAATTTACCGTTATTAATAGTAGTACGTACTAGCTAGTAGTAAATTCACTCTTACAAAACCGTTAGGTGAATTTACCTTTATTCTAAAAATAACTACAGTTTAAACAAATTCAATGATGAAAAACGGTCGACGAAGTTTCTAACTGCAATTTGTTTCTGAAACAATCAGAGTAAACCAAAACAAAACTCGTTAATTATCTTTCACAGTTCACACTCCCTTAAATGTGCGTCGACGAGTGAACGAACACGTATACATCAAATTTGCCAGATTCTTTGGTTTGTGAATGAGTTCACATGTAAATGATAGTGACATTTTTTACACCGAAATAGATCATAGACCAATTCTCATACTAATCTCTAGAATGGCTAATAATGGTAGCCAATATGTCACATTGCTAGATATTCTTATGTTTAGCTTTCAAACGCAGTTAACATATTCATATTTTGTGTTATCAACAACGCAATATGAGCCAATATACATGTTTGATTCCATTTTCTATATGTGGCCAATCTGGTTACTTTTTTTGCTCTAGATTTAAAATATGAAGATTTCAAATTGAATTAAACTATTGGCTCTGACAGGTTGTTTATGAAAGAGTAAGTTTTTATTTCCTTTAAATTGAATTTCCTCTATTTCTTTCACAAAAAAAAAAAGATGAGAAGTAAAAAAATTTCATCAGAAAAAAAAGGAAAACAAAATAGAGAAACAAATGATTCATTTCCATCTACAGCCCACAAGGAAAAAGAAAATTTCCCTAAAATACGTTTCCTTTTTAATTACTCTGATTACATATATTTAAATTATTACTGGAAAGGACACATATAGTAAACCTGTCAGGTGATTACTGTCCTTTTTTAATTATTTCGGAAGTATTATCCATTTAAACAGCGCAATGTTTTTTTTCTGTTACTTAAAGAAAGAAAAATCTGAATGCTTTTGTAGGGAGTATTTATTTTTATTAGATTTTATTAATGTATCTGTTTAACATAACCCGGTAAATTAGTGAAGTCAAAACATTGGTCATAACAATGAGATTTTTTTCCTTTTTTCGGGCTGGTGGGCTTTTTGTGTCCACTTCCCGATGGTTACTGCAAACTTAATTGAATTTTACTATTTTACCCTAACCAATATTTAATTTTCCATATTATTAAAACATTTTTATTTATTTATTACTCTCTTCTCTCTTTCTCTGTCTGTCTCTTCTTTATCCTTTTTCTTTTGATGCTTCATTCTCTCTTTTCTTTTTTTTCCTCTGTAGCGTTTTGTAGGAATCTCTCACCAACGTTAGGTTTCTTCTCAGATCTAGAAAGTTTCTCTATCTGATTATTTTCCATTTTCACTTCATCGTTGTGAGAAGAAATCAAATGCCATTTCGAAGATTGTGTTGATTTCGAGAGGAAGAAGAAGCTAGGGTTTATCTGATGAGTAGATGATGCGTGAACCGCTTGTCATCGAAGAAGAAGAAGCTACTGAAGTTTTACTTGTGGAGAAGAAGAAGGTTTTAGAAGAGGTGTGTAAGAGACGGGTTAGAGAAGGAGGAGACGAAGTAGAGAGAAGAGACGATTTGTTGTTACTAGCTTTAACGCCGATGGTACGATCGAAATCTCAAGGAACTACACGGCGCGTCACTCCCACGCCACCTCCGTTAGACGTGGAGAAGCCGTTACCAAACGGAGATCTCTATATGGGAACGTTTTCCGGCGGGTTTCCCAACGGATCCGGTAAGTATTTGTGGAAGGATGGTTGTATGTACGAAGGCGAGTGGAAACGTGGCAAAGCGAGTGGTAAAGGCAAGTTTTCATGGCCGAGTGGTGCGACTTACGAAGGAGAGTTCAAATCTGGGAGAATGGAAGGATTTGGGACTTTTGTTGGCGTTGATGGTGATACTTATCGAGGCTCTTGGGTTGCTGATCGGAAACATGGTCATGGTCAGAAGAGATATGCCAACGGAGATTACTATGAAGGTACATGGCGGCGGAATCTACAGGATGGGAGAGGACGATATGTTTGGATGAATGGGAATCAGTATACTGGAGAATGGAGAAATGGTGTGATTTGTGGTAAAGGTGTGCTTGCTTGGCCTAATGGGAATAGATTTGAAGGTCAATGGGAAAATGGAGTTCCTAAAGGGAGTGGTGTGTTTACTTGGCCTGATGGGAGTTCTTGGATCGGTTCGTGGAATGAGACTAGTAATCTCATGAGGAATTTCTTTGATGGGATTGAGAAGAATGAGTTGATTGTTGCCACCAGGAAGAGATCTTCTGTTGATAGTGGAGCTGGGAGTTTCACTGGGGAGAAGATTTTCCCTAGAATCTGTATTTGGGAATCTGATGGTGAAGCTGGGGATATTACTTGTGATATTGTTGATAATGTCGAAGCTTCTGTCATTTACAGAGATAGGATTTCTATTGATCGTGATGGGTTTCGTCAGTTTAGGAAGAATCCTTGTTGTTTCACCGGTGAGGCTAAGAAACCTGGAGAGACTATATCTAAAGGGCATAAAAAATACGATTTGATGCTCAACTTGCAACATGGAATCAGGTCATTTCTCACAATCCCAATGAATGGTGGTGTGCGTTTCTGGATCTGTGTTTTTTCTAACCAAAGTGTGATTGTTTAGGTATTCTGTCGGCAAACATGCTTCCGTTGTTCGAGACCTCAAACAGAGCGATTTTGACCCAAGTGAAAAGTTCTGGACAAGGTTCCCACCTGAGGGTTCTAAGACCACACCACCACATCTGTCTGTTGATTTCCGCTGGAAGGACTATTGCCCTTTGGTCTTTAGGTATTCAATCTTTTGCATTTATATGATGTTTATCACTCCCAATGTGTTAATCTTATTGTGCATTGATGAATGTTCTCTATTTGGGTTTATGACTAATGTGTTTCCTTTGGTCAATTCTTTTGTCAGACGGCTGAGGGAGCTATTCACGGTGGATCCTGCTGATTACATGCTAGCTATCTGTGGAAACGATGCTCTTAGGGAACTATCTTCGCCTGGAAAGAGTGGAAGTTTTTTTTACTTAACTCAAGATGACAGATTTATGATCAAGACGGTGAAGAAATCAGAAGTCAAGGTTAGTCGTTGGGATCTTGTCTTGACTTCTTCTCTCTTCTTTGATTCCCTTTGTATTATTGTTTCTTAGCTTTCACTTTACATTCTTAATCATATTGTCCACTAAGTGTGGTTACCTAAAGAAATTTGACCTGAAGTTTTTGTTTTCTTTATCCAGGTGCTTCTACGAATGCTTCCAAGTTACTACAAACATGTCTGCCAGTATGAAAATACACTTGTGACTCGGTTCTACGGTGTGCACTGTATCAAACCTGTTGGTGGCCAAAAGGTTTGTGTTGTTCATCTACATTTCATAAGACTCTTTGTTTCCAATGGTCAATTTTCTCATGTTGTTTGTCATCTGTCCAGACTCGGTTTATTGTCATGGGGAACTTATTCTGCTCCGAATATAGAATCCAGAGACGGTTTGACCTGAAAGGGTCTTCCCATGGACGGTATACCTCCAAACCCGAAGGGGAAATTGATGAGACTACTACCCTCAAGGACCTTGATCTCAATTTTGCTTTCCGTCTTCAGAGAAATTGGTACCAAGAGCTTATGACGTAAGCTGCTTAAATTGCTTCTAGTGTTATTCTTTATTTATTTGGCTGTTTGAAAGTGAAAACGCTTTATTTAGCTGACGGGATTTCATTTACCAGGCAAATTAAGCGCGACTGTGAGTTCTTGGAAGCTGAGAGAATAATGGATTATAGCCTTTTGGTTGGCGTTCACTTCCGTGATGACACCACAGGAGACAAAATGGGGCTCTCTCCATTCGTTTTGAGATCTGGTCTGTTAAACTTCTCGTTCTTCTTCAAAACTCTCTGTTTACCTTGCCCATTGTGATTATATTCTTCATGTATTGTGCAGGTAAGATAGAGTCGTACCAAAACGAGAAATTTATGCGTGGTTGTCGCTTCTTGGAAGCGGAACTTCAAGACATGGACCGCATTTTAGCTGGCAGGTACGTGAATATTTATTCTGACCAATCATTACCCAGGTTTAATCTCTAGCACAAGAAGTTGACCTAACAACTCATAGTCATTGGTAATTGCTGTGACAGAGAGTGGTTCAATTTCCGATTAGGAGTGATTTCATATGAGAACTACCTTACATCTCTACGCATTATTGTATTAAAAAGTTGCTTGCAATTTTGTGGGGGCTGTTCAATTGAATAGAAAAGCACAATGATATTGTGGGGGCAAGACAGATCATGTGGTCCTTTTTTTTGTGCTGCTTAAACTAATTGTTAAAGATCAATCAACTCTTTATCCATAGTTACATTTTCAACATGTTACTGAAAATTTGATTGCTTTTGCAGGAAACCATTGATTCGATTAGGCGCAAACATGCCTGCAAGGGCAGAACGAATGGCGAGAAGAAGCGACTATGATCAGTATTCCTCTGGAGGGACCAACTATCTATCTCACGGAGAGGTCTACGAAGTGGTTCTATATTTTGGAATCATTGACATATTACAAGATTACGACATAAGCAAGAAGATCGAGCATGCTTACAAGTCTCTACAAGCTGATCCGGCTTCAATCTCAGCCGTTGATCCCAAACTATACTCAAGAAGGTTCAGAGATTTCATCAGCAGAATCTTCATCGAAGACGGCTAATGAAGGTCTAATAGCCCCATCATTGAAAGGTCAAACCTAAGCTCCTCGCTTTTTATCTCAGATAACGAGACCCTGCATGAGGGGGCAAAAGGGTAATTGCACTCGGAGAGAAGCTCGAAGAAGGAAAGAAGTCGATTTGGAATTCTTTCATTTTTATATTTGAGAATGAAGTGATCAAACAAATTTTGGGTGTGGGAGTTTTTATTTTTATTTTGGAGGGTGAGAGGAAAATATATGTGAATATAGATTTGTGAATGGAAATCAAGAGTACATAGGCTTAGAGAGGAAAAAAAATGGGTTTGGGGAGATTTGGAAATGCATTGGGAATAAGATAAGTGTACAAGTTTAATGAAAAGGATGGGTGTTTTATTTTAATCCCATTTGCTATAAGATAATTCCCTATTGTTTGATTTGTTTTGTGATGAAAGTAGTTAAAAAAAAAAAAAAAAAACTGAGACAAAAGAAAAAAGCAAAAGATTTATTAAAATCTTCAAAAAGAGGTCCCTTATTCCCATGGGATCCCTCTTGTTCTTCACCATCCTTTTCATGTTTAAAGATACTTTGCCAAATTTTATTCAAACTCTGTTTCGAGTCACATATTTGGTATGTAATATAAAACTTCTCAAAATGTACATGGAAAATAATCAGGTATTTTTGATGATACTTGTTCGTATGTGGAAAATAAATCGACCAATTAATGGTATGCCTACATAAATATATAGAAGAAAAAAGACTAGTAGTATTGTTAGATATATAGGATTTGATATGATGTTACTATGATTCATTAACAGGAAAAGTGCATAAACATATACTATGGTCAAAAAAGTAGAGAGAGGTTTGGAATGGAGGTTGTGTTTCCATGAAAAGGAGAGAAAGCAAACAGAGAAGACCACATGTCTTCTTTTTTTATAAACTCTAAATAAACCCTTGTTTAAAAAATCGCTAGGCGCTAGTCGGGCGCTCGGCATGGACCTAGCGATTAATCGGAAAATCGGATTAAAATCGGGGATTAATCGGGGATTAGTTTTAGGGTTATTTTAATATTTTTAAAACATATTAATCCAATATTATTTTTAAAATTGCAGTAAACACATAAAAATGTATTTTTGAGACAAATATTTATGATTTTTATTAAAATATGAACATAAATTATTGTAAAACATTACAAACTCCCAATTCAAATGATTGAATAACAAAAATAAAAAGTTTTTTTATACTGGCAATCTAAAAATAATCGGGGTATGTAAGATTAGGCGAGGAATAATCGGATTAGGCGGTAGGCGGAGAGTAATCGGGTGACTGATTTCTTTAAGGGATTAGTCATTAATCGAAGCGGATATGGTGGGCCTAGCGATTAAGCGGGGAGTAATCGGGTCTAGGCGAAGATTTTTAGAACAGGGAAATAAACATCTCACATTACTCTTTCTTTTTCATATTTAATTCATCTTAGAGTATTGGTATTGATGAGCAAGTAAAATAATAATGTGTATGTTGACTTAAATTTTTCTTCTTATCAGTAAACAAGTAGAAATCACAGTATGACGAATTCAATCGTAACTCTCTATACCACAACATGTATCTTTCAACAAGGACTAAGTTGGGTGTCTGGTCTTTTTGTAGTTTGATCCTTCTTTTTTTTTTTTTTGTCGATTGAATATAACACGCATTCATATAACATTCAAAGTTATTTTCTCCTTGAAGAGCTTGTCTTTATAGACGACTACACATTGATAATAGTCAAAATAGTTTTCTTCCCAATTACATGCATGCTTAGTTTTCTATGAGCAATGCATGCCAAAGACTCCTAGTCCGAATAGTTAATTTGTTTCGTCACATTGGGACATAATCCAAAATTTAAACTCAATTTTTTGTTTGTATACGGATTTACAATAGTAGCACTACTATATATATGACCCACTATAAATAACTTGATAACAGTACAATATTTATAAAACTACCTACTTGGGTGGGAGTCGAGATTGTAATAAAAGAGGATGAAATCCGACAACCAATGGAGGGAGTGCAACAAAGTCAAATTTCCATTGAAAAAAATGTAAACAATTTTTATTAACAAATACGTGCCCATTTCTTCAGATCCTAGAGTCCAAATTCCCAAGAGGAACATTCTATTTAAAAATATAATCTGAGAAAAAGAATAATTATGAACTGTTTCATTTCCGGACTACAGATTTTAATTAAATACATGAGCACTGAATATTGACCTAACATCAATGTTTCTTGTGGAACAAGTTTTTACTCCATTTGCTTTTTCACATAAATCGACGAGGCTTTTTGAGTTTTTTCTGCTAGATTATTAACTAACGAACCCGCTCCCACAGGCAGGTGACAAGTCACAAATTCATTTATATCTCTCTTTCAAACCAAAGTATCATTTATTTTATTACAAAAAGCTAATAAACCAAAGTTTTCACTATAAACTACACAAATCTTCAAATTCCCAATTAACAAAACCAAAAAATATACTACTCTTCACTACAGTTTTCTCGAAACAGAGAGACAAAAAAAGAAGAACATATCATAAGTGAATACTGTACTCACTGTCTGCATGAATGAATTAGTTATAAATGTAAAGAAAATAAAAGAAGAAATGGTTCTTTAAACGAGAAAATAAGAAAAAGACTGAGCTTTAAACAGTAGCTAGGTCTGCCAAACACTTGCATGCCTAAAAAGTCCTTTAATTAAATGTCACAAATATCAACAAATTTTTCTTACTTGTAGGTTATTACTACTATCAATATTGTTTTCTTTCTCTCGTTATTTTTTTAATAATATAAATAGACCATATGATTTACTGATTTGGGAAATAAAGATTTACTGATTTGGGAAATAAAGATACGGTAAGATCTGATTTTATGAGTGGTCTGTCGATCTGTCTTGTTTTCTTTTGTCATTTATCTCTTCGTGAAATTATTTTAGTATTTTTTACATAATTCTGCTTCTTTTTTTTGTACGTCATTTAGAAATATGACACCCATAGCTCAAACTTCTCAATCGTAGACAATAAGTGATATGAAAAAAAATCTGGTTACTGTTTCAACGGATCACTGTAACTAGATTCTGAAAATATGCACGTTCTTTGTTTTTTTTTCTTCTATGATGCAAACCTCGGAATCCACCTAGGATTTACGTTTTTCGGTCTCTCGGCTTACGGCTTAGATGATTCAGTGGACGATGATAGAGATGAAAGATGGAGGTTTTGTCGAATGAATCCACACTCAACATGCTTATTGAATCCACAATCAAACCACGAACAAATCAACTCGAATCCACAAGCTAATTGATCCGCACATACACAAGACTTTAGTGAATCCACACTAATTTCTAATGCATAAAACTCAAAGACACTCTTTGAAGAAAATACTTGTTTATTTCGTAGAAGGCTTTAATACAAATGAAAACTAAGGTGAGCTTATATAGGGGCTCAAGTACAACGTCTATATGCTAAAATAAAATAATAAAAAATCGCAACAATAAATGAAAATATGGCCGTTGGAAATTGAATGAGGGAAAGATGATCAGAATAAAGCCGTTGTGATTTGATCTCATTCGGCTTCGGAAAAGGGAAGTTATGGCTCATCGGGTTCTTATGTGGGAAGATGCAGCTAAGGTTGTGTGGAACACTTTCTAGAAGATTTAGAGTATCTTCAGGCTTCCATATATTTTCATATATGACTTTGAGACGCGCACAAGGAAAGGAAATGATAACTTTCCTTAATTGGCACAAGCTGACTTGATACAAAAAGTACTTCAGGAAGTCCATCAGAAAGTCCTTCAACGAGTTTCTCAGCAGGTTGTTCAGTAAGTCGATCAGCAGGTTCGTCAGCTATAGTAAGATCAATGTTGATATCGATTTTTACATCATTCTAAATCTGCACCTAGAATTTTGACGATAAATGGTGTATGGATGGATGGACCACTAGACCATTATAGTATATGTTAGCATATGAAAATTAGAAACATTTAATTGTCATTCTAGTTAACCTAATAAGATGTTTAACTAAATACAAAAGAATGAATGCTTCTATTGGAAGATTAGTCTTATCGTTCATGAATTATGGGATACACATTCATATACTATATAGGTGTGTGTTAAGTACATATACAGATGTAATCTGCAGACAAACGTCTTTGTCTAATTGTCTTCCAACAAAATATTTTATCCTCCTCTAGGGTAATACATACAAAATCCGAATCCAGATGAATCTTCTTCACCACGCCTTTGCCACTTTGGTTATCCGTTCCCAACTATGGAGTATATTAAAAAAAAACTCTGTTTTAGTTCATTATTTTATCTAAGTCTAGTTTCAAGTATAGTCGAAATTAAAGACCAGCCAGCAAAGTTATTCAACGAAGGTAGACCAATGAATTTAATTACTACAAATTAAAGCACACTAAATGAAAATTAGCTAGCTAATCGTTTAAAGCTTAAGGTAATTGTTTATAACAACTTATTTTGACATTATTATAGAGTATTGAAATATATATAGATAAAATAAATATCCAGTTACACGGAGTCGACAACATATTTGAATTATGAAATTTGGAATGAGGGTCGAGGAAACTTTTGGAGTCAATTATCGGAAAACGGTTCAACGAGAAAGTCAAGCCTACTTACTGACCTGTAAACACACTTAAAAAAACACCAAACAATTCTTAATTTATTAGCTACCTTTCTTGTTGAATTATTTGAGCTATAAATTATAGGCTTTATTCTCACTTTATTAGTCACCTCAAAAGGCAATATATAACGTTTAAAATTTTGTTTTTCTTTTTCTTTCAAATATTTTAAACCATCACCAAAATTAATCCTAATTAAAAATTTATTGCTATATAAATTCTACAACGGCCAAGCATGAGATCTCAAATTTGACACATTTGAGGCAAAAATAAAATGAAGACAAAAGAAATATGGGAGTTTTAGTGGTCTCAAGTTAGGGACTAAGTTGGTCTGAAATTTAAAAGCCATAAAATGTGGCCATTGGTATTTTAAATAGGCACATTACTTCACATTCCAACATAAGGTTCCACCACAAGGGGACACCTTCTCTTAACCATCCCTTTCTTATCATTTTTGTATACTTCTATTTTTCGCCCAAAAAAAAAAAACAGCATAGTTTCTTTTACCATACATTAGACTAACAAATATGACTGATCTTTTTTTTCTACGATTACAAATTTAATGCATTGTTAACTGAAAAATTCTACTAATAATGATTATATACTCATATTAGTGTTAGTATATTTTCAATTTTATAAAAAATGGAAGTATAATTTGAGAAAAAAAAATCAATAAATGAAATCAGCCAGCTAGACAGAAAATTAGAGATATCAACCTAACGCTAATGATGGTGTCTTCTCTTACTGAAGAAAACATCGTGATACATGTTGGCGCGTATCGTTTTTTGTTTCCAACCACCAAAAATAGAAACTTAATGTTGTTTTTTTTTTTTTTTTTTGGACAAACAACTTAATGTTGTTTTATGTTTGTTTCTTCTTTTCTAATTAGGATAGCTGCATTTAACTAAATTGACGGACCGGACCATGTTCAGACCAATCTTATCAAAACGAACTCTGGATAACGGGTAAAAGGACCAACAAAAAAACGAAACTTAATATTCTTATCTGTGTTTTCTCTATTTAGGATACCAGCAAATGTGTCAAGATGGACAGACCAATCTTATTACTAAGTTAAAAAAAAATGAGCTCTGTGGATAACATCTTCATAAGACCATATGCAAATTGTCCACCATAAGCAACATGAGCAACACAAAGCTTGCGGAGTGGACAACTGTTTGGATGAAATGAAAATCGACATCAACGTACGTAGTCCATGTAACTCTTATCAACTTTGCAAGTTCCATGTATAATATACCAAATTTGACCATGACCGTTTCCATATTGTTTGCTTGTTTCAACTTTTAAATATTTTGCACCAATATTTAAAATTATTATACAAATTTGAAAAAGGAAAATATTACGAGTGTTTCTCGCTTAAAACTTCTAATATCAAAATATAATAGATAAGATTCGATCTCTATCAACGAATTTTCACTCCTATAACGACAGCCATTTTGGTTATTAATTTTATTATATGACGAAATATATTTATGCAAAAATAATTCACATGGTTGAAATTATTTTTTGAAGGAATATTATCGTGAGTGGATATATAAGGATGATATTTTATTTGAAGAGATTGTACATATTTGGGTTTGAGGCAACTTCTTAATTGGCGGTGGTTTGGTGGGGTATCTTCCATGTTACCCCCAAACGCTTTGATATTTCACGCTTCTTTTATTTTATTTGTCTACACAAAAGCTCACGCAATAAAAAAATATGAGAATTCTTTTTTTATTTTGTTTCTGTTTCTCTCTTTTTGTTCCATTCTGTGGTTGTTATCCAAGTTTGGCATTTTCTGTTTCTTAACCACTTTATACCTCATATTTTTTGTACATATACAAATTCAAAACAATATCTAAAACACTTGCCACATATTTCATCTATATTTGTCGACTATAGTTCAAGGATTTTTTTAGGAAAGAAAAATATCTTAGTAATATCTTAGTCTATCCTTTTCCTTTTTATACGAAAGGTCTTGTAAGTGCATATATCTTGTCAAGTAGTAGAAAGTAGAGTATAATATCACAAGTGAAACTACAAAATTGGACAAAATAAAATTAGAAGGAAATATAAAAGGAAAGATAAAATCACATGGTTGTGGCTTGTGGGTCACTCAAAATAGGCCCATATAATTCGAAAGGCCCACACAAGTTATTGTTCAAAAAGCTAGAAAATAAGTAAGATTACGTGGAGAATCATTTTGACAAACAAATGAGTGGAGAAGAAAGGGGATCATTAGTAAATAAATGTGATCGGGTCTAGTAGGGCTTCGATTAGTCTATTTCCCAAATTTATCTCTCTGATATATCAATTTCAAGTCACTTGGTCTCATTTCTTGTGATTCTAATTCGATTTCGTTATTTTCTTCCCCATGATTCGTGTCCCGATCCGTATCATATATTTGTTGTAATTTTTGTATCATAGCAAAAAAATATAAAAAGAATAATGAAGTTGCGTTTATTTTGTTGATATATAATTTTATTTGTTGACGTTATAGCAGTGTTGAATGCACTGAATTCGGTGACGTTAGGACACGAATTGTTAATGGGCTAAATAATAATTATATGGGCTTTGTACGATGGGCCAGTAACGAGTGATGAGAATAGTAACTACCCAATAAGCTGAAGACAAATTTGGAATTAGGCTTCCTGACAAAACAAAAAGTTGATGGGCTCAATTTCAATCCAATTTTTTAGGATAACAAATCACACAAAGAGACAGACTATAGAAGCTATATAGAGTATTGCTATTGCAGAACAGTTTTGAAGCATTCTTCTTCCCCTGCAATGGCAATGACAATGACAAAAAAAGACTACAAAAAAAACCAAGTTTACTTATTTGATCAGTTTCATCCCAAAAGTAACACAAAGCCATGTCTGTAAACAATGTGACATGGATTACAACTTATGAATCCCAGAGAATGGATTGAAAGACAGGTTTACTTGCGAGGAGCTTTCTTCTTTCCTGCAATCGCAACGGCTTTGCCCTTTTTGGTGCGAGCGTTAGTTTTGGTTCTTTGTCCTCTGCAAGGCATTCCATGTCTATGTCTACTACCTCTGTAGCAGTCTACTTCGACCAGTCTCTGTATTTCCGATCCAACACGCCTCCTCTTTAAAATCGATACAAACAAAAAAAACAGTTTTGAGAGACAGAAAGATAGAAGAGTAGCTTTAAGACCATGATAAGAAAGTTGAAAGTGATCGGATAAAAGGATTATACCAATTCATCACCATGCTGGTGCTGGCCAACTTCTTCACGGAGGTCAATGAGTTCTTTTCCAGTTAAGTCTCTGGCAAGTTTGTTAGTGATTCCAAGATGACAGAGAACCTGGTGAGACTTACGGCGGCCAATTCCATAAACTGCTTGAAGACCGGTTTTGAGTGGCATATTGTTTGGAACCTCTGCGTTCCCCACACGAATTCCTTGGACTCGTAAGCCATGAAACTGTAGAGAAAGAAAAATACATAAATTGATACCAAAGAGGGAATCAAATATGGTAATGTGTTTGATAAAACTTTGCTTCACACAGACGGAGTTAGATTTCTAGCAGCTTTGATTCTAACTAAAATTTAAGACCTGAGCAGAAGAAACAACATAGTATGCAATTGCAAAACATTCCTCTGTTTTCACCTGAGACTAAAACTAGCCAACATTTGAGATTGCTTCTTTAAGAATTATCACTCCTAGACCTTTATCTCCATAGAACTAACACAGAATGCTAAACATTAGACCTTTCGATTTCAAAGATTTGTTCTTTCTTCTACAATAGCAACTGTTGAAAATGGGCAAGAAGCCAAAATCCCAGACCAAAAAAGGCGATTTTGAAACAAACCCAGAAACAATACATACCGAAGGAGACATATTTGGGTCACCATAGATTAGAATTTGTTGAAATCAAATACCAAAAGAGATGAATCGATTCGATCTATTGAAACCCTAATCCTAAAACCCAATGTGGCGCTGAAATGTTTGACAGCAACTCACCGTAACATTACGAAGCAGAGATTGGCTGATGTCGAACAAGGTCGTCGCAGATCTTCGTAAACCCAACATCGTCGAAGCTCAGTTTTAGAGATTTGACGGTGAAGATGATGGTGAAGGGTTTAAGATTCAGTTTCCAACCGCCCGCCACGTTTTCAATCAAACGCAAACGCAACCACGGTCTCTTTCTCCTCTTGACTTATTGGGCTTTGAAAAGAAAAACTATTATTGGGCTTTTAATTTCTTGAGAGAGGCCTTGGGTCAAGTAAGACCATGCGCAGTAGTAAAAGTGGTGTGTTAGTGTTGTTTTATTAATAAAATAATGAAAGTTGAAGTAATAAAATAATGTAAAATTTTTTGTCTCACAATTAAATTCTATACCCGGTTGTAAACATACACGCGGGTTTCGTTACTGACACAACTTTTGCAATAAAATCGTTTATTTTAATACTAAAACCTATGGTGCGATTGCACCGTTGTGTTTGCTCTAAGGCTATACACCGATTACTAACTCGAATATTATTTAATTTCTTGGGATAAAACGAAATAATATACAGTATTTTGTTGAAAAACATATATAAATTATGGATATAAAGTAATTCAAGACTTCAATTACTCAATCTTGAGCGATCTAACTACAGTTTTATATATATGTGAAAACTACAGTTTTGTAACTTTTATTCATTTATTTATTTATTTTTCATCACTTCAATTTAAAGTTTTTTAAAAATCAATTTACTCTCTAATTTTCAAATTTTTATATACTTGACACAAAAATTTTGTTTACTTTAACTATTTTGTATCCATTACCACATTATTTGGTTAAGGGTAGAATTTGGCATTTTGCGAATATATGTCAATTTAAAACGTGTAGTCATTTTCACGTAAGAAACTTGAAAAAGTTGGCAAAAGGGTACGACAATGACTCGGACGTGTTAAGCACGGGACATATTTTTGTATCTGTAGTCTATATTATTACATTCCCTTTCCCATTCTATATTTAAGAAGATATTTTCAAAATTCACGTCAAATAGAAAATAGCTCTTAGTTTAGTTTTTACTTAAAATGGTGAAAATTAAAATAAAAATTTATCGAAAGATGCTTCTCAAATTTGTGATCGGCAGGGCCGGTCCTATTAATTTGGTGGCCTAAAGCAAAATAACAAAATAGGGTTTAATATTCTTTTAACCAAATTTTATTGATTATACATAATAGCTTTTATTTTATATTACATGATATTTTAGATATCAAAAATATGTTTATCAATGATTTATAATAATAAAACAACGTGGGCTTAAAAAAAAAAAAACAAAAAACTCACGTTTTAGTGAAAAACAGAGCAGGGTAAAAAGAAAATGTGGACAAAATAAATGTAACTACATGCACTTGAACCCTTGACCATGAGAAAGTAATCTTAGACACTTAGCACTACACCACCTAGGATTTTAAATGTGGCCTCAACTTTTTAGTATTTATTTATGGCCTAAAGCAATAGCTTTACCTGCTTTATGGACGGGCCGGGCCTGGTGATCGGAACCAACTCTTAGGTCAGACGTATTAGATGTTACGTCTCACATTAAGACAAAATGACAATTTGGAAAAATTATAAGTGGTTAATTAACCCTATTAGTTGTTTAAGTGGGTCGTGCCAAACTTCACTTACAGCGATGTCAACAAGTGAAATGTAGTAGTATATATTTGATATATTAGTGGCAAGTGGCAACTGGCAATACACTGAGATATAATTTATCTCAAAGTATAATAAGAATTAGGAAGAGAGGGCATGAACAGTGCTGCTTATTCCACTGGTCAAATATTTTAATTTTATGAAATATCTTAGTCTAATTGCTCACAATAATTGTTTTAATTTTAAAGTCAAAGCCTATATTGATATGTTTAGTACTCGTATAATTCTATAGTAGATTTCCGTACATTTCTAAACTATTTTAGTATTTTTACTATGATTTGTTTTCCAACTAGTAGGATTTAGAAAATCCGCTGACAATTTTAATTGATTCTCCCATTTGAACTAATAAATAACTCCAACGACTGGCAAATGGCAATGGAGATTTAAATAATATATTTCCCAATGTAGTTGGAGACTTGGAGCCATACCCTATGCTTTTGGAAGCCCACAAATCTTTGAATAATCCAAAAATCATCCTTTGCCTGTTGGCTGAGAGGCTGAGAGCTACTTAATCATTACATTATCGTATAATAATGAACAAATTAATGTGATTAATTAGCAATTAGTGGAGTAATAATGGTTTGAATATAAGAAGCCTTAATGACCCTGGTCATCTTTGCGTCTGACTCTTAATAGCCATAAGAGACGTCTTTGGTGAACTTAATCATCATTTTGATTCCTAATGATTAAAGTAATGAGAGATCAAATGTAGGTTGTTAATGATTCCACAAAACGATAAAACTAAGACTAGAATCATCGAGCTTAACCGGACAACTGGACCGGTGGTTCCGTAAAATATTATGTTTATCTTCTTTCGAAAAGAAAAAAAATACGTCAATGAGTTAAATATAATATTTATAATGAACAAACCTAACGCCAAATATAATTTAAAACGATACATTTTTGTTAAATTTGTTTCTAATGTTGTTTTGTGGCCAAAATTATATTTTGACCATTTTGGTGTAAGTTCTACCGACGTAACATATCATGGGTTGTCTAGGTTGCGCAACCAAACATTTAATTAGTATGGGGCTGGTATCTTTGTATTCATTTTAGTTGGTTTCATTAATCAATTTATTTAATCCTAAATGTTGGAGTTTAAGACGAAAACTACAAAGAATTATTGCATGCATAATGTGGATTATTAACATCGTGGCTCGTTTGCAATTTTTGTAAAAGGAGGTGGTCTCAACAAAACGTCGATGTTAAAAACCAGAAATGGACACACTCGTACTAAGTTAGAAATCTTCGCGAGCCATCTAAAAAAAGATTATGGATTTGGAAGCTCGAATCAAACAACTTATTTGTGGATGACAGAACGCTCGATTTAGACAAGACAAATATAATGACGACTTCAGTGCCCTACTAAAATTTTCAAAGACGATATTTTTTGTTGTGGCAAAGAGGAATCTGATGACGAAGAAGGTGACGATAGCTACATAGAACTGTGGTTATGAAAAAGACTATGAATTACACCAAAATTTCCTTAAATTATTTGGAGTTTTCTTCATAGGAGGATGAGGAAAAAGGACTACGCAACAAAAAGAAGTAACTACAAAAGGACAACATCTACATCGACATATACACACACACTAACATCCATAAAATTAATTCATACAACAATCCACGTATATCGAAAGAGGTAAAGGAACATTTTAACTGAACGTCGTCTATCAAGTTTTATGTAAATGCAACTGGGATATTTATCACGAGAGCGCCAACATTCAATATTTAACATAGCTCATGCTAACAGTTAGTTGCAGGAAGAACAACTCTTCAAAATTTGGACGTCATTTTCACAAATGTCCATATAGCTATAACTAGGGACTGAGATCAGCATACACATAGGTAGGAGATATATATTTTAGAACCAATTTAAGTTAGATTAATTATATATCACGAATAAAGACAAAGCACAAGCGGGGACTTTTAGTTATATAATAATAGATAGAGAGATTGGATATGGTTTTGACCCTTGTGAGCACGAAACAACGTTCTTTAGGAAAACAAAAGAGAAAAAATCAGTCAGCGTCTCGCCGTCTCCGCAGTGGTCGGGACGTCCCTTGTTACGATTCGCGGCCATACGTTTTCCTCTGCCTACCTTCTTTGTCTTTTTTTTTAAATCCATTTTATTAAATTGTTCTTTTAGGAAGTTTCCTTTTCTATTAATATATTTTTAATGGTTTTAAAGGAAACTACGTGCCCTATGCATGTCCCTGTCGCTTCGACGAGTTTTGTATGGGATTTATGATTAGAGAAATTTAGGCACATTCGAAATTTAAGCGAGACATCGAATTGTTTAAAATATAGGGTATGATATACAAATAAAAGAAAATCGAAGAGAAACGTATTCTCCATTTCTCCTATACATTGTTGTGGCGATTCGAGACCATGATATATATATATATATACCACTTCTTATAAATATATATTCGATTGAGATACTGATGGTTAAAGGGGGAAGTTAATGACAAACAAATGGCTGATGGCTGCATATTAATCTAGATGAGATTTTATAGCATGAGATCAATCAGTCCCAATATCAGTAGAAAAGGAAAAGGATACGATTAATTAGCTTTAATTTTTTTTATTTTTGATAAAGAAGATTAATTAGCTTTAAATCTGCCCTTGAGCATACAAAGAAGTTGTTTAACTCATGCTGTCATGCATGCGCTTTAGTTGAACGTGTACTTTTCATCATTTGTTTATACATATTTGGACTAAGTTATTTGTTTTTGAGATGATTACAATATATCACAATTCGACTGAAGATATATTAGAAAATATATTTTGATACCAAGCTATGAATCAGAGAATCCAATTTCATTATGAATTTCCAATATCACCGAAGTCGTTCTTGATATGTATATGTATTTACTGTGGATATCTTGAATTCTCTTCATAATTAATAAATATGGAATTACGAATAACTTCATTATTAACTTTTTTTTAAACTGATCACTATATATGAAAGTTTTGGGTGACAAAAAAAAGCTCCAATTTTTTAACATATATCAATATCACCAACAAAAAGTAAAATGCGTATGAACCACAAATCTTGTGGGGCCGAAACCAAACTCCATTTTAGTTAGATCTTTTTCTTTTTTTTTGTATCGAACACAACATGCACTATGTGGCATTATTCGTCTCCCATTGACGATAATGATATTGTATATTTAAAGTTCCATTAAAATTTTTTTGTATGTTTGTCTGTTTTTGTTGTCAATAACGATTGAAAGCAACACGACCACAAGTGGTAACTAACTTAAAACTATTAGTCTTGAACGACAAAACGTTTACCAGGCGTGATAAAATGAATAACACTTGATGTGTACTATATCAAATTAAACTTATTAGACGACCAGTACTACACATAATGGAATAATTTTTTTTCTTTTTCAAATCATTATGGAAGCATAATAACTCAAATCAAAGATAAAATTATCTGACAAAAACTAAAAAATCAAGACACAAGAAATTTGAGTTACAAGCTTAAGTTCATCATTTATCATCATCATCATCAACAACATAGATCATAATTAAAAACAATTTATACAATATACATTTGGAGCTCTTATAAACAACAACTCTAACAAAAGTACCCAAATAACCATTTATTTACATAAGCGATACTTGTTATCGACTTCCGAATTTCCAATAGCATATAACTTGAGCAAATCTAAAAGATCAAGAGATCCTCCTTCACATTGTAACCCATCTTCTCTAGATTCGGCTGCAACGCGAACTGAATCATAGGCGGTGGTCCACAAGCGAGTGCGAGGGATTCGCCTTCCAAACCTTCAGGGATATGTTCCCTAAGCACAGCTTCGGTAATAAACCCGGTACTGTAGTTCCAACCTTCTTTTGCGATTTCAACGACGTACCAAATCTTTAGCCTCTCCTTATGCTTACTAGCCCATCCTTCTAGCTCCTCCCTCACGAGTATGTCATCCTCGGTTCTGTTTGCGTAAACCACATACATCTCGGTTTCGTCCTCTGGATCACTCAATATAGATTGAATGATCTGATAGATCGGAGTAATGCCTGTTCCTCCGGCGAGCATGGCTAGTTTCTTAGCAAACTTGGGTTTGCCGCTGACCAAGAAGTTGCCTTTGCCTTTGTACTCGATGTGTCCTAATGGACCTTTAATGTCTATCATTGACCCGATTGGTAACGAGTCTAAGTGTTGTGACATGAGTCCTCCATTAGGAAACCTTGGATGGACGTCTTTGAAGTAAACTTTGACGACTAGGTCGATATGACCAATGGCGTCGATGGCGCTAGTTGGAGTATAAGCTCTGAGACAGAGTTTGTCGTTTATATTGGCGCAGACGAAAACGTGCTTCCCCACAGGTAAACCAAGCTGTTGATCTTCTACCGGTAATGCGAATCTGAACCTACGAACGTCGTGAGAGATCGAAGTCTTCTCGATGAGTCTAACCGGGATTTTCTCACGTGGGTTAACCAAAGCAATGTTCTTTTGAGGGGCTAGCTCTTTGATTGGAGCTAACAAAGGACCTAAGTTTGAGGCACCATGGACTGAGACGTTAGGGGAAGAGTCGTAGCCAGTAGTGATGAGTTCACCGATCCGGTAATCTTCTAAAAGCTTCTTGGCTTTGTCAGAATGAATAGCTTCAAACTCTTCGGTGCAATCTGTTCCTGCGTTAATGAGGATAGAATCTGTGCCTCCTGGATGATCTTTCAAGAAACGTGTACAGTCATAGATGTGACCGTGGACGATGATCCATGCAGAGTCAGCAGAGTTGTGTTTTCTAACTTCGGACATTGAATACATCTTTGAAGCAGTGTTCATGAAAGGAGATGAGACAGATTTCTTCAAGGTTTGGTTGGATTCAGAGGAAATCTCAAGCTGACGTTCCTTTGGCATCCACCCACCCGACTGGTTTCCGGGTCGGGTCGGATGTTCGAAAACTATCCCTATCTCTCCTCTATGAGGCTTGCACACGTTGGTTCTAATCCTGAACCAGCAATTGTTCATCATCCCCTGTTTAACACAAGTCAACGTCATTATTGCTTTAGTCAACCATCATAAAAAAAGACAGTCTTATAATGAATTGTAAAATCATAAAAATAATTATTACTCAGAAAGTATAAACAATTAGCTGGAGACCCTAGACTTAGACTTCTCTAATTTTTATATGTTTTCGATTTAAATCTACATAATTGCCCGCATGAAGGGAGATTATAATACTTAAACCACTACTAAAATGAACTGTACAACAGAGACAATTAAAGAACTGGTCTTTGGTTCCATGTTGATTAGCGCTCTCTATTAAAAGATTCCGTAAAGTGAAGATGGTATTGGTAGGTAACACGTTCAAAAAAAATATCATCAGGAGTTCCAACTTTGTAGGACGAATACAAATATAAAAAAATCGAATAGTTTACTCAAAAACAAGATTAGAGTATTTTAATCATACTACTAAAGAATAAAGTAAACTAATTAATTCTATAACTAAAAAAATTTAAGAGAGAGGATTACCATGAGGTTCCAGATGAGTTTATCAGGCTGGGTGTTCAAAGACTCGTCCCAGGCTCGAACCGCGACGTCTTTAGCACTGAGCAGATCAAGAACCTCAACGTCTAGTGACCAGAAACACCAGCACCAGAACTTGCCGTACTTGTTCGGTTTCTCTTGGTGGTCAAGCTCACAAACACTCCACGTGTCTCCTCCATCTAGAGTCACCTCAACTCTCGTTACCTTCTTACCTCCTCCTGTTTATTTCATCAACACACCAATCAGGATTTAATTACATCTTAATTAATCGTTTTAGTTAAAATCAAAGATTAATTACCAGAGTAAGCGTAGCCTTTTAATGTGTACGGCTTCTGAGTAGTGAATGCATTAATCGGTAAAATCTCTTCGTGACCAGGTGTTGTAATCACCGAGTTTACATTAAGCTCGTTGATTATGTATTCAGGCTTATACCACCAAGCTGTAAAAAAGAACAAGTAAATATTAACACCGATGAAAAAGAAAGTAAAAGAAGACAAATAAGGTAAGTTAATAATTTACCTTCGGAATTTGCCAGCTCAGCATCAACAAGAGAAGGAAGGACTCGATTGTCTTTGTAGTGATAGTAATTGTCAGATTCTTGAGGCGTGACGATGATTCGCTTTAACCATTTAACCATCCGGCCACCGATAAAACCGGGTACAATGACCCGAACCGGAAACCCATGATCCGGCGTTAAAAGCTCACCGTTTTGCATATAAGCTAATATAATATCTCTAGCAGGATCCATAGCCATCTCTTTCTTAATACTTGTTCCGTATTTCGATCCGCCGCCGCCGGGAAGATCCTCCGCTCCTTCGAAGCAAACGTTTAACGCGCCGCCTCTCCTGCTATAGATCCCGCATCGACGGAGGATTTCGCTTAACGGAACACCTTTCCAGAGAGAAGTTGATACTCCGGCGGATCCCCAATTGAATCCGATCGTTTGTTTCACCATGTTCTGTTCCTTGCGGCGGTTACCGGCGCAGACGAGTGTTACCGGGAATTCACGGCTGGGGAACTCGGAGATTAGCTCTTCCATGGTGAATTTCGCCGGACGTTTGACGAGTCCGGTGATTTCGATTGACCAATCGGACCAATTCGCTTTGGGAACTGCGCCGTGGTTGCGGACGTAATGGAGTGGGACTGGAGTGATGAATCCATGGTGCATAAGACGAGGAAGAGGTGCTTCGGCGTTGAATGGATGTTTTCCGGTGAGACGGAGCATGGAGGAGTTACGTTGGATCCAACTATCAGCAGTTGATTCATCTCTCGGATCTAAAATCGACGGTTCTAAGTCGCTGTTGGATTTTTTAACCAGCTCTTTGTAGTAAGGGACGTTACGGTTATGGCTCTCGTCTTCGTCGTCGCTGGAAGAGTCGTCGTAACTGTCTACGACGGTGGTGGTGATGACTTCGGTTTCTTTGACGATTTTTTCGGTGACGACGTCGAGAGTTTGGTTTTGGTGACGGTGGCGGTCGAATGAGCGGGGAGAAGGAACGAGAGGAGGTTTGAAGGCGTGAACGACGCCGTTCATGGCGGTGTTGAGGCGGGGATAATGGCGGTTATCGACGGAGGTCGCCATGGTTTAGTGATTGAACCGGTGAGAATAGAGAGAGAAGCTATTTTTGTGTGTTTGGTTTGGTTTGTGAATTTTTTGGTTTCTGACTGAATAATGAGGGGTTATAGGGTTGTATTTATAGGCGTTACAGAGATGAATAAATGAAATAAAAATAAATAAAATAAGAGAGAGGAGAAATTGACACATGTGAGTTTGTGTGGTCCACTGAGTAGAGGGACCCACCTACCTAGATCCTAAGGTTTGGCCTTTAAGGCGGGAGATTTTTATTTCGTAAGATATATTTTTTCTTTTGAATAATGCGAATTAAGGTAAAACAAAATGCGGATTCAAGGATTCGATACGTGGGCAGTATCGTGGGAGGGTACATGATATTGATACCTCACTCAACACAACTTTAAAACAAAGAAAAGTTTTTTTGTGTGTGTGTGTGACAAACATATGCATTTAATTAAATAGTTGATTGTTAACCTGGTCTTGATCATAATTCATTGTCGATAACTTGGTTTTGTTAGAAATTTCACATTTATGCTTGTGGCCATTTAACAAGAACAAACATATACCATAATGATTTATTTTAGCGTACACAAATTTTTTTTATAGAAAAAATCATATCTAGACTTCAAAATATATCTAGAAAATGAAAAAAGCATGTTCATGCATGATTGGACGTAGCTTTTATAGAAGCTTATTTGTTTAGAGTTAGTGTACTCCGATATTGAAATTGGAAAAGTCAAAAGTACTCTAATTTGGAGTCTATATGAAACTTCCAGGAAGTAGTTTATGTAATAAAACATGCATTGCACTTAAATAGAAGAAAGAAACACATGCCTTCCCTTGAAGCTAAAATTTTTATAAATAGAATACGAACAAGGAACAACAATCGAGTAACCACGGGCAAGATAAACCTTTTCCCTTAAAAAAAAAAAAAAAAAAAAAAGCTGAGATAAACCTTCCCTTGGAGCCACAAACATGGACTGTTGTATAACATTGCTAAGTTCTTTTTCTCTTTCTCACTCACTACTTCTTGCTAGGGATTGTTCTAGCTAATTTACGATATATAAGAATACCCATTTTTAAAAAATTATATCTGTCATGCCATTCAGATTCTATATGCAATACTAGATATTCTTTTACAATAGTCAAGTGTCAAGTGTGGATGCAGCGAAAATCAAATTTTGGAGACCCTTGAATTTACAATGTAATCAGTAGAATGTTTTCTGTTTTATCAATGCATGTGTCACAACGACAAAATAGTTTACTTATTGTAACATGAATAAGTTGTATGTAACAAGAACAATATTAGCTAGTTATAAGTTATATTCCATAAATATATGATATGGCAACGAACTTTTCGTTTATATTAAATGATGATTAAAGACAAAAGTAACACGTAAACTTGCTCATAGTTTGGGTATTTCACCTTTTTTGTATGTTAACGGATGCAAAATATCATAGATATGTATGACTCAAGATTAAATTGCATCATCACGTGTACATACATATTACAAAAAAGGGTATTAATCAGCATATTCACAGATAGATTTTGTTAAATCAACGTCAAATTAGACGTCAGTGTAATTATAAGAAAATAAAGCATGGGAATCCGGTGGGTAGTTAAAAACATATATGTATGATATGATATTGAGCATATTGTTGACTAGTTTAACATAGAAAAAAATGTATTCATTAGTTAAGTCGAGAAAGTAAATATCTCGAAGATTTTTATGGATTACATGACGATTAAGAAGATAAAGTGTAATTAAGTATAAACTAAACAGAGATTATGGTATAAAAAAGGAGATTAGAGAGAAGACTTTGGAGGCTAAGTGGCGCATGGGAATACCAACAGCCAAGCAAATACACGAACGGGGCAACCAAACAAAGGGACGGGTCGTAATATTATTTTGTCACTTGTTTGGATTCTCTTTTTTTTTTTTTTTTTATAAAATAGATTTTCAATTATTAGATTATAACTATAAATGATACTCCCTCCGTATTTGAGTATGGACCCGCTTACCATTATTAACTTTACATCCGTGTAATAAAATAAATTCAAGAGTCAATATTGGCTAAAGCTCTAAACTAGTAATAATTAACTTTCCCAGCTTAAATTACATGGAGAAGTTGAGTTTTTTTTTTTTTTTAATGAAAATGTTGAAAATGCTATATATTGCATGATAATCTCTAAGTATCTTTAAGTAATTTTATTTATGTAGGTTTCAATGGAAATGAAGAAATAAGAATTAGATATCAAATATTAATTATTTGATTGTACTTACCAATTATTCAAAAAATAATAAGTAACATCTTAGTTGGGACCTTGAGATATCCAAAATCATCAACCGATATTGTCTCCAATAGATATGCAAGTCATTTAAAAGCAATCCCTAAGGGGTTGCGATATAATTTGAAAAGAAGACATTGTTCTAACATTTATATAACGTTAACTAAAACATAATATATCGCTAAAACACAATAAAACTTTTATATAAATCAATTACCGAAATTAATCTAATCCTGTAAATGAAAAAGCGTTTAATCCGTATATGTGATGGACAATGTTGGTGTTGAATCACACACTTGAATCCAGTCCAAATCGACATTTTCAGTTGCCATTTGCCAAGGCTCGAGTTCGACCTAAGGGTTAAGCTCATTATCGTGCAAGTCATATGTTAAAGTGAGCTTACCGAACTACCAAAGTGAACCCACAAACAATCCAAGAAAATGGATAAAACGCCGAAGTCAATACCAAAATTGTGACCTCAAAATTTCTGAAGTCGGCGGCTGTGTCGCCAAATGAAAGTGTGAGCCCACCGAAAAGCCGGAAACTTAGAAGTAAGCTAGCTGCATGTGCTTATGGAAAGGGCGGAGCTCATTTAAAACCGTTTGGCTTCTATTAATCAGATGGGAAGTGAATAGAAATTGGATTTGTGATGCGTCAACTTGTTCATCAAATACAATAAATCTCTCATACATTTACTTTTGGGTAAAAAGGCTTGTCTACGAAGATCTATGACCTTTTTGATATATAAGATCCGAAAAAACTCTTTTGCATGTATCACAATATCCGTTTTCTGATTTCTTAACAAAACTAAATTGACAACATAGCTTATATATTTTCTTTTTGACGTCGGCAACATATAGCTTAACTCCAACATATGTATAAGCTTGTCCCCATTTAGCTAGAGTAATGACGACCACTGAATTTGATATGGAGATTTGGCAATTGGTACACGTAACCTCTAAATGGATCTTAATTTTACGACAATTTTTTTTACTTTCCAGTGTTTCCACGATCATGAATGGTGAACCACTGAATCTCCAATAAAATTTTAATTCGAAAATGAAAAAAAAAAAGATACGCTTTACCATTTTAGATTTGTTTATGAAATTAATTTTACTACAGACAAAAATAAGGAAAATGTATGTACCGTAACGTATATGTATTTAAACTATGGGAATATAAAATGGAGGCAACTGGGGGAGCTTGATGCGGTTAGGGAAACAACGACGACCCTTTCGTGACCCTTTGAGCCACTTTCACTACATTTACATATATATATATATATACATTTACATTTATATAATATATATATATATATATATATATATAATCGTTTTTAACATGTACTATACATAAACGAACCATGTCGATCGTACTATATAAAAATTTACATTGACGACAAAAAAAATAAGTATATAAATTTTAGTATGTATTTATCTTGAAATATATGGAAAACAACCATGTCGTCGTACTGCATAAAATAAATTGATGGAAAAATAAGTATGTAAAGTTAGTACGTGTACAGTGTACTGTATCTGGAGATTAATTAATCTTTCTACTATGTTTTTTCTTTTAAATCGTATCCAATAGTTATCGATCGGTACAAAGCAATGGCCAGAATATCCCAAATGTGTGTTTTATTTGACTCACCGTCAATTCAAACACAATTATCCTGGCGATAATCATAATTCTAATCCCTCTTGTTGTTTTAAAAAAAAAATCATGTTGTTTTGTCTTAAAGCAGCTCTTTTGATTTCATATAAACATATTTAAGCAGCACTTTTCATTTCATATAACTATACCACTTGACACATGCGGCTATATTTTTTTAACCATTTGATATTTTTCGTATTGGTATAGTTGGACACTTTTACTGTTTATAGTCCGGGTCTTGTATTAAAAAATATGACACTTGGAAAGTTGGACGCTATGGAATTGAATTTTACCCAGAAGGCCAGAACTATTTTCAATTGAAACTAATAAGTTAAAAACCCCCAATACAAAAATAAGTAAATACATACTATATATAATAGTAATACAGTAGTAATACTATATATAATACAGTAGTCGTATCAAATAAAAAGAAAAATGCAAAACCAATAATTTTGATTAAATCATAGTATATAAGAAAACATATTACTGTTACGAACCCATCCTATAGGACGATCCAAGATTCGTAAAGATCAGTCTATACAATAATACAAACATTTTTAAAGAAGCAACATCATATTTTCATGTAATAATAATTTCAAATCATCTTTCTAAATAATAATATAAACTCTAAAAAACATTAATGGCTGTGGCAACTGGCAATTGTAACAAACTAACAATGTGGATAATGTGATTAGTAAATTTGTAGCTATATTCACCACATGCAGTCAAAATGTTGGGTAATCATATATTAAAATCATAGAATAACATTTTTCAGTAGCCTAAGACGATAAAATTGTTAAGATAATCAATTTACACTATGCAATCGCCAACTGAAATAAAGGTTAAATAGTTTGAGGTCAATATACCGCCCTGAATGACTTGACGACGCAAATGGTACTACACCTGCATTCTGGTATTTTCAGAAAAGTAAAACACTAGAGATGCATCAAAAGAACATTTTAAAATATTATAATATCGTCAAAAAAAACAATAAATTCTGCATGAAAATCAGAGCAGAGATCCGAGAAAAGCTTAGCTATATAACATTTTCGCAATAGCAAAGGTCATATTAACGCATATAGCCTCCCCTAGGTGTTCCCTTTCGTATACTTTTTTGCAATAAATCTTGTTATTTTTCCTTTGTTATTGTGAATCCTGAAGACAGTGAAGTGAAGTGGAAAGATGCCACACAGACACTAATTATGATTTTCTATTTAATTAATCTATTAAAGCCCTTTTAATTTATAGTGTTTTAGTTTGATGGAAAATAATTGGAGTTAACCCCTGCTGGTCAAAAAAACATATCATAGACATTAGAGCAACATTATTGGGGAGGTCTTAGTTTTGGTTCTTAAGCCAATTTTTTGCTCTTAAGCCAATTTTTTTGCTCTTAACTAAGAACCATTCCTTAGCAAATCAACATTTCAACCTTTAATTTTAATCACTCATGAGCTAAGAACTAAGCTAAGGACCTCCCAATAAAGATGGTCCAGCTGTGGTCCAATGGATTACAATTTTTTTTCTTATTTATTTAACAACAAAGATGCAAATTCTTTAATAATCATACAGTTTTGGAACATTGTTGTTGTTAAGTCAAACTATTTTAATGTTTTCCTTCTTTATAATGGATAATTGTGAGATTCTTGTCAGCATTTTTATATCATTTAAGCTCTTTATTTGAATAGTACATATAAACTATAGTAAATAAAACTAAAAAAAAAAGCAAAATTTAGTCATTAGTAGTTGATTTTGTTTCATAAGCGTATTATTTGGTTGGCAACAAGCCAACAACTAACAAAAAGAGTTCTATTTCAGGCCCAAAATAGTTCAAGACAAGATTTGTTATCATAAGCCCAAAGGCCCATTAGACTCATTTTTGATAATTGTAAATGGGGAAGTCAGCATTTTGATCGTTGACTGTGGGAGTAGTTAGACTTACCAACGAATAAGCCGCATGAGATGATGACACGTGTCATTCCGATTAAGTAAGAAATCGTCTCTTGCTTGTTTCCTCCTAATTAACATTAAAATCTTGATTCGAGTTTGAAGAAGCCAACTCCAACAACAACAAAAATTATTATCAAAGAAATGCAAATGGGATATGAAAATCCAAGGATTATGTACGGTGTGATCATCACCGTGTACGTTGATCGTCAAACGACGACCGTCCGATCATTTCAAGGGAGACGGAAAAATGATGAAGGGGAGAGATTCATTGAACGGACGTGGAAGCCTGGGATCGGAAAGATACGTGGTTATGATCGGAGAGCGAATCTGTTAGCTTATATTCGTCAGATGAGGGCCGAGAGTCTCACCGGAGATTCGAAATGCGACGTCGTAGAGAGTGACAACAAGCCTGAACGGCTGAGTCCGAGTCCGAAGGTAACGTTTCTCTGATTTTCTTGATGAGTTATTACAATTTAATTGGGCCGGATATGGGCCATGACTTATGGTTCATCTTGACTTGCGTTTATACTTACGCAAAAATTAAAGAGCAAGTAAGCAGTTGCGTCTGAATGATTAGTGATGTTGAGTGTTGACTGTTGAGTGTTGAGTGTTGACTATGATATGATGTAAAATGGAATGTCAAGTTTAAAACCTTATATTGTTAATAAGCAGAGTATTTTTCTTTGTAATAAAATAAGTAAATAATTGTTTTAAACCAGCTATGCTAAGTAAGTTTACACTTTTTTTTTGTCTTGATTAAAATGGCAGAAGAAGAAAAGAAGGTGGATAAGAAAAATGATGAGTAAGTTCCGGTTACCGTTTCTTCGTCCATTTCGACGAAAAAATAGAACGTGGAGATACCGCCATTTTGTTCCAGATGAAGAAGGAGAAGCAAGGAGCAAAGCTAAACACAACTCAGATCTTTGGGTACTTCCGCTTTTTCTTTTCTGTTTTTTCTTGCTGCTAGTAATAATCTAGACTTTTCTTTCTTAATCGTGTTCTATGATTTCTGAACGAAGAATAAGCTTAAACATATGGTTGGAGGATTATCACGCGGTTGCGTACGAAGTAGAAGAGATTCTTGATGGACACAACAAGAATCAAGGAACGGATTATTGTCTGAAGTTGGCTAAGAAGAAGTGAGAAATTTTTTTTTTTCTATTTTTCTTTTCACATAACCTTTTTATTGGTCTTCCAGAACTTGAGGAAGATGAAGATCAAATCAATACAGAGAAAAAAAAGGGAAATAAAAGAGAGATTTCGAAATGAGGCATAAGAGATCATGCCTCATAGAGTACAACAATGCGGAAACAATACTACAATTACACAGAATACATAATTTACATGAAAATAAATAAAAGAAAGGGACGACTGCGAGTTTTTTTTTTCAATTCCCTGTGTATGGCTAATTGGCTAGTCATGTTAGCCTTTTTATACTGCTCCTGCAATTTTTAAGTCAATTGTAATCGTGGAGAGAGGTTGAGAAATATGCAGAGGACATTGATCATGAATTTGCTTTGGTTAATATTAAAGTTACCGACCTCTATTGCCACCTCTCTGGTTCCTTGGAAAGAGCAAACGGTGAAGCGAACGACTTGGAGAAGCAGGGGAGCTGGAAGAGGATGCGAAATCACTTGATTCCATATCAAGAAACCGAATATGATGGCTTTGTCCTTGCCATGATGATTCTAGATCTAATATCCCGTTGCTCAGAGAGTCATCTGAGCTGTAATCTTCTTCTTCATCTTCTTCATCATAAACAGCTCGGTTATGGGGCTCTATCACATAATCTCCCAACACAACAGCACCTGGTGTCGATGACATTATCGTGCTTATCACGTCTCTTCTGTCTCTTTCCCTCTCAAGCCTCTTCCATTTGGTTTCCAGAGCTGGATCAATGGCTCTCGGGCAAGCATGTGGGTGTTTTTCCTTCATATGTTTCTTGAGCTTTCGGAAGTTTCCTAAAAAGGAACAGTTATCCTGCATACAAGTCCTTCTCTTGGAGTTGAAATGCATCCGAGCATCTTTCACAACAGTCCAACCTTTCACTTGACCTCTACACAGTGGACACAAAAGCTCGGGTTGTCCTGAGTTCTCGTTACTATATGATTTCCTGTATTGCTCGAGGCAGTTGGCAAAACGGCTGCTTGTTGCACACATGTAAGGACGACATCCTTTGTGATACGACGAACACAGGAGAAGAACCGCATTGTGTGGAGACTCCAGGCATACTGGGCAGGTTGAGCCAGCCCATTCTTTCTTGCAACATGGTGATGGATAAGGTGTAGCAATGTGACCCCTTTGATTCGCTTTCTTGAATTTCCCCATTCGATCGATTAAAAATCTATTAAAGAAAAAACTCAATTGTAAGATTCATCCAAAGTAGTAACCAACAAGCAAAATTCAAACGAGTCATCACTAATATAATATAACACTCTCAAAGAGCAGTTTGGAAAAAATGTCAATTCATAAAATCAAACAAAAGCAATGCTCTTTGATGTCCATTGACCTTGGATCTAAATCTCCGAGTCAGGAAACTATGCATAAGCGACCAAATCTCTGATCCAAATCTCCGATTCAGGAAACTATCCATAAGCTATCAGATAACTACTACACTATAGTTGTAAACTTCTAATTCTAACCAATAGAGTGAGCATTAACCGGATCCTCAAATGGCAATCACAAGCAAATTCACAATTAGATCCACAGACAATGCAAAATTCCAGATCTGTAGAAGAAAATCTGGTAAATTAAATCCAAAATTCATGCAAAAGCAAGCAACGCATCAATAGTAAACCAGATTTTATCGATCCACATATAAGATCGAGACGAATCATACAATTCAATGTTTGATAACACACAAACAAAGACCTAAGATCTAACCTAATCGAGAATCTAAGATAGATCTCTCTACCGAAACTAGAAGATCGGAGACCTTTAGCGAATCTCACCTAAACAAATTTGGAGAAAGAGATGACGAAGGATAACAGATTAAACGATGCGGAAGAAGGCGCGGGAAATAGTACCGGAATTAAACGGAGGAGATCGCCGGCGGGAATAGAGAGCTCCGAGCTTGAAGGATGATGATGTACAGATAAAAAGGGAAAAAAAGCGAGATTGCTTCTAAGAATTGACGTACGCAAACAAAGCCAAATAACTCTTTTCTTTTTGATTTTAAACTTGCGGTTGGATTCCTATATGTCGTCATTTTGACGCAACCGTTTTTCTCATCAAAATTCTCGTGTCGATGGGAGTATCTCGCGCATACGATATGACCGCTGTGTTTCTTTTAATGGGCCTTCAGCCCATTGTATTTGTTGTTATTACGAGGTCCAGATTTTGGAGAGAGGCGAAATAATTCGACATTATCTTTGAATTAACACATTATCTTTTTCTCGATGAACACCAATTTTTAAAAATAATTCGACATATATTTGAATACTGGCGACCCATGTTCTAGAATATAGGCGAAATATTACGAGGACCTATATTTGAATTAACACATTATCTTTTTCTCGATGAACACCAATTTTTAAAAATAATTCGACATTAAATAAAATAAAATAAAAACAAACTGGTTATTATGAGCATAGTCCAAATAACCCAACTATAGCCTTCCTTGTCGTAGCTAGAGACATTTATATTCCACATATCGTAGACAGGAGCCATATCAGGATTGAAGAATCCGAAGCTTTTTTCTACCTCTCCTTCTTTCAAATCCTCATTGAACATTTCAAAGAAAAAAGTCATCACAGGGACATTAGGCCGTCTCGGAGTACCCTTATGACCTGTGGTTAGTTTCTTAAGCAACCCCTGGTTATAGGCACGAGCATTCTCCACGCTCGTGTATGGAACATTTCCTCTAGTAGGCCAACCAGTCTCCGCTACGTACACCTTCACGCTTCCGTGGTTGATCTTCTCTAACGCTGCGTTGAAAGCATCCAACGTTGCATCAAATATGTTCGTGTATTGGTATTTTCCGTCTGTCACTACCGGTGAAGTCGAACGGAACGTTGCGTATTCTAATGACACTTGGGTAGGGTCTGATGCGTAAGCGAAATAAGGGTAAACGTTGACCATGAGTGGTGAATCGGTAGAGCTAAGAATCGATACGATTTCGGTTATAAGTTCGGTTATCGCCGGTTTAAATACTCCGGCTGATGGTGGGTAAGAGTTAGCGAGTGCGGCTGTGGATATGACGGTGGTGACGTGGATCTTTGAGTTTCCGATTTCGGTCAATGCAGCTTTTATATTCTTCATGGCTTGTGGCACGTAACGTCCGATCTCTCCTTCGATCACTTCGTTTCCCACAGTGATCCAATTGAAAGCTACGTTTTTGTATGGTGCTATAAACGTTTTTACCCAATTTAAGGCAAATTCGTAATGTTCGGCTAATGTTTTGATTTCTTCGTTTTTTGGTCCGATGGCTACGAGAAGACCAGTTCCTTGTAATGAGACGATGAGGTCGGGGACAGGCTCGTATAGTCTTATCCCAGCAACGTTTATTTTCTTGTATAGAGATACTATTTGTGCCGGAGATGGGAGATTGTCTCCGTTTCTTCCATCACAGACTCCGACAAACGGATTCATGTTTCTGGCCGCAGTTAATCTGGCTAAAATAAAAAGAAGAGTAATTACAAGAAACACTGTCGAGTTGCTCATGATTTAGCTCCGCAAGCATATGTTAGTGTTTGTCTCTCTCTATATATATTTAGGTTTTGTGTTTTATCATGTGGACATATTTTCACTCCTGCGTGATTTATGTTTGGTGCTGCTTAAATGGATAATAATGAAGTAATATACTTAGGAAAGTTTGTGTTGCTCAATCTTCTGTCAATTAATGATAATTGTAAGTGGGTTAATACATGTATTAAAGCTGTTATTACTTTGGGAAATTTTTAGCACATTTTATCTTATTGCTATGAAAATTTTTTATAACATGTTATCATCTGTAAAAAGCTTAGTTGCAAACTTGCAATGACCTTATGAAATCTTGCGAAAGTTTATTTTAGATTTCATACTCTTCTTTTACTTATTTTTCTTCTAAAAAGATTAAAATTAATTATTTTGGAAAATATCTTAAAAATATCCACAATGTTAAAGATATAATCTGCAAATTTTTATTTTTGTGAAATATATTAGAGCGAGTAAATCCCACGTCAAACTAGATCCTTCAAAAAGATGGAAACCATGATATGCAACATATAATTGTCATGTTTTATAACATTAACATTAATATATGCAACATATGCCGTCAAAAAAACATTAACATTAATATCTTTGTCCAGCTACTGACATCTAATTTAGTGTACCATATCTTGAAATTTCTGCTTTCAATGAGTTGATTTGATTCTCTCTTCCTCTCTTGTCCATGTGCTCATTTGATTAACTTTAATTATTTTCAGTGATCAAGTTTTAGGGCTTGATTGGTTCTCCCGCTAGCACCCTCCTAGCGGTTGCTAGCGGTCTGTTGCGGTTGTTAGCGGTTGGTACCAATCATAGAAATCGCTTCGTACTGCTTCTAATCGCTCGAAATCGCTGAATTTCAAAAGCTCCTTCCCGCAAGCGTTTGCGGCTGTGGGCGGTAGCGGTTGGATTTTTTTTTAAAAATCAAACGTTTACTTATAATTATTATAATATATATCAATCATATATATATATCTTTCATCTTTGTATCACGTTCTCATCAGAAACCCTAATAATATTCTGAATCCCTATTCTCTCAATGTCTTCCACCCAAACTGATGAAAATCAAGAACCAAACGTAAGTATCATATATCCTTTTATTCATTCATCACCTCATGTGTAACTTTTTGAATATTTTTCATGGCATCGTTTTTTTCTTTTCATTACGTATTGCTTTGCTTTTTGATTGAATATATGTTTCGATTTATTTTCTCAAATAGAGACTCACTTGCTTTTTGATTGAATTCAACGTTATTTACAGTTTGTCCCATTACTTGATGCAATTTTTGGTGTTAAACCAGATGCATAAAGTACTATCTTGTTACAAAATTTCTTTATTTTTGAATAAATATATTGTACTTTATTTATTCAAACAAAAACCAGAATCATGTTCAATTTTTCTAATATTATCATAAAAATATATTGGTCTTTTTTATTTATTTTTTTGTAATATTTTTTATTTATCTTGGTCATTTTTTATTTAACTGCTACCGCACCCGCTGGTTTACCAGTCATAAAATTCCCGCAAACGCACCCATTTTCAAACGCTAAACCAGTCGTTCAAAACGCTTAGTAACACTTGAAACCGCAACCACCCGCTTCCGCAAACTCCCGGAACCGCAACCGCAATCGCTGCGTTTAAACCAGTCAGGCCCTTACTATCCTACTTAGTAAAATGAAATCTTCTAGGAAGTAAATGCATAAATAAATTTAATTATTGCATGTATCTATTTTTGTACCTTAAAAATTAACACTTTAAGTAAATGCACTAAAGTATTTTTTAAATAATTTAAGCGGGAAAATTAATCAACTCTAATAACAAAAGAGATCGTAGACTGGAGTCATATCAGGTGCAAAGATTCCGAAGCTCTGCTCCACCGGACCATCCTTCTGATTCTCTCTGAACATCGCGAATAGAAACACGTCCACCGGCGTCTCCGGCCGGCGAGGCGTCCGCTTCCGTTGAGATCCCCCACATGTCCTAATCCCCAAATTGTAGGCCTTGGCGTTATCAACACTCGTATACGGTGGATTTCCCTCCGTCGGCCATCCAGACTCCGCCACCATCACCACCACATTTCCGGCGTTGATCTTCTCCAACGCCGCATTGAATCCGTCCACCATCGCCTCGAACATGTTGGTGTACTTCAAATCACCGTCGATCACTACCGGCGTATCGGATTTGAAACTAGCGTAATCGAGTGAGATGTGATAAGGATCTGACGCGTATGCGAAGTACGGGTAGATATTGGTCATGAGAGGCGAATTCGTCTGAGAGAGTATCGATGAAATCTCCGTCATGATCTCGGTTAGATCTGGGAGGAATGTTGCAGCTGAAGGTGGATATGAATTGGTCAACGCGTTCATAGCTAAAACCGTTGTGACGGCTATTCCTGTGACGCCGGAATTCGTTAGCGCGGCGTTGACGTTTCTGATCGCGGCGGCGACGAATGGAGCGATTTCTCCGGGGAAGACTTCGTTACCGATTGTGATCCATTTGATTGCGACGTCGTTTTGGTAAGGTGTGATCCAGGTGGCGACGAAATTTGTTGCGGCGGCTGGATCTTGGGCTAGGGATTGGATTTCTTCGTTTCGTGGACCAAACGCGACGGAGAGACCTGAGCCACGGAGAGCTTCGAGCATGTCGGCGAAGGGCTCGTACATACGGATTGCGTCGATGTTGTTGGTTTTGTATAAAGCTACTGTATCTGCCGGCGTTGGGAGATTGTTGCCGTTCCGGCCGTAACAAACTCCGGTGATGTCCCCTGCAACACCTAGAAGATGCAGAAACAAAAATAAATTTCAGTTTACCGGGATAAATCAACAATAACACGAAATTTAATAACCGAGTCCGTGTTACGAATCGGGATAAACCAATCCGGTTTACGAATTAAATCGATTGGAGCAAAAATAACACGAAATTTATTATAACCAAACCGTACTCAAAAGGCGGAGGTAGAATAAACCGGATTACATCCAAAGAAAATAAAACCAGGACATAATGCTTCTTAATTTAAACATAATTTGATGGTAGAACGAAATTTGATTAGATAAAGTTGAGTTTTTTTTTTGTGTGTGTGTGTTAAAAAATATAATATTCAATAATCAGTTTTTACCAGCTGGGCAAAAGATTTGGATGGATAGGAGGATCATAAATATCACAATCGTTAAACCGGTTGGTTTGGAATCCATTGATGTATAGTGCGTGTAAAAGAACTGTTTATGAGAGAATTGATATGATTCTTCTAATGTGTTTGTGTATGTTTGAAGATGTTCTTGTTGGTGAATGTGGAATGTATTTAAGGGTGATTTTTTAGGAAGCATGAGTAATTACTTCTTAATGACAATTGATGGTGGATATCTCTAATATAATCAAGGCACTCAAGCATGAATTGTTTATTTATCCATTAAATGAAAGATTAAGTATCGTAGTTGCACCTAGTTTCGCAACTGATAAAACTATACAAATTCGTGATATAACTTTGTCATTTAATGGATGATCAACCATTTTTTTTTTGTTAACTAAAACATCATATTATTATGGTCACTTCACTTGGGCTGGGGTCGAGCGTTTTATATCATAGGACTTACTCATCATTTTTTATATCAAGTACTGCAAAAAATGAAAACCACATAATGACCTTTACAGAGTAAAATATATCTGAAGAAACTTTACTCGTGAAAGTAGGGAATACGAACCACAAAAGATGATGGAATTAAAAGTAAAATTTTTAAAGAAAGATCAAAAGAAACGGACTTACCAAATTTACTTCCAAACTAAAGTGAACAAAAGTACAAAACCAACCACAAAAGACAACACGCGTTTCTATCAATTGGCGTGTTGTCTTTTGTGGTTGGTTTTGTTCACTTTAATTTGGGATATGTTAAGAAAGTTAATAAGATATTTGTTTACCAAATCAAGATTTCAGTTGTGTACTAGTTTGTTGGTTTGTGCAAGAGTTTTGCCTAGCTATTTAAGGCAAGATAAAATTTTCATCATTTATATTAGTTTCCACAAAATTTGAGGTTCCACCAAATTGGTAAATCATTGATATCAATACGGTAATTTTATCATTTCATAAAAAAACGTTTGAAATAACGTATGCATAAACAATTCAATCAACCTGAGCTACCTAATTGTATCATTAAGCCATCCAAATTCTATTTCAGTAAAATCTAGTTTGGATCAATTTAGCAGTCCGTTTTTTGATACTCAATAAATATGAAAGCCAAAGCATTGTAAATAGCGGATTCTAGTTTAATTGGTGGGCACAAAGAGTCATTTTCATATTAACATAGAACATGTACATCACATGTAATTAATACATACATTCTCTTTCGGCCAAATCAATCATAATCAAAATATAAAAATGAAATAAAATAGAGCAAATCTAACAAGAAACAAAAAAATAGAGTGATATCATCATCATAAACAATACGATGGCTTTTAAAACAGAAAGTTAAAAACTAAAATAAAAGAAAATCTAAAAAAGAATGGGAAGAATCTAATTTGGATCTAATTGAACATCTGAAAAAGGTAAATGACCTAAATCTCCATTTACTACAAAAAGAAGGATCAAATAATAATTAAAGAATTGGAGAGGTAAAAAAAGCATATCCCGTACGAATGAATCAACATGGTCGTATCTCGTGAGTCATCTAACGAGTAAAAATCAAACACGTGTCGTAACAAAAGAGGTGCACGAGGGCTACCCTACGCCTCACACCTCTCTATCATATTCTCTGAATAAAAAGCTGAAAAAATAATTAAAAAAATTCTGCCAAAAATGAACCGTTCCTCTGTTGCCTGCAAATAACGCGAAAATCTCTCTCTGAGAAAAAAAAATAAAATAAAAGAAAAAAAAGAACCGAACCAGTCGTGGGACGGATCCGAAAGAACATGAACCAGAGAAATTTGAAGAAGAAACCCTAATCTTAGCCTCGCTTTTATTCTTCTTCATCTTCTTCTTTCTTCTTTCTTCGTTCTTAATCTGAAAGGCGCCAAGATTGGTACGGGTGAGCTAGGTTAGGGTTAGGATTTAGGCTCGGGAAATTAGGGTTAGGGTTTTGATTAATTGTCTGTTTCTTTCTCCCGTTCTTTGGGAGGTGAAATTGAAGGCGGAGTCGTATCGGAGGATTTGGGATTTAGGGTTAGGGTTAAGTGTTTTTTCGTTTCATGGGAGGTGTGGGAGTTTATGGTGGTGGTTTGTGTCGGCTATGAACGTTGACCAATGCCAGTGGCGGAAGAAGATGATGGGTAGGGGAGTGGACGGAGGTTGTGGTGCTGAAGAGAAGCCTTATCGCCCATTTCGTAGGGCTGTGTTAGATAAGGAGAATGGGAACAAGGGCTCTGAGGATATGGGTTCGTTGGATATCGATTTCTTAGCTCAAGCTAGCAAAAATCTTTCTGAGAGGTCTCCATATGATGTTCCTGAAGATGGTTCTACTTCTGGGTTAAGTGTTCCTACTCTACCCATTGCTTTAGCTAATTTGCTGAAGAACCATGCGAATAACAAGAAACGGCATAAGAAGTCTCATTCTGGTGCAGATAAGAAGAAGAAGAAGTCTTCTAGGCAAGGAGATAAGTTGAGAAGTGGGAGTATCTGGCTTGAACATGAGGACTACTTTAGGCGCTTAGATTTTCCTGATTTAGAAACTTTGTCAGATTTAGCATCTCTACGATCTTTATCTTCTAGAAATTGCCTTTCAGTTCCATCGGTGGAATTCGAGTCTATTAATATTCAACAGAGGGAAACCGATGCGAGTGCCAAGAATGAGGATGTTGTTTGTGGAGATGGCGTTGCTCTGCAACAAATTAAGAACCTTCTCAGTAAAGAGATATCTGAAGGCACAGTAAGAAAAGAAGAGGATGTTGTTCAGCCAATGAATGTTGACAATGTGGGGAATGGAATCTCCTCTGGGTCTGACTATTCTGGTAGTTTAGAATGGGTTTTAGGTAATAGAAATAGGATTTTGTTGACATCAGAAAGGCCCTCCAAAAAGCGGAA
Organism: Arabidopsis lyrata subsp. lyrata; assembly: GCF_000004255.2. Lineage (NCBI taxonomy): Eukaryota > Viridiplantae > Streptophyta > Magnoliopsida > Brassicales > Brassicaceae > Arabidopsis > Arabidopsis lyrata. Next base: position 17,820,625 of record NW_003302554.1, read on the forward strand.
GCTTCTTGGTGGTGATGCAGGTTTGGGGAAATTAATGGTTGCGGCTCCTTGTGAAGGAAATGCATTGTTATGTGATTTTTGCTGCACTGGTGATGCCAAGGAATATCATCACCAGTTGATTGTTTGCACTTCCTGCAAAGCTACAGTTCATAAAAAATGCTATGGCCTGCTTGAAGATTCAGATAAATCTTGGTTGTGCTCTTGGTGTGAGCTGGAGAATGGTCGTGGTGATTCTGAAAGACCATGCTTGCTGTGTCCAAAAAAGGGTGGCATCCTTAAACCTGTTCTCTCAAAACTTGAGAATGGTGGGCCGGCGGAGTTTGCTCATCTGTTTTGTTCTCTGTGGATGCCTGAGGTGTATATAGAAGACTTGAAAAAAATGGAGCCCATCTTGAATTTGCCTGGAATAAAGGAAACCCGGAGGAAGTTATTGTGTAACTTGTGCAAGGTGAAATCTGGTGCTTGCATTCGCTGTTGTAATGGTATGTATTGTTGCTTTCTGTGCATCCAGTCTACTTCTAAGCATGGGTAGCATTGATATTGTTAATGATATGTTCTATTGTATAGTTTGGGTATTTCACTTAATATGCTTATTCCTTGGAACAATTTAACAAATGTGCAAAAAACCTACGCATACGATAAAAGAATGGTGAGTACTGGTTGCTCATAATCCGAGTCCGTTATAAAAAGCCTATTTGTCACATCAAATTGGGGTTCATTTGGCTTTACTGCTGTGCTCACAGTCGTTGTCCTTTCTTTGCCTATGCCGGATAACCCAATTATCTGGATCATTTTCACTGGAAAATGCCTTGTTGACATTTATTATCACATTGCAGTGTTTTTATTTTCTTCTTCTTTTTGGCAGTGTTTTCATTTTCTTATTTACTTGTCACACTTCTCTTTGATTCAATTTATTTTGTCTCCATTTGTTGGTAAATATCAGATAGTAATTGATACGTGATTACAATCTCTTGATCATAGGAACATGCCGAACATCTTTCCATCCTATATGTGCAAGGGAGGCAGGGAATAGGCTAGAGGTCTGGGGAAAACATGGGTGTGATACTGTAAGTTTCATCTACAGAATGAAATTGTAGTGAGTGCTGTTTTTCTATAATGATATAAGAAAAACTTGTAGGTTGAACTGCGAGCTTTCTGCTCGAAGCATTCAGATATTCAAGAAAGTGGAAAGTCCGTAGAGGGAGGAGAAAGTAATGCAGCTGAAAGTCGTTCTCCTATATGTCATATTCCATCAGAATCTGTTAGAGAAAGTCACCTAAGTAATGATGAGATGGGAGTTGACGTAGGAACACCGGGTACAGGTTCTGATATTTCGAGAAACAGTGAGTTACAAGAGCTAGAATCACCACACTCAAAATTTAACTGGTCTGCAACAGACAATGTAGAATCAGGGATGACTGGGAGAAGCAATGAAGATGAAAGAACTCTGTCCAAGTCTCTTAGTTTTGGATTGATTCTGAAAAAGGTTTATATATTCTTATTTGCTGGATTGTCTATACCTGTTGAATCTCTTGCTCACTGATTCACATTTTTTAGTTGATCGACCTGGGTAAAGTGGATGTGAAGGATGTGGCTGCAGAGATTGGGATTAATCCTGATGCTCTGAGTGCCAAACTTAAGGTAACGCGTAAAACTTCTCATATACCTGCTTCAAACCTCTATGCTCTCATTGTGAGTTTCTGTGTATTGATTTCAAAAATTTCCTTTGCAGGACGGAGACTTGTTACCTGATTTACTAGGCAAAGTAGTTAAATGGCTTAGCCAGCATGCACACATGGGTTCTTCGGATAAAGGCAAAAATTTAAAACGTAAGACAACTACTAAATCTGAGCGTCGGGCAGCTATCTGTACTGAAGGCATAGTGATACTAGATTCTGACATCTTAGATCCTGCTGTAGCAAAGGCTTTTTCTATAGAGCGAACACATGAAAGCAACATTTGTAATAATACGACGAATAATACAATTTGTACGTTAACTGAAAATTGTACTGGTAATGGTATTGTGGTTGTTGAAGCTAAAGCTAATGGATCAGTTTTGAAGAAAGAAGGAAGTGTGAGTTTGGCACCTGATCATTTTCCCGAAGAACCGGTAATCACCAAATCTTAACTGTTATGTTCTGATTATTTTTCTTAAAATTTAGATGCTTTCTCATGATCTGCATCACAAATAGTTGTTACTTGTTAGATCTGTCATCAAATCTGGCCAAACGCAGGCGTGGTCGTAGTCTTTTATGCACAAGGACCTCTGGATTAGATATTTGATGTTGTGTCTTGTTTCTCATGTACAGAATTCAATAGTGCTTGATCAGGAAGTTCATCATGGGAAAAGTTCAGTTCTTCCCTCTGGTATGTTTTAACTTTTCACTATTTTTTCTTCCATATCCCATGTAGTTATATTCCAAGCTTGTAGGTCAGCATTTTTTTGTTTTTTAAGTTGGTAGTTTCTATTGAGGATGTCTCTTCATCGTCCAATGTTTATTAGACTTAATAATTTTTTATCCTTTCTTAGTTGATGGTAGCTGCTGCTGATCTTGTTTCTAATCTTTTGAGTAGATGATCATGGAGAACAATCAAACTCCAGTTCTTCTGGAGTCATGCTGGAGAATGCCTTTTCCTTGGGGCCAAATAGTTCTCAGAATCATGGAAATTTGAACTGTCCAAACCCCATTATCTTGGATCTCTTGTAAGCTCCAGAAACGCAATTGGGAGACAGTTTCTGTTGTTCTCTCGGCTAACATAAAAATCCTGTCTTCTAAATCAATTTTTTTTAACATATGATCATGCAGCGATCATGAAGCATATCCTGGTTCCAAACCTCATCCTTATATCCACAAAGAATTGTCAGAACTGGGCAAGGGACAGACCCTGAAAAGCAGCACGGATTCTGATGTGGCTAGGATGACAACCAAATTTGATGGTATAGACTTTATGATTACTGCCACAGCTTTTAGGACATTTGGTAACATTAAATCATTTGGCAGGCTCTGAAGAAGGAAACAAACATCTGCAGGGTGCTGGCGATCACACTATCTTTCGTAATCACCAAAATCAGAGTGCAGAGACATTTCGTCAGTTATCTAAAGCTAGGAAATTGGGCATACTGGATCTGTCTCCTAAAGATGAAATGGAAGGAGAACTTCTATATTATCAGCTTCAGTTACTTGGCACTGCAGTTTCAAGAAAGCAACTATCTGGTGAGTTGATTATCCATTTTTAATTGCATGGTCCCAATACTTGATGTTTTCTGCACTATATCTGTTATAGTATTCTAAAATTGGTCCTTTTCAGACAATTTAGTTTATGAAGTTGCTAAAAAGCTGCCTCTGGAAATTGATGAACAACATGGACGAAGATGGGATGATGTTCTTGTCAACAAATATTTCCATGATGTCAGGGAAGCAAGAAAGCAAGGTAGGAAAGAGAAAAGACACAAACAAGCCCAGGCTGTTCTAGCTGCTGCTACTGCTGCAGCGGCGACATCTTCTAGGAATACATCGCTTAGGAAAGATATGTCAGAAGAACCTGCACAACAAGAGGTTGTTGTTGTTGCTACATTTAGATTTTTTCCTCCATGTATTTATTTTAGTTGTGCCATATTTCTTATCCATTATTCTTACTGGTTATAAATCGGACAGATGAGCACTTCTAGACGTAGAGTTGCTGGCAGCTCTCACCTAGTGCCACAGACAAAGGAAACACTTTTAAAGATGACTGTTTCTGGACCACCTTCCGAGAAGCGGTCTGATCATCGCACACCAGACTTTTCAGTAGAAAATCCACGAACTTGTGACATCTGCAGGCGCTCCGAAACTATATGGAACCTGATTGTAGTGTGCTCTAGTTGCAAGGTGATAGACTTTTCCTGTGATTTATTTCTAATGTTTTATTAAGGCATGATTATCTCTTCTGGGGACCGCTTTTATGCACTGTATGGTATCTGATAAGGCTCCAATTACAGGTTGCTGTTCACATGGATTGCTACAAATGTGCTAAAGAATCTACTGGTCCCTGGTACTGTGAGCTATGTGCGGAGTCATCTTCAGAACCTTCTTTCAATTTTGGGGAAAAACCGAATTCTTCTACACAATGTACTCTGTGTGGTGGCACAACTGGGGCTTTTAGGAAAACTACAAATGGGAAATGGGTTCATGCTTTTTGTGCTGAGGTGAAGTTTCCTTTTACAGCAGCAGTTATTAGCAGGGTCTGGAGTACTATATTGAGTATTGAACATTGCAAATAACTTGGTGTATAATTTCTCTCAGTGGTCCTTGGAGTCAACGTTCAGAAGGGGACAAATAAACCCTGTGCAGGGAATGGTGGGTTCATATAATTATAATACCGAATCACTGTGATGTTTAAGCTTTTTAAAAATACTAAAGCTCAATGTATGGTGCCTTATTAGGAGTCTCTGGCCAAGAACATGGACACTTGTTGTGTATGCCAACAGATATATGGTGCATGCATTAAGGTAGTCACCCTTTCTTGCTTTTTTATCTGAATACATCTATTTCAAGTATTGGGTAAAGATTGAACAAAAAGCTTATGTTGTCATTTTACAGTGTAGTTATGGTAACTGCCAGACGACATTCCACCCCTCCTGTGCCAGAAGCGCGGGTTTTCATATGACTGGAGGTGGTAAACATCCGCATAAGGCGTACTGTGAGAAGCATAGCATAGAGCAGAAGGCAAAGGTCTTATTTCTTATCTCTTTCGCCATCTTGATTATGGCCTACTTGCATCATAAGCTTGCTTATATCTGTCTGACTATGTTTGCAGGCTGAATCTCAGAAACATGGGGCAGAGGAGCTGAAAAGTCTCAAACATTATAGGGTAGGAGTTCTTAGCGAATTCAAAATGATTTTGTCATTGCTTTGTTAAGCTTATTCCTTCCGATCTCTTATCAAGTTATTTATAATTCTTGGAATTTTGCACAATCTCCTCCAGGTTGAACTTGAGAGGTTACGCCTTCTGTGCGAGCGGATAGTCAAGAGGGAGAAATTAAAGGTATGTTACACTACAGCATAAACCCAAAATCTTCCTTTCATTGAAACGAAACTCATGGGGGCTTGACCTGTTACTGGTTTGATATATTTGCAGCGAGAGTTGGCTATTTCCTCACATGAAATACTTGCTGCCAAAAGGGATCATGCTGCACGTTCATTACATGCCCGTAATCCATTTTCTCCTCCAGAAGTATCGTCGGACTCAGCTACAACATCAATAAAAGGTCATCCTGATAGTAATATATCTGGCAGTGAAGCAATACAGAGGTCAGATGATATCACCATTGACAGCACAGTCACTGATAAGCGCCGAGGCAAAGGTCCCATATTAATGGACACGGATCAGAAAACCGATGACAGTGCTACTTCCAAGAGTCGGTTTTCCCGTAAGCCAACAGAAAGACAGATCTTATCTGGGAAAACTGTTCCCCGCAAACATTGTATAGTGTCACCTAGTGTTTCAGAGGATGGAGATAACGGGTCAAAGCCCAAGAAGGTGAGAAGATTAACTTTGTCGTAAGTTGCATGGATTGTTAAGTTCGACTCTTTCTGCCCAACTCAGCACATTCATAGGATCTTACACTTGTTTGTCTTGATAACTGATAATAGCAGCATGTAGAAACATTTGCAAAAGAGCTGGTGATGACATCAGATGAAGCTTCTTTCAAGAATCGGCGGCTTCCAAAGGGATACTTCTATGTTCCTGTTGATCATCTTCAGGAAGACAAACCGGGAAACCAGAAGCTGGCTTCATCTGACAAGCCAGCGGACCAGAAGACATCTTCAGGTGATCAGTCAGGTAAAGACGACGGGTAAAAGCTGAGAACACACATTTTGGGCTCATTGCTCCTACCTTAATCAGATACTGGCCATTGGTGGACATTGCCTTCTGCGCCCTGACCAGGATTCACCAACTGGCTTAAAGCAAAAAGAACAGATGGTATTGCTACAAAAGAGCTGTGGCTGCAACTGAGAATCAGCTAAAAAAGCTATTGTGAAGCTTTTGGGTACTCAATACAAACTGTGCCTATTGGTAATGTTTGGGATTTGAGGGTAACATGTCATCTCTATAGAAAAAAAGGCTTCAGATTGGATTCAGGGAAGTGAGAAAAAAAGCTCCCTCTTACCATATAAAGAAGGACCGGTCACGTGTAATTCTGTTTGTATAAAGAAGCGGGAAAAAAAAGGGTTGCATAAGTGTAAATATTCATCAATTGTGTCTAAAATCTGACCAAGGGAATAATAATAGTGGTTGTCCGAAAATTCTTTAGTTATGCATATTTAGCTCATTTGGCTTTTTTTCCAAGATTACACTAACATGATCTAACTCAAGTAGAAGAAACAACAAAGCCAATCACTTAAGCAACAACGCCTGTTTTAACAACAACTAAGCAACATATTCTCAAGTATGTGATTTGTATACCTTTGGTTCTTCTTTACAAAATTTGCCATCTCCTCTCTTGCTCCCTCTTTCCCTTTCTTATAGACGTTTATCAAAGTTAGGAGTGTATGTTTAGTATTGGCTCCACTTAGCTGATTGGGAACTGAAATATCTTTTAGAGAAGTGTATTCCAAACAGCTCCTTCTCCTTCACTACATACTTCATGCACTATCTTCATTCTCTCTACCGATTTGCAAATCCCACTACAGCTCCATTCAAATGACGCCACACACACATCGCCCGCCTCTGCCTTCCATCTACAATCTGTGAGGATGTGAATGGAATGAACATAACCATTAGTAACAAGAGAGATAGAGGAAGATTGTGATGTAATTGAGCTAGACCTGGAGGAGTCCCACAACAGAAGTTGCGGTCATCAATATGTTCAACCTCAAGACCGATAAACCATGACCCCAAAGACACATCTTCATTTGCATACTTATGCAAAATTGGCCTGCATACAAAGTTTTAAACCTTTTAGGACAAACATTTGATGTAATACAGAAATACAGATGGAAGGCTCTTTATGAAAAGGATGCACGTACTGGTTGATGGATATGTATTTGGCAAGATCCTTCGAGATGGCATAGATCTGTCCTGTAGCATGTCGAAAGTATTTGTTACCATCCTCTCCAAATTTCCAATACTCAGGTTCATGGTACTTTACTGTCCTGAATACAGTTCAATAAACTAACTCAACAATACTCTTAACCAGTAACACCAGAAAAATTTGAAGCTGGACTCAGGCAAATAGAATTACTTTTGAGCAAGAACAGGCCCTGATTTCATACACCCAATATACACCCTCGGCTTTGAGCGGTGACGGACAAGTGTGGAAGCAAGCATACCTGCAAGACAAAGTTTAAGAACTTTTTGAAGGAGATAAAGGCAAAAAAAAAAGTAGAAGCAAGGTTTCTTACCGAGATTGACGTGAACATCATCATCGACCTTGATATAGAACTCTGCATCCCATTTAGCTACTGCAGTGGAAAAGAATATCTTGGTTTTTGCTGAGAGTTCGTGATATCCTTCAACATGCTCCTGCAACCAATAAGAATTTTAAACAGGAAAAAAAGTGAAAAATTGTATCCTTTCATAGAAATGTAAAATTTGTCTCACCAGCCTAAGGAAGTCTTTGTGTTGAGCATCTTCTGAATCAATAGCTCTATCCAATATACTATTTGACGTCGCACTGCCAACACATTTGTATACACTTGAGTCAATCTCAATCTAAGATACATGAAATTCCTAGAATATATGAACCTCTGAGAGAAAGAGAAGCAGCTTCACCTGTGTCCAATCATGAACTTGATGACAATTCCCTTGTCTTGTTCTAGTTTTTCAAGCTTCTCCCCTGTGAAAAATCCACAGCTCTTAACTAGATCCAAGAAGCGGTAAATATGAACAAAGTTACAATAACATTAAGTTTTAAACAAAACCTTGAGGCATCCAGGTTTCTCTAACTGAATCACGCCGTTTTCTACTGCTAAATGCGGTATTAATTCCCATTACCATAAACACTTTCTTCCTCGGGGTTTCTCCCGTTAAAGAGTTGGTTGTTTCCGAGCCATCTTGAGAGGTCTTTGTAGAGGCCAACTGCATTTCAAGCGTAGAAACCGACTTATCCAACGACCTGTCACCCCTCCAAAGACATAGAAAAAAAGCTATAACATAAAGAGAGAAAGCAAGTTGATTTACAAGACACAAAAGAAGTCAATTTTGTCACTCACTGTATTGCTTCGTGAGTTCTCAAAACTTGGTCAATTACATCTTTTTCTTGAGTAGCTTTCTGCATTTGAGCAAATCAGAAGAAGAACCATAAGTCTAAAACCCAAATCTCTTTGAAACAGAAAATCTTGGTTTTAACGAACACTAAAAACACATATTCTTGAAATTTCTACTAAAGTGAATAAAGAAGCATACTTTATTATGAGCACAATCGTCTGATACAATCTGAAGTTCATGATCACGACGGAGCTGTGAAATTAGCTGACTTCCGGAATCTGACGGCGGCTCCCATGACCTGACATCCCCAAATTCCCACCAATTGCAACAAAAGCAAGAAACCCATTAAGAAAAAATCAAACAGCAACAAAAAGGCAGAACAAGAAGATTATAGTAGAGGAGAAACAAAACGATAAAAGAAGAAACTTTGAGAGACCTGGAGGTGAAGATTGCTCCGAGAGCGAAGAAAGAGATGCAGAGAAATGGAACCCATTTCAGAGATATTACTCTTTTGGAGACTTTGTGCTTCATCGTGGTGGAGATGTTGAAGGAAGAGAGAGTGAGATCAGAAGATGTCCAGATTTAAAGGGAGAGAGAGAGAGACACAACACAATCAACAACATTTTATCATGGGATGAGACCAAATTAAAATTAGTAAGTTTCCGAACAAAACTTTTTATTACACTTTCTTGACTTTTATTTATGCAAAATTTAATGTTATTCACACCGTCGAATATGAAACGTCATTAATTTTACATAGAAACAAATTAATGGAAAAAAAAACAATAACAACAACATAGAAACAGATGATTTGGCATTCGAATTTGTGTGAAAATTCTAACCTCGGAGTACAAAATTATTTTTCATATCATATCCCACTAATTAGTCTATGACATTAATATTCACTTAATTTTGTTTGTTTTTTTTTTTTTTTTTCTTTTACACTAACTTAAAAAGAATTGATTTCTCGGCTAATGTAGATTGCATAGTAAACACCAAAATGAATTATGGGAAATGATAGCACTGATTGTACATGAACCATGAATTAAATAAAATAAATAGAACAATAACGCGAAAGATCAATGATGGTATAAACTATAGTTTAATCTTTCTTTCTATTTTTTTTAGTAACAACAAGATCTAAACGAATGTCTTAATTAGAGATGAATTGTCAAAAAGGCATTTTGAATTGAAAAGTAATTAGAGACCGTCAAAGATGGTTAGGCGGAAGAATGCGTGTCGGTTTCGTTGATCGTGTCACTCACGTCGCACGCCGTGATGTGTGGTTTCTAGGATTTTGCAGACCTTTATTCGATCCAATTAGGCCCAATTCAACACAATTTACCGTTTGAATTGTTGTTTTTTAAAAACATCTTAACGTTTGAATTGTTATGTTTTAGTACATGTTTATCGATTAACCTAAATTAATTTTGGGGGCAAACTTGCCGATATAACACATGTCTGAAAGTAACTAAATTGAATTGTTTATGTTTAGTAAACAATTCAATTTACTCAACTAGATGTTTTAGAAAATATATGATATTATTCTATTGATTTTCTAGAATTATTAGCATTAGCATTTTGTATTAACAATTGTATGCATATTATATAATGTACCATTCATGGGGAATAAATCAGTACGTAGCTCTTTCCTTCTTCACGTGAAAAAGGTCTGTGTGATTTTCGATTTTTCATTATAAGATTGCTGCATGCGTTATTAAGTCTGTGCGATAACAAATACTCATTCTTTTCCAGATCACTATAAATATAAACAAATCAAACCTTCTCTATCCATCTTCTTAATATTTCGTCCTATCTCTCTGGACGAATTAAAGCTTAATTAATACAAGTGTTGCTATAATGTGCTTCTTGTTATATTAATTAATGATTTTCTAATAGATTTTAAAACATAGCTTATGTGGAATTTCGAACTAATTAACTCCTGGTGCAGATGGAATTGAACCTACGAGAATCAATGAATCATGACCTATGAGATCACCATAGATTCATAATCTACGAGACCAACGTGACAAACAAAAGTCAAGAGCAAGGGCAAAAGCCCTAGAAAACTAGTGTTCGTAGATCGATTAGCCATATTTTGATTCTTATCTGTTATCTATGCTTTGATTAATAATCGAAATATTGTTCAATGTTATATTCAAATTCGTATTTTTTGTAGGCTCTAAATGAATCAGCTAATTTTTGCCAAAACATTCTCTTTCACCTGATCATTGCAAGTAAACAATAAAAAAAAAATTAAGGATTAATTTGATTGGATACCCAAATCTTATAAGAAATTTGAAATTTCTACTAATTTTTTTTTAATATTTGAATTTATACTTATATCAAGAACCTGATCTTAGCTCTCAAGATCAACATACATAATACATTGAGTGATTCCGGCCATATTGGAGAGCAAGGTTCAACCTATCTTAGCAATTAACCAGATCAACACAATTAAAACTATTAAGACTTAAGAGTTCTCCAAATTTAAACATTTTAATTTAGTACAATCTTCGCTAAATATGTATTGAACTGTTGATCATCGATCTTAAATGGTTTTAAGAAAGAGATTAGTACTAATTAAACAAGAAAACTATCTGTAAAGTTATGGAGTTGTTTTTTTCTTTCACCATATTAGTCGTCATTTCTCAAATAATATACCAAACTATAAGCTATTAGTGTTATATATATATATATATATATATATATATTGGTTGGGAAATTATTTTCTTAAGAAAAAAAGTTAGCTGTCAAGTTTTCTCTCATGCATGTACTGGTACATTTTTCTTGCTAACAAGTATGTTAAGAAATGAAGTTATGAAACATATTTTGGCATTCTTCCTCCAATTTGACACTTTAAACTTTATTATTGATGAGCCTAAATTGTTTTCAGAAAAGATTCAAACTAAAACTGAAAAATCAACGTAAAATACATATCACAATTTTTACATATTTTTGAATTAGAAAAGCGAGGTTCCACCCAATGACTCAGCATTCTTTTTAATTTTAAAAAATCATATAATTAATAACTTCAGTTTCATCATAGTTTGGACCAAAATTTTGAAGACTAGTACGATCAGAGCAGCATTGTGATATGTATATATTATATATCACCTGCATCGTTTAAGAAAAAATGGTTATAAATAATAAATATGTGCTTTAATCTTTTATCAAGTTTATCAAGAAAAAAAAAAAAAATGCATGTCTTATGCTGCTTTGTTTGTAATCGAGAACGTGTAACTGAAATGCCATAATCCTGACTATGAAAGGCCAAACATAAATGATACACTGTTGTACTGGTGCCAAGTTCATATGGGGTTCCAAGATGTTAGCACTTTAATCATGAACTATTCATGAGAACATTCCATTTACCTGCTGCCCCAAGAATTCATGGCTCAGGGTCTCCCAGCTCTCACCTTCCAAGCAAACCAATTCAGCATCCCCATTATCAAAAGCAATCTGCAACAAAGCAAAAACAGAAAGTCGTGGCATTTAGTGCAGGAGGAAAAAAAGGCAGACAAGGGGCCAAAGGAAAAGCCAGGCAAAGATTTTATACTACTATTCTAGTTATATAACAATAGAATTTGCAACAGCATTTTTAATCAGGAGAGAAATTAGGTAAAGACTGATGATAGAAGTTTGTTGCAGGATAATCTCAGAGCTCATTTCAAGACTAGCGATTGTAACCAAGCCGAAGAAGAATCAGAGAAGAGTGAGAAACACAAAGAGTCCTTGGAACATACAGAACACAGCGAGCATGAGGCAGTGGAGAGCCAGAATCAGAGAAACTCATCGGACTGTTGCCATTGTTAAATCAGAGATACATGAAAATTTTGATTGAAATGCAGCACATACTGTAATTCTGTGCCTTCAAGAGGACCTTTTGTATCATATCAAAAAACAACAATTTCTTCAGGTTGCATCTGATAGCCCAAAGGAGAAGATGTATATATGTTCAGCAAATGGACTTTAGCAAGATATGTCACATCCTTACAAAAAGCTTGGAAGCTCCTTTGTTGCGACTCCAACTCTGCAACCATTTCAAAAGCACAACTGTTGCAGTTCCCCAAGTTGCCAAGTTCATAAATTGCACTCTTCTTTCTGTCTCTTTGTATTTGAACATCGAACCTCATAAACTTTAACCTCTTCACCCTTCAATATGCTGGTCCCTTGTTGACTCCTCCTGAAAATGTAAAGTTGCATATGTCCATTCGTTTGCCAGCTTCTGAAACACTGGTTTTTTGTTGATATTGGCGTAGTTTAAGAGAGATAATTGAACCAACTGAAAACAGTATGTATCATCTTGTTTGAACAGCATTCTTCTTCATGTTCTGTTGAACTGAACCAAGAGACTGTCTCTTGGTTAAGCAAAATTCCCACTTGAGCAGTTGCAACAGCCCTGAAATTGACCAAATTCCAACCCTGAAATTGTTTGTAGTTTATTTGTGCCACATTTGGTAGTTGAAATCTTGTATATGTGGCTGTCTCTTCTTGGATCAAAACCTCTTGTCTGCTTTTTACTTTAGTGCTTCTCTCTCCTTCTTCTGATAAGCATTTTATCAAAGCACAACATTTGGTCTTCACAGCAACTTCTTCGACATGTGTTTCCAAACATCAACGCCAATATCAGATCGTAAAGCATCCAAATTGTGACTGCGATCTGTTGTTCTTCACGAACGCAGGTGTGAAGTTACTGTCCAGGTGTAAAACGTTATTGCTTGCTTACCCTTTCCAATAGAACTTTGTTCCAAAGCATTTCGGGTATCATAAAATTAGAATGATGTTGACACAATGCAGGACTTGCCTGGTCATCTGACATGCGCTAGTGAGTGAGGCTTAATTTGTACAACGATGAATGATGGCAGCAAAAAATTTCAATTACAAATGAAAAGTGAAGGAAAATAATCACAAGTAAAAGAGATCAAAAACAAGAAACAGTGAAATCAAAACTTGGATAGACGAATTCAATCAAATATTGTCTTGTTTTAGAAGAAGAGAAGAGTTCGGATGTCGGCAGGTGGTAACTCAACGGAGCAAACAGGGCATCGAGGAGTGTGCAACAAGTAACGAGAGATACAAGTTGCGTGAAACATGTGATTGCATTTTGTTTTATGAACAATCTCGTTTTCTTTCGGATACCCTTTTTCACAGAGACAACACAATTCCGAACTTTGGTAACAATCTACGATCTCCGTTGTTGGTGGAGCAATTGGTACGAGTCTGGTTCTTGCATCTTCAACACTCAGAACAGAGTCTCTGGTCTGTCTCCGAAGAGGTTGTGTAACTATTTTCCAAATCCCCTAAATATCGGATCACAAACAAGTTTGATACTTCAATCATTATCTTATAGATTTTATTCTAATAGTGACACATCTTCAAACTTAATCTTGATTTGATTTGTTTATGTGTCTATTAATTTTCTAAAATTATATTTTAAGATTCACATAACAGATATACATACTAATCTTGATACACACGATAGTAGCCTTTTTAATTTATAATATTATATTACATAATTAATACACATAATAAATCATTGTAATTATTATTTTTATTTAACATTATTTCAAAGAAAATATCTACAATTATACTTTAATATATTTATTAATCTTGTTTCTCATCTATTAACTTTTAATTCAATTAGATTAATCTCAAAAATTAAAACTAAAAAGTGCTCATAGAGTAATGATATGATTTTCCAAAATTTGGGTACCCAAAAGAAAATTATAGGAGCTTTTGCAAAAATGCCCATTTTTTAATGCCACTTTTCAAAAATGCCTCTTCTTTAAAACTTTATAAAAAATGTTCTTAAAAATATAAGATTTACCCAAATATGTATGTAACATTATTAAAACATACACAAACTACATTTCTATGTATCTAAAATCTTATAAATACTTTATAAATACCTTATAAATGCATTTTAAATACCTTTAAAAACCTTTAAAATATCTTGTAAAACCTTTGAAAAACCTTAAAAATCCTTTAAAATAACTTGTAAAACCTTTAAAAACACCTTATAAAACCTTATAAATACTTGGATCGAGTCTCCAAGTAGTAGTTATCATCCATAAGTACCTTATAAACCTAATAGAACTTTATAGAAATTTCAGATTTAAAAGGGGCATTTTTGAAAATGGACATCTAAAAGGGGCATTTTTTGAAAAAGGGCACACCAAAAAGGGCATTTTTAACAATTTCCCAAAATTGTATCAACTAAATTAAGACCAGCATATAATATACCAATCTAAGGTAAAAAAAAATTAATTCTTATTTATGGAATATAAATTTACAGAAGTTGTGATTTTATTTGTGTCTTACAAGTTACAATTAATAAATCAATAACACGGTCTATAATAAATATGACAAGGCACGTTTCATGGATTTTTTTTTTGTTTTCCCATAAATTACTTGCGGAGAAGGAAATATAATTTGAAACGGAAAATAGAAAAAGTAAAAAGGAAAAAAAAAAGAAAAGGAAATAACAAAAAAGAAATGAATATTTGGGGTATTTTCCAAAATTCATTCATAAGTTAAACCTAATTTCTCCTCTTATTTAAACCAAACGCCTCTCTTAAGAAATCTCCAATTCCTTTGTCAATATTTTCAGCGTTTTGATTCCTCCTCTTCTTCGATTCAACAAAGAGGTATTTTTATTTCTCCAGATCTTGTTCTTCTTCGAGATTTGTTCTTGTGGTTGTTTCTGATTTGCTTTGTTAGAGCGGTTTCGTTTGATTTTTGTTATTTTGAGCTAACGATTGAAAATTTCGTGATGATTGATAATCGCAAGTCTGGGTTTCGTTTAGGATTCATGAATCTTATAGATTGATTAGGTTTTGACACAGAATCCGAAAATTTGTGCCTTTGCTTATTGATTTTGTAACGTTAATGATGATTGAATCAGATTTTGTTTCTAATTCTTTGGTTCATTGTTTGTTTCTGCAGCGTGGACCTACGAATCGAATTTCGAAGCTCTCTTTTATGTCTGACAAGATATCTCCGTTTTGTTGTCAATCTGGTTGCTTGGTAAACACTATCCTACATCCAGAATTAAGGACTACTACTAGTTCCTCCATCACTTTAGGTTCTCGCATCTTCAAACCGGAGATCCCTCCTATTTCTGTCCAGTTTTTGAGCTAAGAAGAAAACACTTCAACAAGATGGCGCTGCAGAACATTGGTGCTTCCAACCGTAACGATGCCTTCTACAGGTACAAGATGCCTAAGATGGTTACCAAGACTGAAGGCAAAGGTAACGGCATTAAGACCAACATTATCAACAATGTTGAGATTGCCAAAGCCTTGGCGAGGCCACCTTCTTATACCACAAAGTACTTTGGTTGCGAGCTTGGGGCGCAGTCCAAATTTGACGAGAAGACTGGGACATCGCTTGTGAATGGGGCTCACAACACGTCTAAGCTTGCTGGGCTTTTGGAGAATTTCATCAAGAAGTATGTCCAGTGCTATGGATGTGGTAACCCTGAGACTGAGATCATTATCACAAAGACGCAGATGGTGAATCTCAAGTGTGCTGCTTGCGGGTTTATCTCTGAGGTTGACATGAGGGACAAGTTGACTAATTTCATTCTCAAGAACCCACCTGAGCAGAAGAAGGTGTCAAAGGACAAGAAAGCAATGAGAAAAGCTGAGAAGGAGAGGCTTAAAGAAGGCGAGCTAGCTGATGAGGAGCAGAGAAAGCTGAAGAAGGAAGCTAAGAAGAAAGCATTGTCTAACGGGAAGGATGCTTCTTCTAAGACTTCCAAGAACCATTCTTCTGACGAGGATATAAGCCCAAAGCATGATGAGAATGCACAGGATGTGGATGAGGATGAAGACGATGATGATGGTGTCCAGTGGCAAACTGATACTTCCCGAGAAGCTGCTGAGAAAAGAATGAAAGAACAGTTGAGTCCTGTAACTGTCGAAATGGTGATGCTCTCTACAGTGGAAGCGGAAGAGAAAAAGGCGCCCAAAAGCAAACCGAATGGGGATGTTGTGAAAACTGAGAGACCTCCGCAAGAGAAGAATCTCGTGCAGGATATGAAAGAATATCTGAAGAAAGGGTCACCAATAAGCGAGTTCAAGAGTTTCATCTCCTCTCTCTCTGATCCTCCACAAGACATCATAGACGCACTCTTCAATGTTCTCTTTGACGGCGTGGGCAAAGGATTCTCCAAAGAAGTGATGAAGAAGAAGAATTACTTAGCGGCTGCTGCAACAACGCAAGAGGATGGATCACAGATGCATCTGCTCAATTCGATTGGGACATTCTGTGGAAAGAATGGAAACGAAGAAGCGTTGAAAGAGGTGGCTCTGGTTCTTAAAGCATTGTACGACCAAGACATCATTGAGGAAGAGTTTGTGTTGGATTGGTACGAAAAGGGTTTCACCGGAGTTGACAAAAGCTCCCCGGTTTGGAAGAATGTTAAGCCTTTTGTGGAGTGGCTCCAGAGCGCTGAGTCGGAGTCCGAAGAGGAAGATTGAGACATTTTTTTCTTTCCTCTTTACTGTTTTTCACTTTTTTTGCGGGATTTCTTATAATTTATTCGTCAGTTTTCAGAACTCTTAAATCTTTTTGCAGTGCTCTTATAAAGAAACATATAATCTATTAGATTTGAAAAAGTGCTATATTTCTCAAAGTTGTCGTTGAGGACTTAATGCTTTGTTTGTGATGGTTTAGGCGACTTTGGGAAATATTTATGTTTAAGAAGGTTTCATTGGTCATTGACTTTATTTATTAAAACGTAACCATGATGTGATAGTGGGCCTTATATCAACAAAAATTCGAAACATGCGAAAAACAGAAGCAGAGGCTCGTTTCAACGGGAGCATAATAAATTGCATTCTCTGTCTTTTGTTTTTTAGGTTTTTTGTTTAAATTTATTTATATGTGCCGTCGAAAAAAATATATATTAAATAAAAACTAATTGATACTATACAAATCACAACAAACATTCCTAACTGACCACCCATCTATCTGCTTTTCCCACGCGCCAAGGATGTCCACTTTGCAAAATATAATGACGAAAGGGATTTAATATTTTTATACCAACCTTTTTATTGAGAGATAATTTTTGACAATAAAAGATTTAAGGGATTAAAGTGAAAAAGGTAGACTAAAGACGACTTGCCATTTAATCTAGGTTGCATGGAATTAGAAACGGATACGCGGAATCGAATCGTTTGGAAACGTGTAAACGATTTTTATAAAAATTATAGAAAGTGGGTACGTGTTGGAAGCGTATATAAAAATTAATATATATATATATATAACATTAAACATTATATCATATAAAAAATTATAATTAACATACAAATCTAATACATAAATTCTAAATATCTCTCTATATTTAAAAATCAAATAGTGTACGTTTACAATAGAGAAAAGTCAAATAGTTCATAGTCAAAAATTTCATATTTCTTATTTATTTTGGGACATCAAATTTTTTAAATGGAAACGCACTTGCGCTTCCAAAATAGAATCGTAAGCTTCCAAAGAGCATCCAAAATAAATTTTTTAGAAGCGTTATGGAAGCGAGATTCTGAAAGCTTCCAAGAGCTTCCGATTTCGACTAAGATTCCGAAGCGGGAAACGGACCTCCGACGAAGCTTCCTTGCTTTCTAGCATTTAATACAATCCAAATTACAAAATAAATGGTCAGGGTTATCACTTTAATTTATAGAAATATTGGGTAAAACATAATGGACAAAAATATATATTTGGATAGGGATTGTGACAAACAAAAAAGATGTTTTCACCAAACAAACAAAAACAAAAAAGATGTAAAGCTTTTCTTACATCTGTACAAAATAAAAGCAGACGAAATTGTACTTTATTTTCCTTAATAAATTGTCGGTATGTTTTATATGTTGTGAAAAAGTAGTGGATAACCAAATAAAAAACTACTGTAATCTAAATAAAAGTTGGTTCAACCGGTTTAAATAGTATATTTCAGTTAGGAATGTTTGAAATTTGTTTCTTGCAATTAGATAATCATAAAACACTTACAAAATTAAAAACATATAACTCGAATTTGAGTTAGTTAACACTGAAAAATACTACTATTTAAAAAAGTAGTAAAAAAAAAAAAACTCGTTTCGAATCTTTTATTTAACTATAATTTTTGGTTACAAAAGAAAATATTTATTAAAAAAAAGTATTACAACAGACATTTTTAATGGGCCACTGTATGATTTTCCCACGCGCAGAGGATCAACGCGCTATTTCCCAAATATATTAACAGAAAAAAGGAATCAGGGATCTATTTTAATATCCTTTTTTTTTTCCATTTGGATATGGTTTAGATCTTTTATCTGAAATTATCTTGTTCTCAAATTAAAATAGATTAAAGTAAGACAACTTGCTAATTGCAACCGCACAATCCTTTATAATTTCGAAACTGATCCACTTGGATTTTCTTTGATTTTGTAGAAAAATGATAATTCTACTTTTGTATAAGAACAAAAATATACCGTAAGAAAAAAAAACACATTTTAAAAAATAAACAAAAAATATTGACAACAAACAAAGTGAAGCGACATTGTAAATTTTAATACACCTAATTCCTCAAAACATGAAAATGGTCATATTATTACACAAATTATGATTTTTTTTCTTTCTATTATATACTCAATAATTCATTCCAAATTGCACAAATCTTGATTCAAAGTGCTAGCTAAAAAAAACACTACCTTTAACGTAGGCATAGCAACCCATAATTAATCTACCATATAAATTTACATAATTTTTCTCTAATCATTCTAAAAATCTACAGAAATATTCCCTTTTTCAGTTTTTCTTAAATGCATTTCTTAGTTCTTCAGTGTGTTAAAAAAGATAAAAAAAAGAACATCATTAATTGAACCTAAAAAATAGGGAAAAAAATAAATGAGAAACCAAAAAGATAGAGAGTAAGATTCACGCGCTAAAGATCGGACGGTTAGAAAGAGCAGGTTAGTGAGAGAGATATTAAAAGTTTGTTGTCGTGTGGTAATATTTGACAGAAACAAAATCAAAAAGAAAATCCCGTAGCACCGTAACAGTAATTCGCTATTATCTCTCTCCTATCCCTCCGCTTTCGCTTCCGTTCTATGCCCGTTTCAATTCTCTCTTTCTCAGACACCACGGTCTCTCTCTATCTCTCTAACAGTACCTACCTCTTCTTCTTCTTCTTTCGCTGACTTCGTTTACAGTGATAACAGATACCTATGTCACCGCCGTCGGCAACCGCCGGTGACATCAACCACCGTCAAGTCGACCCAAGGATCTGGCGCGCTTGTGCTGGTGCCTCCGTTCAGATCCCTCTCCTCTACTCTAGGGTTTACTACTTCCCTCAAGGTCATGTGGAGCACTGTTGCCCTCTCATCTCTACTCTTCCTTCGTCTACCTCTCCGGTTCCATGTCTCATCACTTCCATCCAGTTGCTCGCCGATCCGATCACTGACGAGGTTTTTGCTCACCTTGTTCTTCAACCGGTGACGCAGGAGCAGTTTACTCCGACTAATTATTCAAGATTCGGTAGATACGATGGCGATGTTGATGATAACAACAAGGTGACTACCTTCGCCAAGATTCTCACGCCTTCTGATGCTAACAATGGAGGTGGATTTTCGGTTCCTCGTTTCTGTGCTGATTCCGTCTTTCCTCCGCTTGATTTTCAAATCGATCCACCGGTTCAGAAGCTCTACATCACCGATATCCATGGAGCTGTTTGGGATTTCAGGCATATCTATCGCGGTACACCGAGGCGTCACTTGTTAACCACCGGATGGAGCAAGTTCGTGAATAGCAAGAAGCTAATCGCTGGCGATTCGGTGGTGTTTATGAAGAAAGCTGCAGATGAGATGTTTATGGGTGTTAGGCGAACACCGATCTCAAGCAGCGGCGGAGGAAGCAGCTATTACGGCGGGGATGAGTACAACGGCTATTACAGCCAGAGTAGCGTTGCTAAGGAAGATGACGGGAGTGCGAAGAAGACGTTTAGGAGGTCTGGGAAAGGGAAATTGACCGCTGAGGCTGTGACGGAGGCGATCAATAGAGCAGCTAAGGGATTGCCATTTGAGGTGGCGTATTATCCGACTGCTGGATGGTCAGAATTTGTGGTGAGAGCTGAAGATGTTGAGTCCTCCATGTCTGTGTTTTGGACTCCTGGGACTCGAGTCAAGATGGCTATGGAGACTGAGGATTCCTCTCGGATCACTTGGTTTCAAGGCATTGTTTCCTCTACTTATCAAGAAACTGGTCCATGGCGTGGATCTCCTTGGAAACAGCTTCAGGTATATGATGATTTTTGAATGCTCTTTGCTCTTTTTATCTCTCTGATGGAGCAGTTGATGGAACAATTCAGAATCGATCTTATATAGATTATTGTGTGCAAGCCTTTCAGGAGTAGTTCAAATGCCAATTGGGTTTTTGATGTTATTTTGATTGCTGTGTTGTGTTGAAGCCACATATTTTGATAAGTTAATTCATACGAAAATGAATGTTCTGTCTCAGATTCATCTTCTATAAAGATGAGATGGAATTGAAACTGGAAGATTTGGTTTGGTATTGTTTGTGTTGAGCTTCCGTGATGTAGAGTTGCTTTTCATTATCCTTCTTTGGCCACGCATTGTACATTGTGTTTGTTAAACTAGATTTAGTCTTAAGATACTCCTTTTTTTGCCAATACACTCTGCTTCCTCTGATTAGTTCCTTTGTTTTGAACTTGCATAGATCACATGGGATGAACCTGAGATTCTGCAAAACGTGAAGAGGGTGAATCCTTGGCAAGTGGAAATTGTTGCAAATGCAACTCAACTTCATGCCACTTTCCCTCCAGCAAAGAGGTTGAAGTATCCACAACCCGGGGGGTTCTTGAGTGGAGATGACGGAGATATCCCCTATTCTCAAAGAGGACTGTCTAGTGCAGCAGCACCTGATCCAAGTCCTTATATGTTCCCGTATTCTACATTTCCTGCTGGCATGCAGGGAGCCAGGCAATATGATTTTGGGTCTTTCAATCCAACCGGATTCATTGGAGAGAATCCTCCCCAGTCATGCACCAATAACTTCTTCAGTCCGCTTCCAACCGGGTTGGGAAAAGTGTCGACTGAGATGAATTTTGGCAGTCCGCCATCAGATAACTTATCGCCTAATAGCAACACCACTAATCTGTCCTCTGGAAACGACCTGGTTGGAAACCGAGCCCCCATTTCAGCCAAACCTAACTCGATTCGGTTATTTGGCAAGACCATTAACGTGCAGGAGCATTCTGAGAGCGGCCCTGCAGAGTCTGGCTTGTGTGAAGAGGATGGCAGCAAAGAGTCCAGCGACAATGAGACACAATTGTCCTTGTCACATGGTCGTGGTCCACCAAGCGTGTGAAGATTCTGTAGGTGCCTAAACATTCCAACAGCCACGCAGGTTACAGCTGCCAAGGTATGATCTATCGCAAGTACAATTATCTATTGAATCAGTTGCTAAAGCTTTTATTACTGTTTTGAACAAGCCAATTATGTAGACTAGGTAACACATTTATGATTTTCTGATATGACCAATGATACTTGTGAAAACTATCTCTATCTCTTCAGTAATCGCCTTGAGTTAATTGGAATTTGGAACTTGAACATTACTTGGATTGACCTTTCAAAGCATAAGCTTTCCTGATTCATCAAAGATGTATTAAGATAGTTCTTCATATGATAACAATCCATTCTCTCTTTCACAGTACTTGGTATGCTTTGATTAACCGCTGCTATTTACAATTTCTACTGTTTTGTATCCCTTTTTTTGGGTCTCATTTACATTGTATGAGAACAGAATTGGCTCCTTAATGCATCTGAACTATGAAGAATTGTGTGGTTTCGTTACAATTTTGATTTGCAGAAAGCTTGAAGCTGCTTATATGCGAATATAATAATGTTGCACATCCTCAAGCTTGGATTGGATTTATACTTTTCTTTTGTTTGTGAGTTTTCACAGGTTAAAGTGAAGGAAGTGGTGCTGTAGGAATCTCCCATGTCCCAGCCCAAGTAGTAGCAGTAGTACTATTATATATATATAAAATCTTCTGGTGTTTCTTTCTGCATTGACTTTTCTCTGGTTTTTTCTTTGCCACGTGACAATCTGTTTTTACTTTCTTTTTTTACCAATTTCTCAGACACATTTGATGAACATCTCGCTCCTCTCCTAATCTTTAACTATTTTATTGGGGGTAAATGTCTGGATTGTTTTTACCTAAACATGTCTTAAGAGTTTAGAAGACTCGTGCTGTTTATGCAGAGTAAAAACAGTAAATAATTCAATGCTTTATTCAATCCCGATGCTATGGGCTTTTTTTGCTGCCTATTGATGAATCTAAGTTACGGCGCCAACCAGAGAGAGTGTATTAACTGTTTTTCGCTTTTAATTAATATTCCTAAATCCTAATAAATAAAAGAGACTGCAAATAATTGACGTACCATTTTTTATTCCCTAATAAGAGTAATAAATAAAGTAAGCTCTCAAGGAAGGTCCCTCCTAGGCTCCTACACTTTTCTGACTCCTTTATGTTCTGTTCTCTGTGATTCATTAAATCTAGTTACGGATCATCTATAGCATCGCCAATTTGTCAGTAAGTTAGGGTTGGTTTGATTAGCAATCAATGAGACCAGGCCGGTCCAAAGGATTTGAATGCCTAAAGCCCAAAAATATTTTGTTATCCATTAATCAACAAAAATACAAAAAAATATTAAAATTTCGTCTTAAAGTCACTTGAACTCGTCAACTCCCGCTATAAATGAGACATTAACCACTGTACTACAAGATCTTTTTTGAAATTTGATGCCCCTTAAAAATTAAAATATTATCTGATGCCTAAAGCACCTGCTTGATGGGCTTTAGGTCTGGGCCGGCCCTGTATGAGACAAAAATATACTATTAGGTTGGTTTGATTAGCAGCAATTAAGACGACTTGGAGAAGGCAAAGACATTGAGTGGAGGCTCACAACATTTTATGAATTTGGTAAAACTAGATCAACATCAGATTGTTTCAATGTTTATGTGTACTTGGGAAAGTGGACCAGGCCTTAATTTAAGTTACCTGAAGTGGTAATGGTTTGATAAAGATAGAAGAACCTGTTCTTGAACAATTAGCTGTAAGTTACAGCCTGTAGCGCAAAATTGAGAGTGTAAGGACAACAACAACAAAAGTAAATAAGAAAGTTTCAGAAATATGGTTATGTGTTGGGGAAACACAAATCATTCCTGGTTCTGACTTCAATCATACTCTCTCTGATGAAAGAAGTATTACATAAAGACAAAAATCCAAATAAATGTAATTATTCGATATCAAAATGCTATTTCAAAATAAAAATAAATAGCAAGTGGGTGAAGTTTTGTATGGTAAAAAGTGTGAAAGAAGAACATCAGGAGAGGAGTGGTGTCCTCTGCGGAAGAGGCAAAGCCTGACTGAAGTTTTCTAGTAAAAAACACTTTCCAAATAGCTTTTTATCATACTTTTGTTTTTCTGTTTATTGATGTTTGATAAAGCTGACCTCTCTCCCTCTTCTTATAATTTAAAGTTTGAATAGTAAGTTGGTAACACCGAAATAAAATATGTGTAACGAACGGATTGAACAAAACAAATGAATCAAAACGCATCAAACTGACCAAATACTACTATATAAACATGATAAATATTGGAGAAAAAAACAAGAACTTGCTAATTAAAAAAAAAAAAAACTCATCATAAAAAAGAAGAGCACGAGATGCTTTCTTTCTCTCTCAGTCTGTCTTGCAGCTAAGTCAAATCAAGTCCAATCCTCAGGTTTTAATCATTTGCTGTTTTTCATTTTATTACCTTTTTTTTTCTTTGTCTTGACCACATTCATTTTATTACCTTCCCCTGCAACACTTTTCCGTATAGACAAGACAACTGTCACACTACTACTCTCTTTTGCAGTCAATTTTTATTCAAAAGCAACCCACAACGGCCAAAAAAAAGTGTAATAGAGGAAGATTCAAATGGAATCTTTTCCTTAGAAAGCTTTTTAACTTTCACATTTTAACTTCTACAAAGAGTATTTGTAAGCAGGCACCATATTAACTCTCTGTTCCGAATTTCAAGATTAAAGAAGAACAACAACAACAACAATAGTAAAAAACATATATTATGAATTAGAGAGGAGATTAATTAATAATCTGATTCATCTAAAAAAGCCTAATAAACCCCAATTATTATGCATCACCTGTGGCTACAATAATCCAAAAGCATTTTCCTACCATCAACAATATCATCAAAGAAATCATCAATCTGAGCAACAATACTCTCTGTTCCATTCCTCAAATTCCCAACACTTCCTTTCAAATTCTCAACTCTTTCTCTCAACCCTTTCTCCGCCGCCTCCTCCTCTCCTCCTCCTCCGCAACACCGCCGTTCCAACTCCGCCTTAAGCTCCTCCATCGCCGTCTTGCTTCTCCTATACTCATACATCATCATCCCTTTCCTCATCCCAATCCTCTCCATTTCCGCCGCCACTCTCTGCTTCAACCTCACCATCGTTCCCGGCGGAACCGTCGCTGCCGTTGTGTCTCCGGGGATATAATAAACAAGACCTTGCATCAAGATCACGAGAAGTAAAGAGTTTATGTTCTTCATCGTGTTCATCACTCCTCGGAAACCGCTGAATCCGTTTTGTATCTTGGAAGACTCCATCGCCGTCGTAGTAACTTGCTCCGACCAAAAAGGAAACCTTTGAATACGATTCTCCATTAATGCTCTGTTTTCTTCTTCTATCCCCACCGCTTCTCTCCTACATCCAGATATCGCTCGTATCACCTGTCCCATACCAAAAAAATATACAAAGTTTTCAAGAACAAGCAAAAAAAAAACTCAAAATCATATTTAAAATATATATACATATATATAATCAACTTGAATTAACTTAATTTTTTTAATAAATCAAAATAATGTTGAATATAAATATAATGTTTTGTTATGTTTGTTAATGAGTATTTTAATATAAATTTTGCACTAGGACCTACAAATAATTTGTGACAGTCCAAAAAAGACATTTACATACCTGCCGGGAAATTTGAGGGGAGAGGAGACGACGGTGGTGGTAGTGGCCGTCGAGGGTGGAGGTAATGGAAATAGCGGAGGAGCAAAAGCTTTCGATGGAGGAGATAGCGGATTTGATGACGTGGCAGACGTCCCAAAGCTTGGAGGTTTCGTCCATGTAGTCGTCGAGCCACTTGTCACCGACAGGGAGGTTAAGTTTCTGGACAAGAAGTGTGAGATGAGAGTGAGAGGTTCTTAGAAGACAGATCACTCTCTGTAGAAACTGTAAGGACATGAAGTTGTTGGAAAGATAAACTCTTTCGAGATCTTCCATTGATCTGTTTAGAAACGAGTAGAATCCATTTACTGAGTTTGTACAAGACTGATCCATTATTGACCCTTCAAAAATATATTTGGTGTTTGCTTGATTGATGATTATAGGGAGAGAGATTTGGGAAGGAGAGAATTAAAAGGTTATATAGAGATTTTGGATGTGTGTGTATAGATGAAAAAGAGAGTGAGAGAGAAAGAGAATAAGAAGAAGAAGAAGAAGCAAAGAGATTATGTAAGGATGAAAGTGATTGTTTGGAGCAATGATGGTTGTTTCCTATAGAAGAGGAAAATGATCATTGGTAATACTAATATCTCAATTTTTCATATTTTTTACTTAAATTTCTTATGGAAAGAAATTGTATTCAGCAAAAAAAAAAAAAAAAGAAGAGTTGAAATTTGGAAAAGTACAATAACAAAGGCATATTAAGAGGGTTTTTGAACTAAATAAGAAAGACAATAACTAATAGATTAATTTTTCATGGAGTCCATATATATTTGTCATCTATTTTCTGATACATTGGAGACATAAATAATATTAGAATATTAGTAATTTTTCTTTCTAGAAGTTGTTCATATCTTTCTTTTTTTCTCTTTGGGATTATTAGGATGATTCTTTGTCCGAATAAAATCTCTATTAATTGATGATTAGTAGAAAGAATATCGATCATGCTTTCAGTACATAAATAATCGAATATCTCTAGTAATTTAGTATACGACTTTTGCATTTTCACGAAGGCATCTAATACCATTTCATGCTTTACTAGTTATGACTCACTGCATTCTGCATATAACTCCTTGACACACAAAAAAAAAAAAAAAACAAAGAAATTGAATTACAATTATCATTTGGTTTAGAACTTCTGCACCTTGTTTTATATTTTTTTTAGTATAGCTTTTTGTAAAATAGTTTGAATCACAACAAACCTTAAACGACAACTAAAACGAAACGGATGGAGTATATATTTTTAGTATAGCTTTTTGTAAAAATAGTTTGAATCACAACAAAAGTTGAATGTGTAAATGTGTACATCAGTAAGTTACAGGTATTCTGTAACCATTACGTAATCTTGTCTAACAAATGAAATCAACAAGCAAACTTGATTGTGTGATGATTTGTAGTAATAGATCAATAACTCAATACTAATGGGTCAATGGATCGAGATAGATAATGCTGAATAACAATTTTTTTTTTTGGTCAACTTGAGAATTTGTATTAATTGGATGAGTTACATAGTGGACTTGAGGAAAGCCCATAACTATACAAAAAAAGAAGGCCCAACAAAAAGGCACGACCTCAGCAACGCTTCCAAAGAAACAAATCAATGGTCGCAACAAAAGAAAGAAGCTCAAACGCACAAAAAATTGGCCATCACCTAGAAGATAGAACTCTCTCACTGCAAAACAGACCAGATAACCAAAAGGGAAAGCCAGTAGCCACATAAGACCTCAGCCTGCAATCCACTGTTACACTTTTTGCAATGAGAGCAGCTTCTCTATTAGCAGAGCTCTTCTCAGAAACCAAACTCCAATCCGAAACCAACTTTAAAACTGATAGTACCTCCATTGAGTGGAACCTGAAAGAAGGCCAAGCTTTTGGCCTGTTCACTGCTCCAACTAACACACTATCTTCAAAAGCAAACACTACCTTACACAGTTTGTGACTCACCATGCTTTCAACAGCCCACACCAAACTGAATAGACTAGCATCTTGAAGACTCAAAATATGAGAAAAGGCCCTCCTGCTATGAATTAGGACCATACCAACTTCGTCTCTTAAAACCCACGCAGCCCCTGCAACCGAATTTCTTCTAGACCACAAAACCCCAACGTTACATTTTACCCAACCACTAGGAGGAGGAGACCAAACCTCACCAATCACAGAAGGACTAACCTCAGCCAAAAGCCCAACCTCTATCCCTGCTTCCTGAACCAGACCAGAATCAAGACTCTGAGCAGCAAACCACCCATTCACATCTTCTTTAATTTTCTGAGCTGTTTCGAAAGGGGAAAAAGATTTGCTTTCAAAAACAAAACTGTTTCTATTCTTCCATAATCTCCACAGTATCCAAGGGAAGCTTTTTCTGATTTCTTTTGGCCAGCTCAGATTGTCTCTATTAATCAGAAAATGATGAATGTGAGCAAAAACAGAAGTATTCTCAAAGCCACCACAAGGAGCCGGATAGGCTGAAAGAGCCCAGACCTGTCTAGAAAGAGAACAAGCAAAGAGAATATGGAAAATTGATTCCTCATCCTGCCCACACATCTGGCATCTTCCGTCCACTTTCATTTTCCTGTGTGACAACATGTCTCCAACTGGCAAGGCACTACTAAGCATTTTCCACAAAAATACCTTGATTTTTGGTTCAGTTTGAAGCTTCCACACTTGCTCTTTCAAGATATTAATTGACGGTTGTGCAGAAGCTTCTTTAATCAATGGCTCCTTGGCTGTCTGAGCAGCTAGCCAATAACCAGATTTAACCGAAAAATCACCACTCCTGTTATGCTTCTAAACCATAAAATCAGCAACCCCAACCACTGGTTTAGTAGCCTTTATTTTAATGATGTCCTCAGGAAAAAAAAACTCTTCCAGCACACTTCCATTCCAATCTCTTCGTTCAAAGTCAATGAGAGCACTAACCTTGAGATTGATATCAATAAGGTTATTTTTGATCCACGGTGCTCTCATTCCATCATCATCAAGCCAATAATCTGCCCAAACTCTTATACTTGACCCATTACCCACTCTATTCACCAAACCTTTAATCAACAGCTCACGGCCGTGCATAATACTTCTCCAACCGAAGGAGGGTTTGTTAGACATTGCTGCCTGTAAGAATTGGCCACCAGAGAAATACCTGCTTTTCATAAACCTTGAGAAGAGACTGTCAGGGCATTGAAAGATTCTCCAGGCCTGTTTGGCCAATAAGGCCTGATTAAAAAGACCAATGTCCTTGAATCCCATTCCTCCTAGATGCTTAGGAAGGCACAACCTGTCCCAGCTTTGCCAATGAATCTTCCTGGCATGTTCAAATGAGCTCCACCAGAAGTCAACCATCGCACTAGATAAATTAGCGCATGTAGATTTAGGGAATTTGAAGCAAGACATAGCAAACACCGGCATTGCCATCGCAACCGTCTTCAGCATCACTTCCTTACCGCCCTGAGATAGAATTCTAGAAAACCACCTAGAAAGTTTACTTTTTACTCTATCCTTAATAAACCCAACATCTCAATCTTTGAGCCACTGAAGCACTCCGGTAAACCCAAATAAGTACCTGCTCCTCCCTCGTTATTAATCCCTAGCTGTCTTTGGAGGTCAGATTTTATCTGATTCTGAACATTTTTCCCAAACGAAATGGAAGACTTGTTCACATTTATCACTTGACCAGTCGCAGCCCCATAAGCAGCCAGGATACTTTGCAGCGAGATAGCTTGATCAATATTCGCCTTGCATAGAAACAAACTGTCATCTGCGAAAAGCAAATGATGAATGACTGGTCCCGCCTCTAAGAATTGAAAACCAGAGATCTTTCCTTCCATTTGTGCCCTATTTAAAAGATGGGTAAGACCCTCGGTACAAAGGACAAAGAGGAAGGGGGATAAGGGATCTCCCTGTCTTAATCCTCTCTCAGGCACAATCAATCCGGAAGCTTTGTCATTGATTAACACAGAATAAGTTACAGAGGATACACACTTCATTATCCAATTAACCCAAACCAGTTGGAAGCCAAGAGCTAACAGTAAAGATCTAAGGTAACTCCACTCAACACGGTCAAATGCCTTGGACATATCCGACTTTACTGCCATGTACCCAGACGCAAAAGGCTCCTTGGTATTCAGGGAATGAACCAATTCGTGAGCAATCATAATGTTATCAGTGATCAGTCTCTCAGAAACAAAGGCGGACTGCGACACTGAAACAATTTCTGGAAGAAAAGGCTGCAGTCTTCCAACCAAAATTTTGGAAACCACTTTATACATTACCGAGCAAAGACTAATGGGTCTCAAATCAGACATAAAAGAGGGATGCGGGATCTTAGGAATGAGACACAAATGAGTATAATTCCACTCTCTAGGCAACACTCCATTTAGAAAGAATTTTTGGACCTCAGCAATAACTTGTGCACCCACAATATTCCAGTAATGCTGAAAAAAAAAGAGCCGACATCCCATCAGCCTTCGGGGCACTGCCTGGCTTAATAGAGAAAACCGCATTCTTGCTGAATAACAATTAGATTCGTTCATATAAAATATTATAATATTGTAACTAAAGTATACAAGGAATGAAAAAACAATCAAGTTCATACCTCCAAAGTGGTATTTCGGACCCATTCGACGGCGGATACCAAGAAAATAAGTAGTTGTACTATTTAAAAAATTGTTTTTTTTTGGTCAGAGAAATTCTTTAGTAGTATAACATAAATGACGCAGTGGAATATCAATAAAACTAAAACTAGTTAAGTAAATCGGATAAAATTAATTTATTGCAAAAGAGTTGCTTTATTCCCGTTATCAAGCCGGCGCGTATTCATTTTTTATTTCGAAACTTTTTTTATTCTATTCCTAAACTACCAATAATTATCATTATATTCGTCACTATACAAATTTGGTTCTTCGATTGGGATGATCAGAAATAAATACGTTACATCGGGAAAAACAACCACGGGGCCAAATCCTAAAATAGTTTTGGACAAAAACAATTTTGAATGTATATGTATCCCTTATAAGACAAGAGAAAATGTTTCTATTCGAATCAATGAAACAAGAGTCCAAAATTATTTGGTCAACAATTAGTGACTCCATATTAATTACGCATGTGTTTCTTTGTGGATCTGTGTGTGTATATATATTAGTGTGTGAAAAATTGAGTGGTGAAGTGTGAGAGAGAGGGGGCCATCAAATCTAATGGAAGCGTCGGGCGACTCAATAATTTTGGCTTCGCCATTAATTACCCTTGTTTATTTTATTCTTTATACATCTCTTTTTGGGTCACATTTTTAATAGTATGTGTTTGTCGACAAATCAAACAGACATATGAATTGATATAGCAAAAGAATCTAAAAAACCAATAAATCGAAAATAGATTTTTTTAACTGCTGATGAAACGTCTAGAATATTGTATTATTGGTAGGAATATTTATATTAAAAAAAGTAAATCACAAAATATCGACATGTTTTTGGTCAAATGAAAAGTAATAATGTATATTACATGTACGTGTATAATACTGCTATCAATCCAGCAAAAGAGAAGAGTATATAGTACTAGTAGACTTGTGAGAATGTTTCGTTTTCTGAGTAATGGCTTGAGATAAGGAAACAACTGCTTTTGGTCCATACCCTCTTCTCTTTCCGTCAACCGTTTTGAAATTGATCTTCCTATTTTCATATTACATTATTAGTTTCTTCACTTCCTTTTTCCCATTTAATTCCCACTTGAGAATGTTTATATTTTTAGTGCTTTCTTGGTTTTAGTCTTTAAAATATATTTATAGATTTATTGCTACTTGCTAGTGTTTAAGACTTTAAACTTTGAGCTCTAAGATAAATTATTTTGAAAAGAGAATAATATTATGTACGATTGAAGTTTTTTTACAGAGTGGCCTACGACTTTGTTAAAACTCGATTGAGAAAACAAAATTACAACAACGGTAAAAAGTTTTGTAACTTTATTTGTATTATACCCGTTTTACCTAACCATAAGCTATGGGCTCTACACTAGTAATCAAGTTTATAAGGTCAAAAGAACCTTTAAAGGGTGAAAAGAAAAGGTGATAAGTTTTAATAACTGATAAGCACTCCACTAATCCTCTAATCGGACGGTGGAGATAGATGGAAGAGTTGATGGTCAAGAACCTCAACTTAAGATAAGTTTGATTGATTTTTTTTTATATACTTCTATAAATCTAAAAGTTAAAAGTGTTGAGCCGAAATTAGGATGCAAAGGTATATGCCATTTCAACGTTAAATGGTACAGATTTGTGGTTGTAATATTCCACTTTCGTGTATATCATTGATGCACATGAAATTGTAGTTTTTTTAATAACTTGTTGATGTGGTCCAATTCCAAATTTTCGATCTTAATGATATAGTATGAACTAAAGAAAGGATGATTGGAGAGAGTGTTGTGTTATACATTGAACATAACTAAGTTTTTTATATACATATTGGAAGTAAATAACTTTAGAAATTTGTTTCAACAATGGAAGAATTTTGATAAATTTACTTTGTATCATTGTATGCAAATGCTAAAAAATCTGAAGAAGAAGAGTTCCAAAATCCAAACATGTGTTGGTTTGTGGGTTATTTCCAAAACACAACAACACTCTTTATATAAAGCTGCCAAACCAAAATTTTCCCAACCACCATCCGCTCCAATTCTAGATTCACATCCTTGTTAACCGGATAAAGTTATAAAGTCAACTGATTACAAAAACAGAGTAGGTCCTTCGCTTTTTATACACCAGAGAGACCACTTAATTGAATTTAAATCGAGTTCTGGAAGAAATATAGATTAATTCTTAGTTATTGTAATTCTTATGCGAAATTACATATTAAAATGGCTAATTACAGAAAACATCTGACAGAAATTGAGTGACTTGATTATGTAGCAACATAAAAGGAATATTAGTATAGAACAAATTAAAAAAAAAAACATGAGTAAAATGCACATTAAGAGTAATGAAACCAAAAGAGATGTCGTAGGCAGTTGCGTAGCTTAATGAGATTTAGGTCCACAGTATGGCCTTCTTCTGATAATATGATATGACCCATGTTCTAAAAATCCCCGCCTAGACCGATTACTCCCCGCTTAATCGCTAGGCTTACCTTAATCGCCTCGATTAATGACTAATCCCCTAAAAAAATCAGTTACCCGATTACTCTCCGCCTAATCCGATTACTTCCCGCCTAATCCGATTACTCCCCGCCTAATTTTACATATCTCGATTATTTTTATATTGCAATTATAAAAAACTTTTTATTTTTGTTATTCAATCATTTAAATTAGGAGTTTGTGATGTTTTACAATAACTTATGTTCAAATTTTAATAAAAATCATAAATTTGTAATAAAAATCATAAAAATTTATCTCAAAAATACAATTTTATGTGTTTACTGAAATTTTGAAAACAATATTTGATTAACATGTTTTAAAAGTATTAAAATAATCCTAAAACTAATCCCCGATTAATCCCTGATTTTAATCCAATTTTCCGATTAATCGCTAGGCCCATACCTAGCGCCTGACTAGCGCCTAGCGATTTTTCAAACAAGGGATATGACAACATTTCTCAATTCTATTTATTCAAAATTCCCTTAAAAAATAATAGTAATCAATTTTAGTGACCCTATCTATATCTCTGTGTCAAGGCCGGCCCTTTTCTTCGCATTCTACTACACTCACAAAGCCACACCTATTTATCATCATCATCATCATCATCACTCTTCCTAAAGCAAATAAATGAAAGAACAAAAAAAAAAGAAGCTAAATATTTTACTTATTGGTTGGTGTGTCATATGTGCGTAGATATGATGTGGATTGTGTAAAGTTTGTGTAAGAAGCTAATGTGGCTACTGGGTGCTCATATGGGACCAAACTTAGTAGACTTTTAGTATTCAGATTCACAGAATCAAGAACCAAGACAATACCCCTTATCCATGGCTAGGCTACAAAAGTTATCAGAATTGACAAAAGGATTACAAGTGTGGAAATCTTGACAGATTTGTGATTTCAGGTGAGAGTTTTGGTATATGCAATTATCTAAGTGTTGGAGTGAGTATAGTAAATGTGTAAAGGAGTTGAATCCTTGGTCATGTCTAAGTGCAGACGAGTGTGCAGAGGTCTTGTGTCCTGGCTTGTGAGATATTGGTGTAAGGAAATATCCGGAACTTTCCACTGGCCATGCACGTTAGTGTTAGCTGAGCATCACTCACCATTGCCTGTCATATTCACATATAGTTTTTACAATGTTGTAATCACTATTTAAAAGACTCAGATTCTAGAATCAGGGTCACAACAAATGTTATGGTTAGAAGAATATACCTTGCAGGAAGTAGTCATGTCGCTGCAGCTCCATTTTCTGGTTGGAACATAGTCAACATAGCGACACCAATTGCAAATGACGGTTAAGATTGACGCCCCGGCACGCTGCTAAGTGCTGATAGAACCCTGGCAAGTCTAATGAACAGAGATGGATAAGCTCTTTTATGACAAGAAACCATGACGCTGCATTCGCAAAACAGTCATAAATCAGAACTTATTGTTGGTTTCAAGCAAACAAAACAAAAATATAGATTTTGTACCTTTCATACCATCCATTCCAAGAGCAATAGATCACTACTGAGAAGATGTCATATTGTTCCGAGAACCTACACAAAGAAAACTGAATTCGTTAGTTACTTGTTAGTTAACAAAGTTGTAATAAGAAATGAGAAAACATACATACCAAGCGACTCAAGAAACGCAACTTCTTCTAACATAAAAAGACAAACAATACATAAACAGACAACAAAAAGACAACGACATCAAACCAACAATTTAGTGTTACTTTTGGACAAAGACAAAAACAATAACACAATTGTAAGATTCATGCAAAGTAGTAACCAGCAAGTAAAATTGGTAAAATCAAACAGAAGCAATGCTCTTTAATGTCCATGGACCATGGATCCAAATCTCCGACTCAGGAATCTATGCATAAGCTAAAAAATCTCTAATTCTAACCAATAGAGTGAGCATTAACCAGATCCGCAAAATGTCAATCACAAGCAAATTCACAATTAGATCCAAAGACAATGCAAAATTCTAGATTTGTACAAGGAATTCTGGTAAACTAAATCCAAAATTCATGCAAAAGTAAGCAACGCATCAATAGTAAAGCAGAATTTATCAATCCACGAAGCAACAAAAACAATGACATAAGAACCAACAATTAAGACATATATAAAGACAAGAATTCTAGAATCAGGGTCACAACAAAGGATATGGTTTAGATGAACATACCTCGAAGGAAGAAGTTATGTCACTCCAGCTCCATTTAATCAATTTGTAGCTCACATTACTTCAGTTTCCCTTAATTTTGCTGAAACTTATAAGCTCTCATAAGAACCAGCACTTGTATCTATATCTTGAATTTGATTGCTTCATCAAACAGAATGTAACACCAAGATCCACACAAATAAACACACTCTATAACAACACAGAGTTGGAAACAAGAACTTGTCAGTGTAATCATCAATTGAGACACTATGAATCAGAACTACACTAAAGTTTTTACAATGTTGTAGTCACTAATCAAACTATGATTCGCATATATAAAGACACGATCCATTTCAAGACGAGCATTCCTTTTCCAAGAAAGGTCCTTCTCTTCGGTAGGACCTAAACCAGAGATCTTCCTTTGGTCTAAAACCTCTAAAGCTTTAGACTACGGTTCACACTTATCCAGAACATTTCTGGCTATTTCCAGCGGGTTCATATTCGGTTATGAGTCGATCACCGATCGGTTTTTTAACTAAACCGAAGTATTAAAAATAAACCCTAAAAGCTAAAAACACACTCACTTTCTCATTTCTTAAACCCTAATTTCGACGCCTCCTCTCTTCGTTTGCTCTTCACGCCTCTCTCTCAAACCTCAACGAGGAAGGCTCAACAAGGTAACATTGCCTCCTTTATCTCATCTGTTTCTTCTTCCATGTTTACTCATCTCTTCCCCGTTTTTGATTTCAGTGACAACAGTATGGCCAGAAGACGCAATCCCGACAAGGATCGACGCACTCCCGACATGGATCCGGTGGTTTGGAGTAAGTGCTTTTTGCTCTTAAATACTAGTTGATTAGGGTTTTCCTTAATTCGGAGAATCAGTGGGCTTTAGCTTAATTAGGCGGTTTTAAGGCCTGATAGATACTTTTACGGGTTGATGATTAGTGTTTTGTATAAACTTTAGTATTAATTTTGGTGGGTTTTATTAGCTTAATTAGGCTTATACGGGTTTTAAGCCTTTGGGCTTTAGCCTCTTTAGGCTTAACTAGGGTTAGAGGTTAATTAATCTCTCTGTTGTTTCTTCTATCCACAGGTGTGCGTGTGCATCCAGGAAGACGCGTCCGAATAAGAATTGATAGAGGAGGGTTTGTCAATATACAACGAGTTTGTTTTACTGGTCTCGAGGAGGAGGCTGCTGCTGATGTCCCTCCTGCTGATGTCCCTCCTGCTGATGTCCAACCTTTTCAGGTTTTCTTCAGCAGAATCAGAGACAGGAATGTCACTCAGCAACTGATTACATGAGGGAATAAAAATAGACATATCAGAATAAAAATAAAAGAAAGTAAGAAGGATGAAAACATGTTAGATAGAAACATACTCGATAGAAGCTAGTAACCGTAGAGATCTACGGGATATGGTAGTTCGTAGTGGCCACCCGAAAGCCACTACGAACTACCATATCCCGTAGATCTCTACGGTTACTAGCTTCTATTGGGTATGTTTCTATCTAACATGTTTTCATCCTTTTTACTTTCTTTTATTTTTATTCTGATATGTTTCTTTCTCTTTTGGATCACAAAACTGCGACTCCTTCATGTAACTCTCCGAAGAGCTGACCATTTGCGCCCAGTTTTTGTTAATTCACGATTTGCACTGGTCATACTTCTCTTCTTTCTTTTCTTTCTAAATCATCTACAATTTATAAATGGTAGATGATTTATGTTTCTTTTTTTTATCCAGCGCATTTCCAGCCGAGAAGATGTTGCAGTTGATGGCTGAACACTGCAGATCGATGAAGAGGTTTGTCTACATTGATGAACGAGTAACAGGGAAGAGAAGAATTGCTAAGCACTCTACTCTATTGGAGTTTGTTAATAATTGTGGGCAAATAGAGTCTCTAACTCTTGGTGGCATCAAAATCGCAGATTCTGACTTGGCCCTCATTCTCCAGGTAATATGCTTGATTTTCATAGTAACTTTTAGATACAAAATCTTATTCATATTTTCTGATTTTGTAGAACTTTACACGTCTTACCACTCTCGATCTAAGTGGATCTATTGGTTTCATAGGCTCTTTCCTATCGTGAGCATTTCTTCTACTTCCATAGTCTCTATTACTTTCAATTATTTTTCTGATTTTTGTTTATGTTTTCAATTAACAGCAATGTAGATGCTCAAGTACCACTTGCCATTCTAGTACTCCGAGAATGCACAAGTATCTCCCAGCATGGTCTTAATCACTTTCTCATTCATCTACTTCAACATGATAACCACTATCCCAATTTTATGAGAATAGTAAGCAACTTTCTCTTAGTGCTTAGCTTTCTTTGTTATTGGCTATTAACTTTCTGATTTTCCTTTCTTTTCAAGGTCGTACCCGAGAAACTTCAACACTGGGAGTCTTACTTTGCTGGGGCTAGGAGGAAATGTGGATATCCAGATCGCATTCACAGAGTCAACAGTGCGCTGGGAGACCGGACGTCAAGCTGTTACACAGGCAGTAGATGGTACCATTGCTGAGGCTTTGAAGTCTGATGATGGAGCTTTTGTTGATCCGGTCGATAGCGATGGTGAAAGAGATCCAGCCGACCGTAGGAATTAGTAATTACTCTGTTCAAGGTAATATTAACTTCTGCCTTGGGTTTAGTTTGTCTAAAAAATGGTTCAAACTAGAATATGGCCGATTAGATTTCATATAGTGTGACAAGGTTCAATCCTTTCTGATAATTTTCCTGTTTGAGGTTGAGTTATGCATATAGCACTCGGCCGATGAAGTAGATGAATAAAGTCACTCTCTTGTATTTAAGCTAGTGTCAAAGCTAAATTGCTAACTTTTGGAAGCATTATCTTCTCTGGGTTGAATTTTTGCTTGTTGGTTTCAGTCTTATGTATGGCTCTTTGGATTATAACCTGAATCATATTCTGCCTATTTTGTTTGCATTTTTCTTGTATCAAGTCCTTATAATACATAGCATACTGTGGTATTCTATTTATATATGGAGGGTTGCTCAGAGATTTACTGATCTATATGTGTGGCTGTATGTTCTGTTCATGAATCCATGTTTTTGCAGAGCTTTCCTAATGATTTCTTTTCCAGTTGTTTTTTTTCTTTTCCAGTTGAAACTATGTTCAGAATGGAACCGCAATGAGACTTGATTCTTTG
Organism: Arabidopsis lyrata subsp. lyrata; assembly: GCF_000004255.2. Classification (NCBI taxonomy): domain Eukaryota; kingdom Viridiplantae; phylum Streptophyta; class Magnoliopsida; order Brassicales; family Brassicaceae; genus Arabidopsis; species Arabidopsis lyrata. The sequence goes on from NW_003302554.1 coordinate 17,858,311, forward strand.
AGAAGACTTTCTATCCATCCATGTCCGGATCCTGACAGATAATCAAGTCTGAATTTTAGGATTTTTGGCTTATAATCATACATTTGAGTCTTCTAGCTTTACATTGGAAGAAAACTATGGGATTTTTTATTTCATCAAAGCCTCTGGAAAAAGGCATAGTATATATATAATTTAAGACTTGATTTTTGGCTTTGGCTGCTTCAAGTAAGTTCTCACTGATTGATCGTCACTCTTAAATACGTCAAAAGAACATCTCCACTATAGTAAGAAAATAGTCAACCAAAGTCAGAGAAGGTTTTGTGAAATCTTAATCTTCAAGACCTTCTATATGCTTTATTCTGATATTCTCTCTAACAACTCAATGTTGTCACTGGAGACCAACCATCACAACACACCGACACATGTTGTCACTGGAGAAATTGTGTTATTTGTCAACAGAACAAGTACGAGTTGGCCGCAAAACCTGGCTTGCTGCAGCCGTTACCTGTTCCTCAAGGTGTTTGGGAGTCTATAAGCCTCAACTTCATTGAAGGTCTCCCGCCTTCTGCCAGCAAGCATTGTATCTTCAGTGATGCTGAGACATGAGCTTCTTGCACGATGCGAAGAGCTAGAGATCAGAACGAGTGAGAGGGATTTGAGCACCCAAGCAGCTGATACCGCCAACAAGCAGCAGTTTAGATAGCATAAAGAAATTGGCGAAACTCGAGGCTGAATGCAGGAAGCTTCGGATGTTGGCTAAATCATGAGCTTCATTTAATGATCATCGATCTACAGATAGTCATTCCGATGGAGGGGAAAAAATGGAGATGAGCTGCTCTAAATCATGGTCATCATCCGCATTGGTTGAAATAAGAAGCCTTCATGGAACTTCTTCTTCCATTGAAATTGACTCATGGATGATTTTCTTGAGATGGAACGTCTTGTAGCATTTCCCGAGACCCTAGATGGGAGCGGTAAGAGTGGACCTGAATCTGTAACAGGAGAGGCTGTTGTTGGCTGCTGAAACAGAAGTATCAACGTCTCTAACTAAGGAACTTGAAGAAAAGTTGGAGAAGTTAGAAGAGGAGAAAAGTGAGGTAGAAAATGAAGTTAAATGTAACAGAGAAGAGGTTTTTGTTCACGTGGAAAACTCGTTGGCTGCTGAAATAGAAGTATTGACTTACCCAATTAAGCAACTTGAAGAGAAGTTGGAGAAAGTATAAGCAGTGAAAGAGGAGCTCGAAAGTGAAGTTAAATGTAACAGAGAAGAGGCTGGTATTCAGATCAAAAACTCGTTGGCTGCTGAAGTAGAAGTATTGACTTGCCGAATTAAGCAACTTGAAGTGAAGTTAGAGAAGTTGGAAGCAGAGAAAGATGAGCTCAAAAGGGAAGTAAAATGTAACAGAGAAGTGGAGAGCACATTGAGATTGGAGCTCGAAGCTATTGCTTGTGATAAAATGGAGCAGGATGAAGTTTTAGAAAGCTGAACTGGAAATATCTTTTGACATAATCAAAAATAAATATAAAGAATCTCAATTTTGTCTGCTAGAAATTGAGACGAAGCTGAAAGAGACAAAAAAACAGAGATGAAACTGGTTAACAAACTAAAAGCTGAAGTTGAATCTCAAATGGAAGCAGAGGCAAAGACATGATTTGCAAAGAGGAGTACTGTGGCTTTTTTACTTTTCAGATTCATACGATCCCTCTTCCCCAAGGTTTCTTTCTCAGCTGCAAAGAGGAGTACTGTGGCCTTTGTTAACTATCCGAATGATCATATACTTTTTCGTCATGATTGGTACGTAATTTGCTTCACACGCTTCTTCTCTTAAACTTTTGCCTGGCTAGAAGATAAAAATATATATCTCAACTTGTGTATGTTTCGATCGTGTTCAGGTTCTGCTATGTGAAAGCCCCTGACGGTAAAAGTGCAAGACTTGTTAGCTCGCAGGTCAGGGTCCTTTGCTTTTGCTGACCTTACTAATGATACCTTTGCATCAACGAAATTCTTGAGTTGATTGCTGCTAACTTTTTTTTATTTTATTTTTGTGTGTGTGTGGCAGGAGTGTGGACCTCGTTTCTCACTCAAGTTATTGACGTTAGAGAAGATAACAATTTGACACAAGGTAATCACCGCAACACTGATTTGTCTGATAATGAGTTTCTTTTCTCGAGAAGCCCTAACTTAAGACATTGCTTTCTCTTTTGTTGTCTTGCCAAGTCGCTGCCGGCTAGACGTTGAAAGGCTATATTATGAAATCAGCTTTGCTTCTTACAATGGTAAACCAGTGTGTGCGTATTTCGTCTAATGTTTCTTTCCTCTTTCTGTTTTTTTTTTCGCAACAAAAACAATCGGTTATTTGTCTTGTTGTCGATTAATTTATGTTTATGTTAGTACACTAGTAGTGTGTTCTCCTCTTGGATGGATCCTTTTTCCTCGTATTTTAAGAAGCTAATGTGGCTACTGAGTCCTCATATGGGACCGAAATTTAGTAGACTTTTAGTATTCAGATTCATAGAATCAATAACAAGACAATTCGTCTCATTACCCCTTATCCATGGCTAGGCTACAAGAGTTATCAGAATTGACAAAAGGATTACAAGTGTGGAAATCTTGACAGATTTGTGATTTCAGGTGAGAGTTTTGGTATATGCAATTATCTAAGTGTGGGAGTGAGTATAGTAAATGTGTAAAGGAGTTGAATCCTTGGTCATGTCTAAGTGCAGACGAGTGTGCAGAGGTCTTGTGTCCTGGCTTGTGAGATATTGGTGTAAGGAAATATCCGGAACTTTCCATTGGCCATGCACGTTAGTGTTAGCTGAGCATCACTCACCATTGCCTGTCATATTCACATATAGTTTTTACAATGTTGTATCACTTTAGACTCGAATCCTAGAATCAGGGTCACAACAAAGGTTATGGTTTAAATGAATATACCTCGCAGGAAGTAGTCATGTCACTGCAGCTCCATCTATTGGTTGGAACACAGTCAACATAGCGACACCAATGGCAATGACGGTTAAGATTGACGCCCCAGCACACTGCTAATAGAACCCCAGCAAGCCTAATGAACAGAGATGGATAAGCTTTTACATGTCATGCGAGCGCAGAGAGAACAAAAAGCTAGACCAAAAAGAGATTTAAGAGAAATTCTCACATTCCACAAAACACGACCAGGCATATAATCCGTAACACCGGTCTATCAAACTGATCTTTAAGCCTTGTGGATCTGTTCGTATCATCTTCAAACAATTTTCCCTTATGAGATGGAGGCATCTGTCTCAGTTGTGGTTTGAACAATAGCACAAATCCAAGGAGGAATCCTGATATGAAACCACCAATATTTGCAAAATTGTCTATGAAAGGGAGAAAGCCTATCAGGATATTCACAGTGAAGATAGTGAATATTATCACCAAGGCTGAAATCTGTAGCAGTAAACAAAAAACAAACACAATCAGCAAAAGGAATGAAAAGAAGATAATGAAGGACAAAATCGAACAAAAGAAATCCTTGACCTTGCCGGTATATAGATTCCAGTTCTTTGCAAGTGCAGAAAGCATGGCTCCAATCAACCCAAAGAAAGCAGCACCAGAAGAGATTGATGAGATGTTTCGAACAAACAACACAGCAAACAGACTACCCATAATGCCAGAGAGTAGGTATATGACTGCAATCCTCACTACAAGACCAAAGCAAAAGCAAAAGAAAGCTGGATTATAAAGGTAATAGATTCCATCCAAAACAGATTAGGTGAAGTAACCAAAAGTCAAGCAGTCTCATTTACATGGTCCAAATTGTTGCTCCATGTATATCCCTACGAAAATCAAACTCCCAAGATTTATGAATAGATGAAACAATCCACTGTGCAGCCACGGAGATGTCAAAATACGCCAAATCTCATGATTCTCTGTCAGAGTATTCCAAGAAAGACCTCCCATATGCTCTAACCTGCAAACTCACAAGAAAATAAGAAGTCCACAGCTTAAAATCAATCATCTGGTAACTCAAATTCGGCCTGTTTCCCTCGATTTTCGGAAACTTAGAGCTCTCATAAGAACCAGCACTTCATCTAACTCGAATTTGATAGCTTCATCTACAGAATGTAGCACCAAGATCCACACAAATAAACACACTCTAGAACAACACAGAGTTGGAAACAAGAACTTGCCACTGTAATCAAAGATCGAGAAACTATGAATCAGCTGAAACTCATCGATTGTGAAAATTAGTATCATCCAAATCAACAAACTCCATTCAGCTATCGTTACTGATACTAAAGATGAGCACAACGAAGCATCCAAAATTCATCTCTAAAGGATCAAACAAATTCAATTAGAGATCGATTCCACAAACAGGTACTAGCAGAGACCAAAAGCAAAATCCGCCGGAGAGAGCTACTTACGTTGAGGCGGAGGGACCGAGCATAGGATTCTCGGAGAGAGGCTGGAAAGAGAATCGGCCAAGGAGTTTGGCGGCGCAGTGACCGTGAGAGTTTCTGGAGCAATCGTTGACGCCCATAGTTACAGCGAAGAGGACGATCTGAAGAAGAACGAAGACGGAGACAAGCCAAGTGTCTCGTTTGATTTGCCGTGAACGGTGACGGAAGAAGGAGATTTTGTCCCAGCTAGAATCGCCGGCGTTGGAAGTGGAAAACGAGAGATTGTGAGAGATTTCATCGATCTGCGTCGTCTTTGGCTCTGTAGGAACCTCCATTGTTGAAGTGAGCGAGAAATTAGGGATTGATGACGAATGGGTTGTTTTATACTTTGTAGAAAGTGGCGGGAAAATGTAATTGGAGAGCAAACCGAACGATAACCATTTTAAGATCCGGTTCGGAATTGATTTAGAGCGCGTGTACCTATTGCTATACACGTCATTACTTTTTTTTTCTTCTCACAATTATTTTCTCTTTGATTTTCTCACAATTATTTTCTCTTTGATTGTCGGGAATTAAACTCAAATCGAATTAAACAAGAAATAGCTGGATTGCTTTATCAACGCATTTGATTCTGTAATTTATCTTTATTTAAAAAGATTCAGTGAACTGCCTCGTCTTGGCTGCTTTTCTTGGTAAGATTCAGAACATATAAATATTAGTATCATTAACTTTAAGCCAATAATTAATATTTTCAAGCAAAGAATGTATAGTGTTTGTGGAATGCACGCAACGAATGATTCGTGTATTAACTTAATTTCTACTCTTATATATTTGGCGACGGTTAGTTTGGTTCGTGTCTAATATGACAAGTGATCCACAAAGCTAATGTTAATAATAATACTCTTTTAGTATTTTTCTGGTTAAACAAATGCTATATAATATCATCGTATCTCTATGGTCGTTTCGATTTATAATGCTAAATGGATTAAGAAGTGGTCAATATTTGTCTTGACATCAACCCTGAAAAATAAGTTCATAATCATATCCAAATTATTCGTTAAATAATGTTAATATACGATGCTAATTTATCTTATAGTCAACCAAAAAGGTAAATTCAGATTGTTTAGGGGCATAAATGTAAATATAGAGGATTGTAACTTTGAGATTTATGGTAGTTATCATACATAAGCTGAGAAAGAGAGCCAATTGTTATTTTCTAACATTGCTCTGCTCAAAGACAACGGATCTCTCTTCTTCTTCTTCGAATCTTTTTTTTTTTTCGATTTTTAAATCTTCTCAAAACACGATACATCTTTCCTTGAATTTATTAGAAGATTTTCTAGAGACTTTTTGAGCTATTCTTGTGGAAATAATTTAAAGATATGGGAGATGAAGATTGGATAGAATTGAAGTTCAGACTCGCAGATGGCACTGACATTGGTCCAAGCAAATATAGTCAACTCATGACTGTTGCATCTCTTAAAGAGAAAATCATTGCACAATGGCCTAAAGGTAAATCCTTTCCTATGTTTCTTCTCAAAAGTTTTGCAATTTGTTTAAAGGTGAAGTTGAAAATCTTGTTGTGGGCAGACAAAGAAAACGCACCAAAGTTGATAAATGAGGTTAAGCTCATCAATGGTGGGAAGATACTGGAGAACAACACAACACTTTCTGAAGCAAGGTCATTACCTATTTGTGAACTTCCTGGAATTGTAACTACAATGCATGTTGTTCTTCGTCCTCCTCTCTTTGAGAAGAAAAAAGGTAATTTTAAAACATTTTCTCTTCAATTCTTGAGTGTTTTTTTTGTGTATTTTTTGTATATCTTAAAGTTTTTGTTTTGTGTGTTTTGTTTGTTTGTTTAGAGAAACTGCAGAATGATCCTCCAATGAAGAGTCACTGTGTATGCTGCATTTTGTAGCTCCACTTAGAGATTTTTGATCCTTTTACATAATTTATTCCATTGGAAAAAACTTTACATAGCTTCAAGTCTTCAACATGGATCTTCATTACCAGAATGAATTTGGTTTTTTCTTTTCTTTTTCTTCTTCATTGTTTATCAAAAATGGCTTGAGAAAAATTACTGTGTTGTTGAAGATTGAGTTATTGTATAAATTTGTTCATAGGAGTGAAAAGCAATTAAACAGGAGTTACTTGGTAATGAAAGGACATGTTATCATAATCTTTGATATTGGGAATATGAGTTTCCACATAGTAGTACAAGGAGATAACTACCAATTTAGAGCACTATATAAGTATTTTGGGGCACCTGCAACATTCCTAGAGATGTATATCCATCCACGGAGTAACAACTACTCCAACTTTTATCTGTTGTGATCACTAATCTTCACACAAGCTTGAGCATTTCCTCAATAAGATTGTTTATGGCTCTATGCTTCATCATCACCATGTTTGCTTCAAGGGTTTCAGAAACTGATGATTAAATTACTACTAGTGCGTATGTGTTTTTCTTTAAGCATATTTATCTGGAAGCTTGCTCTGACTATACACATCTACTAAATCAGCACATGCATTGTGGAAGGTTGTAGGGTAAGTTTTGATTAGAAAGGGACACCATTTTATGGCCTTGAGATGGACAGTAGGTCCACTTTCAGTTAATGGGTGAGGAAAATGATGGTATGACATTACAATGTGACATAACATGAGTTGCTTTCAATCGACCTATATAGTACACTAAGATTATTATGGATGACTAGTTCTGAAAATCACCCCTTTTTTTTTTTTTGCTTTTGTCCTTCAAGTGCCTACTTCTCTGTTTTTCCAGCCTAGTTAAAACTAGTAACCACAACTCAGTAAATCAACATGGTGTAATCAAGAATTGGCAATGGCAATTGCGTGCTCTCACAACGTCATATGCATTATGCTTTAAGCCGTAGTAGACATTCCTTCATCATATAGAAAACAAAAATGATATGGGAGATATGGCATACTAACCTTTTCAGCTTCAGATCTGCTACTCAAGACTATCATCTTCTTCTTCTTCTTCTTCTTCATCTTCTTGTTCCTCAATTTCTCTCTAGTGGTCGGCAATTGTGTCGAATAAGAAAATAGATCGGATTGATTCTAATGGGCCTTTTAACTTAACAAGCCCACGGCTCTGCATTAGCCCACTTTCTTAACTCACGGAAGGAGTTTTATTAAACTTAATTGTACTGTATTTTACTCCAAAAAACAAAATGTTGTTATTTAAAATAAAATAAAATATTACCTTTTTAACTATTAAAGAAGCAAACGTTATGCTGCTGAAAAAAGAGGTGCAAATTTTCTTTATTATTTTTTGTTACGGTTTTCTAATGCAAATTTTTAAAATATTTTTAAGAAAACAGTAAAAAAAACGTCTTAACAAACTTGTTAACCCACTTGGTAGATATTTCTGTTTTTTTTATCTCATTAGCCATGTCCATACTGTTGTATGATGGCGATATTCAATTTTCGTCCAAAAAATATGATAAAAGCTTATTTAAAATCCGACCACTTTGCGAATGGGGTATACGTACGTACGAACGATGAGATAAGGATTCTCTTCTATAATTCTATTGCTCCTATAATCTCCTATAGTTAATTTTCCCTTTTTTTTTATTTTCTCGTAGTTGCCTTACGTGTTTAAACACCCACATTATATACCCTAAAATCAAAGGTCTAGTATAATATAATCACTCACTTTGTATACTAAACTAGTCTTTTTTTTTTTTTTTGGGCAAAATATACTAAACTAGTCTAGTTCACGAATAATTGCATTAATTAAACTGGCTATACCCCATTCGAAGGTGGGATTTGGAAACTAATAAACAAATTAAAAGAAATGTAATTAATTAAACATCCATTTGACAGAACTAAAAGCTTAAATTAAATAAATAACCACCCTGCCCACAATCCATAAGGCAATGATGTTTCCCATTTTCTAATACCAAGTGGTTTTTAATTAACGTATATGAATCTTGTGTTTTACATTCATTATCTACATCTGGGCCATGTTTGTTATTAAAGTTGTTCTGCAAAACTATATCAAAATTAAAAGTTGATCTGAAGAAACAGTGCGTAGTCCCTACTAATAAACATTTGTTTTCTGTCGTTAAATTTCATATCGCATAATATTGTTTGTCTAGCTAACTTAAACTTCTGACGTAAATGATGACATAACCAAAACTAGTTAGATGACTATTATTAACACAAGAACACTGAGGATTAGTACTATTCAACTCAAGATCTTATATAACTAAAGTAGATTAGCAATTTAGCACTATGATTAGAAGTGACCCCATGTTAGATATTTTTAATTTAAGCATATACACCAATACATGTACTATGCATATTAGAATTCAACTGTTGATGCAATAACGATAACGATACAAACTACTAAACTACTTTTTTGTCCCTTTAATGTTATGATATAAATGCAAGTTGCTTAGTGTGTTGTTGCCTGATTTACTTGGACGATTATTTTTGACTTAAAAAACGATTCTCTTCTAATAGAATAAAACGTTGTAATTGTTATTTATAGATCTTGGCGCAGCCAGGCAGCCTCCTCGTGTTATTCCACACTTAACTTTATAGGCAAATATTCCCTCACTCTTTAACTTATGTTTGTATATACATTTAAGGAAGCTGGAGAGTACCTTCTATGTTAATATAAACTAAGTTAGAATTTGCAATCGATTTTCAAAGATGCAAAAGTGATTCAAAAAGCTTTATAATTATAATTTTTGTGTCACAAAGAATGTTGTTTATTATTTTCATGTTGATTTCAGTTTTTGTTTGAAAATTTTAGTTTTTAATTTCAGTTTCCTTTAACAATGTATTTTCCTACATCTACAGAAATATTTGCTTATTGTGTTCTTATCGATAACAACATTTTTTGTTCCACATGATTTTTTCACAAAATTTCATCGTATTTTCGATGTGGAATTTTTGACACCAACAAAATTATGTGGAAGTGTTTTGTGTTTTATTTTCAGCGTCAAAATGATTATGAATTTTGTTTGTTCGTCGAGACTTTCGACTTGATCATAATTGACACTTCGAAGTTGACACACGTGGTGAATACAACTGAAAATGTCGATCGAATACTGTTGTATATTGCTCTTTTGCCGAAAGACATAACTGGAGTTAGTATCGGATCATTGACATTTTCAAACGAATAAAGAATATATCGAACAATATCTGATGTTACCGCTCAAATAATTAGATTGTGCGACAACAAAATTGTCTGAATTATCCAGAAATGAAACCACATTATAAGAAACGTGACGAAAAACACAAACAGGGCTCAGACAAATAAAAAATATAAAGCAAACGAAAAAGTGAGAAATGCTCATTAAAATGGTTATACTATAGTCTATATTAGATGAGTGTGAAGTCCACTACCAGCAATCGGATATATGATAGGAATAAAATAGAATAAAGATTTGGCATATAGTTTAGGTATACACTTAAATTAAAACTATATGTTCTTGGCTTCTTAATTTGGACACGTTTATGGATATTGTGGTCGATTCGATTATCATTTGGAATCTAAATTGGCGGCCGAGTCAGATCCCTCTTAGGCCATCTCCAATACATTCTTGGATTATCACTCGAATCTTGAGACTTTTTGTTTATTAATTGTTTTCATTCTTTGTAATAGCCATCATACTTTACTACGATCAATTATTTTTTTAGTTCCCGTTATGAATCCATAGCGTTTGTTAAATTATAAAAACAAATTTGTATTTTTATATTATTGAACCAAAATCTAAAATCAAATGTGTATGCGCTTTCAAAATCTCAAGGCAAAGTGTAGTTGCTAATTATTTTTTAATATAGCAAAGTCAGGATTAAAGTAATTTGTTTGATCAACAAAAATAGTATTTCATGACAGCAGATATCCATATCCAATTCAAATATAGATTTAAGTTATAAATTAACTAGCTAGTGATTTTCTACTCTGTCCTGACCAAATATAATAGTTGTGTGGTTCGAGTCATCATTTTGCCAATTCAGACCCTGTTCTAAAAATCTCCGCCTAATCCGATTACTCTCCGCTTAATCACTAGGCCACCATATCCGCCTCGATTAATGACTAATCTCCTAAAAAAATCAGTTACCTGATTAGTCTGCGCCTAATCCGATTACTTTCCGCGTAATCCGATTACTCTCCGCCTAATCTTATATATTCCGATTATTTTTAGATTACAAGTATAAAAAAACTTTTTGTTTTTGTTATTCAATCATTTGAATTGGGAGTTTGTGATGTTTTACAATAACTTATGTTCAAATTTTAATAAAAATCATAATTTTTAATAAAAATCATAAAATTTTGTCTCAAAAATATATTTTAATATGTTTACTACAATTTTGAAAACAATATTAGATTAATATGTTTCTAAAATATTAAAATATTAATCCCCGATTTTAATCAGATTTTCCGATTAATCGCTAGGCCCATGCCGAGCGCCCGACTAGCGCCCGACTAGCGCCTAGCAATTTTCAAACAAGGATTCAGACTATGTTTTTCATCACCATAAACCATGTATAATTTATATCGTATCTAAGTTACAAATTTTTTTTTTTTTTGACGTATGCAACTAAATTCAGAACGATCCTTGATACATTTAATACTTATTTACAAAACCTATATGGAAAATGTACTCAAAATTTTAATTATGGGTGAACGATACAATTTCTACCTGACTTCGATCAACTTTACGTCGATTGCTGATTGTTGTGCCCTTTTCACAATTTTGATCATCCCTTCGAGTTTATCATGGATTAAGAAAATATATTTGCAAACTTTTTTTTTTTTTGGGCAAACATATTTGCAAACTATAGTCATCTTTTTAGTAGATAATTTTGGATTGATTTTTAGTCAAAAGGAAATACCGATGGGTCCATTAAAAAAAGAAAAATATTAGAGAAGTCATAACAACTACTGTTCAAAAAATCGGCCGCCTAGCCGCCTAGGCGGCCGCCTAGTCGGTGATCGGCAGTCAACCGCCGCGATTTTAATCAAATCGGACTATTTAATCGGTAAACCGATTTTGCGGCCGTTTAATAATTAAACGTTGAAAATCGGTTAAAAGTCACCGATTTATTATAAAATTTTATACTGAATTTTGACCAAAACTCAAAAATTGATTGGGCCTACATAAGCCCACACGAGCTATACTATAACAAATTGAAACAATTAGTAGGGTCATTTATAAGAAGTCGATTCCATGCTTCCTTCCTACTATTACCGATGTGGGACTTTGTGATTTTGAGTTTTGTAGAGATACTACTTTCACATAACGTGGCAACTGACAAGTGATATCAATTCAGTAGTCAAATTAATAATTTGAATATATTTAAGTTCTTTATTTTTTTTTCCACCAAAATCTATTTATTGGTGGTCACTATATTTAGGTTCATATATTTTTTTTTAACGTGGATGTCATTTAGTTATTATTAGTGACCGTTCAAATCTGATACTTTGTTCTTTATCGTCCATATATTTAAGTTTCAAATAAGTTATTTAAACTAACAAACTGTTTTCATATTAATAATAGATGATATTAGTCAAATGTACATATATTATATTTGATACATATATGTATTTTGAATATATATAATTAGGATGAATGTCAATTTGATGTGAAATTAAATTCGCAAAATTGATGATAGATGTTTTAAACTTTTTTCATGGTTTTTGTTTTATAAATTTTGCAAACATGTTATCAATTGCCTATTTGTATAATAAATTCATAACACTATAAAATTATTATAAAAATAACACTATATAATGATAAAAAACTAATCCCCAATTAATCTTCGATTAATCTCCGATTTTCCGTCTAGCGCGCTAAGCGGTGCCCGGCCGCCCGACTAGCGCCTAGCGATTTTTTGAACATGGATAACAACGACAGCATTTGAGCATAAGATACAGTAAAACAAGACCGAAGTATAATGAAAATTTTAATCTGTCATCATTAACTTTTCTGTCGTTTAGTATGTGAATATTTTGTTTTCACTTTTGAATAATTTGAAGGATACTGAGAATTTCAATTTCTAATTAGTAACCGATAAAGTAGATGGTAATTAAATTCACGTCATATCCATGAACGAATGTCAAAATTTTGTCTTGTAAGTAAATTCGTTGGAGTTCGATTCTTCTTTTGTTCTTACTTCTTACACTTACACAATCAAATATTTTTCTTACATTTTTTTTTACTTAACATTAACCTATATTTCTCATATCTTCGATTGTTTTTCCTAAACAAAATTAACGTTTATTGTTTTGAAAAATACACATTTAACAAATATATAACAACATATATTTATATTTATGAAAAAGAGATGCATACGTATATGAGGTGGCAAACAAAGCCACTAAATTCAGTAAAATGGAACCCACGAAATTTATCTATAAATAAGTCCCCAAACCTCTCCCCCAAAAATGCAACAACACTCATCTTTCTTTCCCAATATAAGTTTTTATTACCTAACAGCAACTTTTGTTTCTCAAAACATAATTTTGTCTTATTTCCTAAATTGGTAAAAGATGTCGCTAGCTATCGCAGAAGTTTACACGGTGAGGAAGTTTCACGGAGAGAGTATGAAGAAACCGGCCAAACCGACGGTTACCGGCGAGGGAGATGAAAAGAATGGCGGAGGAAGTTTCAAGGAGGCGCCGGTGAAATCTGGTGGTAGTAGAAGATTCGGACGGTGGTTTGTTGGAAAGCCGGGAATGAAGAAAAGCTCTGCTAAAGTTTCGGATCCCATGGCGATTGAGTGATAAAGAAGAAACAAAAACTATTCTCTTCTTTGCTTTTTTTCTTTCTTTCTTTATTTTGTTTTTTTTTTCATTGGTCTTTTTTATGGCTTTTTCTAGTGTCTTCTCTTTTTCTTTATTGGATGATTTTATAAATAGTGGGTAACCGTTGTAGAATATGAACTTCAAAATATTTGAGAAATCTATATATGTATGTAGAGTGGATGTATATATAAATTCCCTAAATACCACAGCTAGTTTGATAAGTTTTTATGCCAAACCATATTACACACACATATATACCAAAATACAAACATATGAAGGAAACATATCTCGATTTAGTTTTTAATTGGTTAGCCATTTGACACTTTTGAGTTTAGACATAGTTTTAGTTTAATAATTTATCACTAACGGTACTAACTTTCTTCTTTCTTTCTTTTTACTTCAACTCACATACAAAAATATATCATATAGGGGGTAATTTAGCAATTTAAATAGTTAAAAGGGTGATTTAGTAATTTAAAGAGTTAAAAGACCATTAACGAAAAAGACAAAGAGTTTAGGAGCAAAAAGAAAGAAAGTAAAAAACAAAAGGTCAAAAGTGAAAGAAAAAAAAAAAAAAGAAGAGGAAGGTTCTGTGCACGTAACTTGCTTAAGCTCTCTCTCCGAAATCTTCACGCAATGACTCTCTCCTTCAAATTCATTCCTCCTTCTTCTCTTCTCTTCTCTTCCCGCTTCATCCTCCTCCTACGTACACCGGACGCTACGTTTCTCCGGCGCCGGCGGATTCTGCCGGTTTGTTATCGAACTTTTATGCTCTATGGAATTTCTTTGTTTCGCTATGTACACGAACTTAAGGATTGGTTTAGATTGATGGGAGAATTTTGTTGAATTGACAGATTGATTGCGTTAGATTTGTTGCTTAGCCCTAAGAATTTGGGGGATTTTGGTCTGCTTCGGCGAAGGATCGATGGAGAAATCTAACAAATGTGCTGTTTGTCACAATTCGTTTCGTCCCTCTATCTGTGTAGCTTGTGTTAATCGCGGGTATAAATCAGTTTCTGACAATCTGATAACGCGACTTGGAGTGGAATCTACGAGTTCCAATTTGATGGCACTTTTGTGTAGGTTAAACGAATATAAAGTTACGTTGGACTCGTTGAAGAGCCGTCGGGAGGTTTCGTATTTCAGATTAAGTGGCTTGCTTGTCACAAAGGTTCATTGTTGAGTTTAAGTTTGATATGAAATTCATTTGATTTTCTTGCGTAATGGATGTCTGATGCTTTTTCTCTTCACTATTGACCAGGAGAAAGCAATTAGTCAACATTGTTGGAAGGAGCTTCAGAATGAGAAGCTTGTTAAGTTGCGGGAGAAGCTTCAGCTACAAGTGGAGAAATTGCAGCAAAGTCTGAAGATACTCCTTTAAGTAATTCATTTTTTTCTGGCATCGCCTTCATAATACCAAGGCTAAAATAGACCTACTTTATGATGCAGGCAAAAACACATTTCGGAGTTTATCTCGCAATCTGAAAGAGAGATATGGCATTATCGAATCAACTAACCTTGCTGTAATGTGACACTTTCTTTTTCCATTTGTTGCCTTTTCTCTTAAAAGGGATTTATATGATGCTGATTTTGCCATGAATAATGTAAACAGTCTCATTTCTGCAGTTGGAGAAGAGCCGTGTTCGCCAACTGGAGAACCACTATTCAGATACTATTGGCAATCACTACTTGGTATATGTAAGATCTACATCTCATTATACTTCAATTCTATACTTAAACTAGACCTTCTGCTAGGACTCACATAGTCATTTTCTGTGTCTCACTTTTTTTTTTTAACCCAATCTCACATGTACAGATCGAGCTTACTTCGGAACGCCTTTATAAACAGGCCTTGGTTATGAAACAGATATGCAAATTATTCCCTTTATCCAGGGTAAGGACATCAAAATTTAGGTTCTTATCTTTTAAGTTGTTAAAATACAGGTTTCATAGAATATATAGAGTTCTTTGCCAAAAAGAAGTTGGTAAAACACATCTTGTTTCTTCTAGAGGCAATCTTGGACTCTCTTCAGACTGCTGTGTTATCAAATACATTTTTAGGATGGGTTTACTGAATTTAACTCTGTTCAGGTGACACTAGATGGGCAGAACAAAGATGGGTGTAGCGGTCAGTATGATCAAATCAGCAATGCTCTCTTACCACAAGGTCTTAACCCACTCTCTGTTCCGCCAAAAGAGCTCGCAGCCTCTTTAGGGTAACATGTCCTCGTCTTTAAACTGTCATTTTGCTGCACAGAAATAATTTAAGATATATGTAGATTGTAGATCCATCTCCTAAGTGCATCTTATACTCCTGCAGACCATTTTACTCATAATCATCTATTATATTTGATTTGGTAGTGTGATGAATTAACATTCCCATGGTTGGTGGTTGGATCAGGTACATGGTGCAGCTTCTGAATCTTGTTGTCCATAAGCTCTCAGTGCCTGCACTTCATAACTTGGGTTTCGCGGTAGATGCCAACACATTCTTCACTCAATTTTATTCCTCAGTAACTAAGTCTTGGAAAATCACACATACATTACACACACTCACTGCATGCAATCTTTGCATAGGAAATAAAAATGAGAGATAATTCGTTAATATTGATTATATATTACTTTCATCTGGAAATTGATTAATTGACTACAATAAAGAATCTGTATTATTTTGACTCAGGGGTCTTGTTCAAGAATATGGCAACGAGATTCTTATTGGAACTCTCATCCGTCTTCACCAAGGTAAACCATATTTGACTGATAAGCACTTATAATGGTATAAATAGAGAGGAGGGATAAGAAATTAGAGGTCTTTGACCATTTTTTAGTGGAGATTTGGTAGCCTTTTGTCTCAGGGGGAGAGATTAGGGACTCTATTACAAACCCTCGATTGTTCTTGTACTTTGTTCATTAAGTAATAAAGAGACGTAGGGTCATTGATCTTAAACATTGACATGGCAGGAATTGTTTGTGTCTCCATTAGAGTTAGAGATTTAAACAATCTTTTTGTTTTGTTTTTTTGGCAGCGATAGGTATCCCCTTTTTGTACCATCCCATGATCACTACTCATTTGAAGGGAAAAGTTCATGGACGGGTAAAGATACAACCAATTTTGGTGTCACTTCATTGAAATCAGATGGAAGTGTAGAAGAAGATTATCATGACCTTGAACTTGACGTTGTTAGCCTTTCTTCTGCCTCTCCTCATTCCGTTGAAACATTCAGAAATCTGCAGCAAGGAATTGCACATCTCAAGCAAAGCGTGGCTCACTTGACTGTGTATGGATACAGGTCCCTGTCTCTGGAAGTTCCTTCTGGAACCTCGACTTTTGAAACATTTGCAAAGTTGCTGGCCACATTATCTTCACTCAAGGAAGTTCAGTCTGCTCTTTCCCTTGGGTTGTCAAGGTAAAGCGGCAAATGCTCACATATAATCACATTGTTTCATATGACTATACGAGCTTGAGACTGACATATACAGAAGAAAAGTTTACCTGCCCCTTTATAGCTTTGTATCCAAATTTTAAGACTTCATACTTACACCTCTGATGTTTACAGTTCCAACAAGCAAAGACACGAGCCGAACAAATCCGTGTGGAATTTGAACTCCTCAAGTTCCAGCACTTTACTGAACAGTTCTCATACTCAGCCAACAACGGTATGACTTATGGTTTCTAAGTTCTCATTAGAGTTATGGATACGTCTCAAGGACTAAAACATTAGCTTGTTATGGATGTGTTATGAAGTCCTGATCTGAACTCTACTGGATTGCAGTGGAACAGTAGCTATTATAATGTTCCGAATCGAGATCCCAGCTACATGGTGGAGTCTCCTGATGTTAAAAAGGATAAAAACTCTATTGGTGAATGGAATTTGGTTGAGTACCCTCATTCTTCACATCAACCTAATCATCCCAAGAAGTATTGATCATCTCAAGGTAAACAAGATCTACTTTTGTAATTCATATCGATACAATTATTTTAATACCCGAGATTCACGAAAAAAAATACTACATTTTGCATTTTGGCAGGAACCCAAATTGTCGATATGTTCATACCCAAAGCATCCTCAGTTCTTGGGATACCCTAAAAACCATGAATGGAGCTTATTATTCAAATCTTTGATACCTTCTTCTGTAATTATGAAACACAGATAATTATGTAAATTAGCAATGGCTTCATTCTTTTTTTTTGTTTGAGAGCTATGTCAGTGAAGTAAATATGGTGAAAGAGTCACTGAATTGCCCAATGGAGTTTGATGATAACAATGAAGGTGATGTGTGGCGTGAGAATATCCTCCGGCTTGTTTGGGATTTAAAAGGAAAGGGCACCACAATAACAATTATCAATTAAAAACAAAAATACTCCTTTTTTCTTAGTCACCAAACAAATAATATAAGCTCCTTTTTCGTACCACACAATGGGAACAAAAGCAATGATAAGAGAAGAAGCCCATCACCTTCCTTTGCTTTTAAATTATTCATAATTGATGAAAACCAAAAAAAAAAAAAATTATCACATTTTTATTTTCTTTAATTTGAAGATATATTAGAGACATAATATCAAGATTTTATATTATTAATCGTATAAATTTGTGTTAGCTTTAAGATTTTTAGTATAAGTTTATTATTTATTAATTATGTGGTTTGTCTGTATGTTTAACCAACATAAAAGAATCTGTTTTCATTTTTTTGGAATGCGAAATAAGAGAATCAATCTCAGTTCCGTTCAAGTTCGAATCTTTGAACGACATGCCGTTCATATAAAAGGAACTATAGTATACAAATATAAATGCCTCCTTTAATAGATTTTCTTATATTCCTTCTTTGTTTTGTAATATATGGAGAATATTTACTCTGTAGTATTCTCCGTGAAGCAATTTTACAAATATTCGAATTCTATTTTTTCCTTTTTTTTGAACGTCTGATGATCATTCGTGCACAAGAATCTCATCAGGGCATGATAGGTTCGAAAATTTTGATTTGCTCAGTATACGATATTTCTTTGATTATTCTTCCTTCGATTGTTTTCAAGTGTATTTTCTAATTACTATTTTTTTCAAGCAACGGGCAACAAACAGAAACTATTTCTGGTGCAAAATATAGTAGAATGCAATTCATAATAATCATGAAAGATGGATTTTTTAAAGTGAATTTGAGAAGAATGTAAGAAATAAGAGATTAATAAAAAGGTACGGAGAAGATAACGGGAAAAGCAATAAAATGCATAACTTTTGCAGTCATAACCAAAAAAGGAGAAAGAAGATAATGAAAATGAAGATCGGTGTCTTCGTGATGAATTAAAGTAGAACTGTGTGTAAGTAACTTTTGTTTTGTACACTATCTTTTCTCTTCCTCAACTATAACACATTAACACGTAACAATGATATCTCTCTAACGCATGCATATTGATACATATCATACATTATAGTCTATATATATATGAATAACGGGTATTTTCTGAAATTTTCAAATGATATATATACTGCTAATCTAAAATTAAAGTTACCTCAGTTCTTGATCAGGAATTATGTTATATCGGTAAGTTTTAAAAAACTTCGATTTACCAGTAAATCAAGCCGAACTATATGATCTTTCGCGATGCCAATTGATATTCTGACATGTTCAAACAATATTGTTTCTTTTCTTAGTATTTATTTATTTGCGTATCACCGCACCGATTCATAATTTATCATATTATATGGGAAAAACAATATAGCGGGACTCTTTATTAAAGTAAAACCAAGAGAGGAAATAAAGCTTAATAGAAAAATAAACAGACTAATTAAGATTCCTGATTTAAAAATAAATGAGAGATTTTAAAATGTTATCTTTTGTGTTTGGTAGGCCATTAAAGCTCCAATTATTTGTGTCAGGGAAGGAGACTAAGCATAAAGACGCCACTGCGCAACTCTTACTCCTTCCGTTTCGTTTTAGTTGTCGTTTAAGATTTTCTCACACCAATTAAGAAAAACATTAAATTTTTTATTTTACCCTTTATTAATATATCTTATAAATTTTTTCATTGGCCAAAACATTAAAACAATAGGAATAATACTAGAAATTTTACCAAACATTTGCATTGAAAACCTAAAACGATAACTATTACGAAACAAAATTAAGTCATAAAACGAAACAGAGGGAGTAGTATTTTTACTATCTCCAACAATGAGATACTCTTTGAGTTTTTCAAACTAAAAAAAAAAATATTTTAATAAATTTCAGTTATATAATTATTTTTTACTTATAAACATAAAATTGAACCAATAGATTTGAAACATGTGGTTTAGTGGGTTTCTCATAATTTTTCATTTGAGAAACTCTCTCCTTTCTCTTTCTTACTTTCAAGATTTTTTTGATTTTTATAATAGAGAGTTTCTATTTGAGAAACTATTGATGGAGATGCTCTTATAGTCCCCTCAAAATAAACCTAAAGTTGTAAAATAAAGAAAATAAAACATAACATTAATAAAATAAATTTGAAGAAAGAAAATCCTACATCTTTGTAGTTTGTAGTTTGTACCACCTATATAATGACCTAATTTATAAAACATAACATTAATAAAATAAATTTGAAGAAAGAAAATCCTAGATCTTTGTAGTTTGTAGTTTGTACCACCTATATAATGACCTAATTTATAGGGAGAAAAGACATTGATTCTTTTGCAGACCCATCAGCATGCATGTACAAAAAGATGTGAAAATGGGTTCGAAAATTATGGATTGGTTATATGATCGGTTAGTCGATAATTCGGGCTATGATTATGAAATATACCTATATTTAAAAAGATGAATCTTTCCAACTTGCTATTAGCATTTTTATTTCAATTTATACATCTTCGTTAAAAAATATTCGAATTCTATTATTAATTATGATTTTAGCATTCACGACATGTTTAAATCGCCGTAACATATATAGAAACATATCAAACGGTTTTACATACAACGATACCAAACTTTAAACTTGTCTATAATTTTTAAACTTTAAACTTGATTAAACTTTCAATTCTTGATACGTACAACGATGTAAACTTGTCTATAATTTTAAAAGATCGAACATCAAAACTGGTGTTGCTACCGTCAAAAGCACTAAATCTTTGATCAAAAAATAGAATCAAAAGTTTCCCACGATACCAAAATTTAAAGAAATAGAGGAAAAGTATATTTGTTCTCCCAAATTAAAACTAATTATTATTTGATCCCTAAAACATAAGACTCTTTCCAATTGTGGAATGCAAAAAAACAATGCAAAACCACCGGAATAATCGACTGATCTTGCCACGTGTCAACATCGGAAGGCTCTTGGTAGATGACATCATGTCGTGCGTACCTCAGAAATACAATCGCACGATAAGGTCACCTTCTCGGCTTTGCCAAAACACTCATCTTTCTAGCGTTTTGTCGTTAAACGTTTCGTTCCTTTAATTTTAAATTGTTTTTTTTTTTTTGTTTTTTTTTTTTGAATTTTAAATTGTTTATGATTAGTATTTCTTAATAAATTTGATTAGTATTTCCATAACTTAAATATTATTCTAATGGTGATGCCGTGATGGTCACAAATAAATGAAAAGGAAAAGGCATAAAAGAAAATTAAAATCCTTTTTTTACTCTCTTTACATGATGGGAACTCTTGACCTTTAAGTTTTTTCTTTGTGACAGTAAGTGTTCAAAGGGACTCGAAACACTTCTCCTTCCATTTGAGTTTTTGTGTGTGGTCCGAATGAAAAATATCTCTGTTTGATCTAGAGATTAACCAGAAATGTGTTTCGAAAGCATTTTTAACTCTTCATCTCTCAACTTCTTCATGAATTTCTCTGCTTATCTATCAAGGTTTGTTAAATTTTCCCTCCCTCTCTGTTTTGATCTTGAAAGGTTTGGATCTTGGAGAATTTGGAGTTCCTCGAGTTTTTATTTAAGTTCCAAACTTACTTTTTATGTAAGTTTAAAGAATTTGTTCTGTTTATGGTTTGTATCAGTGAGAGCAAATTAATGTAAATTTTAAGAGTAAGCTATTGGATCTATAACTGAAGGTGAGGCAAAACAAAAGTTTCTTTCTTTCTCTTTTGATTTATTCTTGTGGTTTTTTGAGAGATTCTAAATTAACAACTATGATTGGTTTGATATGTTAGAGGATAATAGAGATGATGAGTTCTTCTTCTCCAACACAACTTGCATCTTTTAGAGACATGGGAATCTATGAGCCATTTCAACAAATTGTCGGTTGGGGAAATGTTTTCAAATCTGATATCAATGATCATAGTCCCAATACTGCTACTTCCTCAATTATTCAGGTTGATCCTAGAATTGATGATCACAACAACCTCAAGGTTAACTATTTTTTTTCTTTCAAGATTCATTGCTTTTGAAGGTTGTTGTTACTTGTGTTTTTGCTAATTGTTTTTAAATTACGTGCAGATGAATTATGATTCTTCGCATAACCAGAACGAAGCAGAACAACCTTCTAGTAATGATAATCAAGATGATGATGGCAGGATTCATGATAAGGTTTAGAACAAACAAATTCAAGCTACTTATGTTTTTCTTTTGTACATACATTTAAAGATAGGAAATGGTGGTTTTTGTGATATTGATTGATATTCTCTTGTCATATGCCAATAGATGAAACGGCGTTTAGCACAGAACCGCGAAGCTGCTCGCAAAAGTCGTTTGAGAAAGAAGGTAAAAGCAAGTCCCTTTATTGAATCTCATATAGTTAAGTTAGTTACTACCAAGTCTTTTTTTGTTTCTTTAGGCTTATGTTCAGCAGTTAGAAGAAAGCCGGTTAAAGTTATCGCAGTTAGAGCAAGAACTCGAAAAGGCTAAGCAGCAGGTGAGCTAGGTGAAAAGATTGTTTAAAATGTTCTGTTTTGAGTCTCTATCAAGAAAATATGTTGTGGTTTTCGTAATTGACTCAATACTATTTGTTTTCTTTTCAAGGGATTATGCGTTCGCAACTCGTCAGATTCTAGCTATTTAGGACCATCTGGGAGTATTAACACAGGGATTGCTTCATTTGAGATGGAATATTCACACTGGCTTCAAGAACAAAGCAGAAGAGTTAGCGAACTACGAACAGCGCTTCAATCTCATATAAGCGACATTGAACTCAAGATGCTAGTAGAGAGTTGCTTGAACCATTACGCGAATCTGTTTCTAATGAAATCTGATGCAGCGAAAGCAGATGTTTTCTACTTGATATCGGGAATGTGGCGAACTTCAACTGAAAGGTTCTTTCAATGGATTGGAGGATTTCGTCCATCCGAGCTTTTAAACGTAAAAATTACAAACATTATATTCCCTTACAAAAACACTTATCAAACATTTTCAAAATGTAATGTCTTTATTTCTTGTTCTTGCAGGTTGTGATGCCTTATCTTCAACCATTAACCGATCAACAAGTCTTGGAAGTGCGAAACCTCCAACAATCATCACAACAAGCAGAGGATGCTCTGTCTCAAGGGATTGATAAACTTCAACAGAGTTTAGCTGAAAGCATTGTGATTGATGCGGTTATCGAGTCTCACATGGCTGCAGCAATAGAGAATCTTCAAGCAGTAGAGGGATTTGTGAATCAAGTAAGTAGTAAACATTAACTCAAAATAAAGTAAGGAAAGTTTGTGTCTTTCTATTTCAAGATTTCAAACATCTCTGTTCGGATTAACAGGCAGATCATCTGAGGCAACAAACTTTGCAACAAATGGCGAAGATCTTGACGACAAGACAATCAGCTCGAGGTCTACTTGCTTTGGGAGAGTATCTTCACAGACTTCGTGCTCTTAGTTCTCTTTGGGCAGCTCGTCCAAGAGAACCCACTTAAAAGAGGAGTTGATCAAAACTTAAAAAACAAGAAACAGCAGAATCAAAGTCTTAAAGAAGCATAGTCATCACAAAGCTTGGAAATGATGTTTAAAAAGGATCTTTAAGTAGAGTGAGATTCTCTTGATTAGAACTTTATGGTTTTTTTTCATTATGAAGTAACTTTGTGATATATTTAGATACAACAAAACAAAT
Source organism: Arabidopsis lyrata subsp. lyrata (assembly GCF_000004255.2). Lineage (NCBI taxonomy): Eukaryota > Viridiplantae > Streptophyta > Magnoliopsida > Brassicales > Brassicaceae > Arabidopsis > Arabidopsis lyrata. Next base: position 17,881,466 of record NW_003302554.1, read on the forward strand.
TATGATTGTATGTTTGAAATATGAGCAATATGATAATATGTGTAGTGAATGTAAAATATATGTATTATTCAGGGGCTAATGTGAAAAGAAACTCAATAAACCAAGGGTATTACTGTAATTTCACCATCGTTGCGCTTCAATCGTCCACAAAAATTTTCCCGGGAATTGATTATTTTTTTCTTGGAAAATGAGAAAATTCATATGAAGAAGAAAGAGTAAAGAAGTCTCTTCTTGTCCGGTTTGGACTTTTCAGGAATTTCATTTTCGTGGTAAGAGTGGAATTTGATTTATATGAATTTTAATTTCTGGGTTTGCGAAATTGATCGGTTTCTGGGTCGGGGCTTGAAGTTATGAGCAATCTTCGAGCTATTGGTAGACCACACTCTGTTTTCTCTTCGATCGTGTGTTGTAGTAGACACCAAAGTCGATCACTTTTTAGGGTTTCGATTAAAAACGTCGCCTTTAGAAACCGAGTATCGAATTCGTCTTGGTTTAGGTCTAAAGAAGATTCGAATCTTTGCTTTCGTTTGAATCAGAGGAAGACTCTAGTTAGAGCATCGAATTGGAGCGAAGAGAAATCTCCGTACGATACTCTTGGTAAGCTTCTTCTACCAATTGGGGAGTTTTCTGTATCTTACAGCTTCTTCTTCTACTCTTGCAGGTCAAGATTTAGCTTAAAATGTTCAATACCAATTTGAAAAGTAGTCTTTCCTTTGATGTGCTTGTTGAAGATTGTGGCAATGAGTGGTTCTGTTGTTTTGACTACTGTTTGTGACTTGTGTCAGAAGAATTGGACAAGCCCTTTGTCTTGTGTTTCCTGTTTTTGATTGTATTTTTATGTTGTTTGATTTTGAGTAACAGAGTTGGATCGAGATGCAGAGGAAGAGCAGATTAAGGTAGCATACAGAAGATTAGCCAAATTCTATCATCCTGATGGTACTTTTCTGGATCTTTAGAGCCAAATCAAAAGTCAAGATTTGTGATTAAGGATTCACTTTGTCATCACAAAAGTTCTAACTCTGTTTCTGATTCTGTTTTTGTTGCATTCCTTGTGTAGTTTATGATGGAAAGGGGACTCTTGAAGAAGGAGAGACAGCAGAAGCAAGATTCATCAAGATTCAGGCGGCATATGAGCTGCTCATGGACTCAGAAAAGAAAAGACAATATGATATGGATAACCGAGTGAATCCGATGAAGGTATATATATTTGAGTCATCAACTCGAAGTTTTCTTTTTCCCTCTGAAATTGCTAAATGTTGGGTTTGTGTAGGCATCTCAAGCTTGGATGGAATGGTTGATGAAAAAGCGAAAAGCGTTTGATCAGAGAGGGGACATGGCTATTGCAGCTTGGGCTGAGCAACAACAGCTTGAGATAAACCTTCGTGCTCGTCGCCTTTCACGTTCTAAGGTAAGAAATAATGTGTCTTTTTGAGCTTGTTCTTCCAACTTCGTAATTTTCTTCTGCTCTGTTTTGAATCTGGAAACTTATGTAAGGTGGATCCGGAAGAAGAAAGGAAGATATTGGAGAAGGAGAAGAAAGCATCGAGAGAGTTATATAACAGCACTTTAAAGCGACACACGCTAGTGTTGAAGAAAAGAGATCTAATGCGAAAGAAAGCAGAGGAAGATAAGAAAAAGCTCATCACTCAGCTACTAGCAGCAGAAGGTCTCGAGCTTGCTTCTGAAGAAGATGAGGAAGAAGCAGCCAAGTAAGATCCCAAACATTTTGGAAGCGTCATCTTCGATATCTACTTCAAGTAATTAAGCACTTGGTACTTACTCCCTCTCTCTCTCTTTCTCTTGTAGTATAAACATACATGTAAATATCATATTTTGATAATTACCAGATCTTCACTTCACGGTTCATCATTAAAAATAAGACAAGTACCAATTCATACATCCTGAGAAACAAACAGAACAAAGAAGCATCAATTGCAATGAGCAAGACCTAAGCAGGATCGTAATGATCATAAACACCATCCTTAACATCTGAAGCATGATGATGATGATGATCATCAAGAGAGACTAGCTTGAGCGTGAGACGACCGTTGGATCTGTGAGCTTGAAAATACTCGTGACGACGCACTTTCTCTTCCTTAAGTAAAAGCCGACCATCACTCGTATACTCTCTCTTCAGCACTGACGGCACGTACGATGGTAACGTTGGAGGTGACAGTATCTCACGCGCCACTGTTTTTGTATCCTCTCTTCTTTCACATGGTAACCCGACATCACCGGTCTTGTTGGAGAAATCGTTGAAGCAGCTCTCTGTACCAATGTAGACTCCGTTGTGGGAGAGGGTAGAGGTTTCTTGGTAGTGAGAATTAAGAGCCATGTTATGGAATCTTCAAAGGCTCTCTCTCCCGACTTAGTGAGGTTTGAGTTAAATAGGAGTTAGATTCATCCATTCTCTTACTTACATTTTGGAAGTTTTCTTTATAAGAGACTAAACTGTCTATAGTGAGAAAGAAATACACACAAAATAAGAGAGAGGAAATAAATACATGTATCTATCCATTAGTTAAATGACCAAAACAGGAATAATTTTGTTTCACGAAATGAATGAATACTACACACCTTGACAACAACAATGGAAAAGAAAACATTGGGTTATTTTTCTCCATTTTTGTCAGATATGTGTCTATCCTAACTTTTGACACATGCCACTTTTATTAGATGATCATATCAATATTCAGTACTAATCAATAGTTCAATACTATAAAACATGACACACATGTCTCGTCCAGATTCAAACTCATATGATTGTGACCAACAAAAATAAATTAATACTTATTCCAGACAATGACAATTGAAATATGCGTAAATCTAGTAATACTGTATTAATGAAAGATACGACAGTTATATTAACTAATCAAACACTGATCATTTGGAAACCAAACACAATGTTGGGTTTAGAAAGATAGTGATTTGTATTTTATCGTTCTCTGTAGTGGTCGTCTTTATGTCAAACCAACTTATTGGCTTATATTCAAGAATGCGTAAACTTGAGTTGTTTGCAGCTTTTATAGAATTCTTTTCCATATAAGAAAATTTGACCAAGAAGAAACACAATGTCTATTGCTCATAAAATTTTGAGAGACTCGAATACAAAAATGGATAAAAGTCCGGGAAGAAAGAAAATCTGAAAACTGTATCACTGATCACCAGGAATTGACTTGATAATGTCAGAATCACCTGAAACCACTCGAAAGACAAAATCATTAGTTAGATAGATCAATGAAGAACTAGCAAATATATGTAAGCAAGTAGTTAGCTCTTATACCAGGATCAACAATGCTCAGACACGAAACACGGAAGTACTTCCCGCAAGCTGTTCCCAAATCAACGTTATCTGAAATCCATTAAGGAGAGAAGAAAAACACAACACAGTTAAGCTGAAGTGACACGAGGAATAACCGATGAATGAAAACTATGTTCAATAGAATAAACATTCATCTACTTCCTTTGATGAAATCATCAATGATGATGTATTAAAATGCTCTTTAAGGTATACCAACGAGCAAGATCAAGATCAAGTTTTAGTCTAAGAGTAAAAATCTAGTAATCCCAAACCCTAGACCAACAGAACAATCAATTTGAAACACATATAGAGACCCATTCAAGTAGATTGTGATCTTGCAAAAGATCAACACTCTAAACATTACAGTTTCTACTACTTAGGATCATACTTTCATATATCAACATAATGGTCCATATAGAGACAGATATTACACTTTCAGTTACTATACCAATGAAACCTAAATACAAACAAGGGGATAATGAATCTTTAAAATCTACACGAGCAAAAGAAGAAAGGAACTTACTTCCATTGTAATGGTGGACACCGACTTTAGCGAGCATTGCGTAGTACTCAATCTCTGATCTTCTCAACGGTGGGCAGTTGGTGGAGATTAGAATTAGCTTCCCTGTGAACATAAAGCAAAACCAGAATAAACAACAAACAACAAAAAGCTAAAACATTTAGGTATGCACACCAAGTGTTCGACGAAATTACCTTTGGAGCCACGAAGGGATTTGAGAACAGACTTGTAACCAAGAGTGTATTTACCACTCTTCATTACAAGAGCCAACCTACTGTTGATACCCTCATGAGACTTCTTCTGCAATTAAGCAATAAACACAGAAGCAATTTAGTCATCGCTGGATGAAGTACATTGAGATCGAAAACGATACAAAGGATAAAACTTTGATGTGAGAGAAGGCGACGAACCGTTTTCTTGGCCGTCACCATTTTCGCCGGCGATGAAGTGGAATAAAAATGTCTTGGATCTGTGCGGCGGAGGAGAAGCCGAGAGGAAGAGGAGCACGATGACCTAAAACGATAAAGCGCCGCTTCGTCTCGTTTTATATTCTGTCAATTTTCTAGGGTTTTTGCTCTGCAGTTTTTTTGGAAATTTCAATTATGCCCTTGATGTTTCTAAACTTTTGTAATTTGTGAATTAAAAAAAATTAATTACTCGATTTATTCGTTTTAGTGAATTTGACAGAGCGATTAAATTAGCATAAACCACTTGTACATGTCTTGGTCAACATTTTGTCATGAAACATATCTGAGTTACATTTTCATTATAAAAGAAATAATATGTAGAAATAAATAGGATAAGGTAAACACAGATTTTTGTTTTTTGTTTAGCGTACATTGGATTGGTTTATGTTTCAAGTTTCAACAATTTTGGTTGTGGATGCAGGAAAATTTGAATTCCTTTTTTTTTCTATCGGATTCAACGTATGAGTTAAATTGTATAGAACTGGGACGAACTGATCAATCTCAGTACTTAAGAGTACGACAAAAGACAAGGTTTTTGGTATCTTGTACCGTACGAGGCTTTGCTCCTGAGAGCCCGTCTGTTTCACTCCAATTCTAAATAATCTAGCTTTTATATATATAATAATGTAATATGATCTAATCTGATTTAGGTTGTGTGGTTTACTAAATCGTTTGAGTTTTTAATTAATAGGGTTTTGATCAAGCATGGTCGTCTTATAATCATAATTAACCCGCTGTTACATACAGTCTAATGATACAAAATTACACATTAGTACCTTGAACCTTTTTTTTTTTTGCCGTCTAGATTTATTATTAATTGCAAATTATGAGAACACGACAGACTACACTTCCTTCTTCATGATTTTGATGAATACCTTCAATGATCCACGACCTAGCGACACTTCCTTCTCTGCGTAGAATCCTGGCGCACGGCTATAATTATACATCGCTGGAGATCTCATGCACACTTGCCTCCATTAATCTGCAAATTTGTTAATAAATCGCAATATCTGGGACTCGAACCCCAGACCTCTTAGTGTAGAAGCATTAATCAACCTTTGGTCAACCAATGGGCCAAAGGGGCTTCCACTAGTACCTTGAACCTTATGCCTAATAAACGTTACCCTTAAATTAAAAAAAATATTTTTTCTAAAATCTTGTAGATCTACCCTTTTTACAAAGTGGTAAACTACTACTTTTTGGTAATCTATCGAAATTTGTCCATTGTATATATAGCTTTTATCCATTTATCGATCACTTTTCAAGCTTCCAAGTCGTAATCCAAGATAATTAACACTTGTCCATCACAAAGCTAGAACCTAAACTTATCCATGATTTATTTCTTTATAAAATGCTAGTTTTAACTTAGCTAATCAAAATCTATATCATGGATAGTTTGTCCCCAGAAAGTGTTTATATGCACACTAACTTTTTAAGTGTTTTGTTAAGATACACCAAATTACTTAAGTGATAGATATTCATAGACAAATATAGATAAATATTGTGGAAAAAAATTAAGAAACAAGTAACCAAAGGTTGTTTAGTTTTTAGTATGATTTTGTTATAGTGGTAGATACAGAAAGAGAAGAAGAAAAATTGCAAATAGAATGAGTGAATTAATGAGAAAGGTTATTATATACACATGTAGAGCAAACTTCGCTTTGAAGATCTCTCTCTCTTTCTCCCCTATGTGTTCATATCCTTTCCCTGTCGGCGCGTAACAACAACAACCGAGACAACACAAACAAACAAATCCTCCACGTGTCGTGACCTGAAACCAGGTGGTCGTCATGTACAATATTACTATAAAACATATAGTAACATCCAAGAATATGCCATACAAATCCTAGCGCTTTGCCTTCCTTTTGAAACTCCTTCGTCAAGAGGCACCTTCGTTATAAGCTTTAATTTCACTCATTATATCCCTCTCATACACCATATAAACTAATACGTTGTCATAGTCTTGTTGCTATGGCACCATTTAGACTCAAAGTCACCACATACATGTTACTGATAAAAAGAGAAAAGGATACAAAATTTTTCTTATATTCTCCCATGTTTCACAACACATACCCAAAGTGATCACATTAGCTAGAACAAGGTATATAAATTAGTGGCAGACGAAGGAAGATAATATATCTTAGATGTGTATATATATTAAACATATTATTATACACAAATACTATACCCACCCACGTATATGAGCCTTTAGGCAAATGCCAAGAAACCAATAATGTTAAATATGAGCATTGAGCATTGAATAAAATACATTTTTTGTGTTATAAAGTTTTGAGTAACAACACTTGGTTATATAATGAGTAAAAGTAAATTTTTTACAAATATTATATAAAATGTGTATAAAATGTAAGTGATGTACCTAGCCATATGACAGATTCGTCTAAATTAAGAACAAAAATTCAATCCGCTACCATTTGTAACTCTTTTTCTCTCTCTTTCTCTTACACACAAACCTAAAAAAAACTCTCCTTTCGTCGACTCATTTACTTAAATATATAATTTTCCACTCAATCAAATTCTCTCTCGCACAACTAAATAATAGAGTGCGTTTTGATTATTTGCAGCGATCATTGGACATGGGTCGGGTGAAATTGGAGTTAAAGCGGATAGAGAAGAACACGAACCGACAAATTACGTTCTCAAAACGTAAAAAAGGTTTAATAAAAAAAGCGTATGAATTGTCAACACTTTGTGATATCGATCTTGCCCTCCTCATGTTCTCTCCTTCCGATCGACTATGTCTCTTTTCCGGTCAAACAAGGTACTTCCATTTCTTATTTCTAAAACATTCCATACCCTTCAGGGCCTTTTCCGGTCAAACAAGGTACTTCCATTTCTTATTTCTAAAACATTTCATACCCTTCAGAGCCGACTTTGAAGGGAGCAAAGTGAAACAATTGTATTGGGCTCCCAATTTTGTGGGACTTCCATTTTATGTTTTTTTTTTTGGTTTTTATATAAAATGCAAATAAATAAAGTATATTTAAGCGAATATGTTTATAAGAAATTAACATATTTTTTTAATTTGGATTCTATAAAAAATTGAAAAAACTTTAATTTTTATGCATTTTATACACTAAAATAAATTAAATTAATATATAATAATACTAAATATTAAGTATATAATTATATTATAGACCCTCATTTTTTGTTTTGTATTTGGCCCTAATTTTTTCAAGAACAGCCGTGCCCTTCTAGAATCTTCTCGTGATTTTTCAACTTAGTTAAAGTGTAACCATGTTTTACATATACATGTACTGCATATATCATTTGATTAAGGACAAAATGACAACCCACATATTCTTTTTATCAAAATGACAAAATAAAGATCCTCTATTCGGTGGTTGGTGGAATCCACCGAATAGAAGATCTTTATTTTTTCAGTACTAGTAGTTTTGATTTATTTCCCACTTGCTTTGTAATTCAAATATTAGAGGGTGGACACGTTTTTACATATTACTGAAGATTACAGAACATTTTCAAATATAGTAAAAGTTTCGGGCTTTTTGTGTTAGTAGAAAAGAGCTCTGCTGTTGTATTCTATAAATAACAAAAGTTTCGTGCATTTTGGTAAACAACAGAGTTCAGGGTAAAATTAATAAATACTAAAAGTATCGGATGTTTTTGGTAAATATAGAAAGTTTCGAAAAACTTTCGAAATAGCCCCGGAACTTTAATAAAGAGGAAAACAGTCACAAAAAGTCTTTAATTTGTTGTCAATTTTTTTTTTTTTTTTAAGTTGTTGTCATTTTATTACATAAAAATCATTAGAAACACCACAAAAGTGTTATATTAGTTTCCAATTGATTCAACATAGAAAATTTCTGGTTGTTTAGGATTTTTTGATAAGTTTTCACCATTTGCATCTGCAATTACAGTAGTATATTATTATTTTTATTCCGACATGGCCATCTCGCGTAGATATGTAGCACTCCAAAACGAAACACGTCGTGTTTCAATGACATCAGTGCATGCAATGACTCAGTGTGACTGTGAGCCCCATCAAATAAAACTTATCATTATATGTTTTTTCAGAAATTAAAAGTTGAGAAACAATTTCCTCATTAATTGTAAAATAAGAAAACAGAAGCCTGAAAAGAACAAACCGATTCTACTTGTCACTGCATAGCTTCTTCTCTCCTTCATTTGTCGGTTTGCTCCCACCGGTTTCTCTATACCACTTGGTTTGTTCTTCTTCAACGATACATAACATCTAAGAAAATATATGTAAATTAACACATGCATGGTGTTGTGTATCTCCATAATCGTAATTTTGAGTTAATTTCAGGATCGAGGACGTTTTGGCGAGGTACATCAATCTTCCTGATCAAGAAAGAGAAAAGTATGTGTCTAATCATCTCATTTGTCTGTCTACTTGGTTTATTATTTCTATATTCACATGTATTTTTTGGTGTATTTTTGTGAAAAATCTTCAGCGCCATAGTTTTTCCTGATCAGAGCAAACGCCAGTGAGTATATATCATATATTTCCATTTAATATAATAGTATATACTTTATTTCATATATATATAATTTGTTACACAACTTTTCTTCTCTGTTTTGCAGAGCTATCCAAAACAAAGAGGTGAGACTAATCATATATGGTTATATTCTAATCACATATTAATATTTTAATATTTAATCAGCATTTTTTTTTTTGTGACAGTATTTGTTAAGAACTCTGGAAAAACTCAAAATTGAAGATGACATGGCTCTCCAAATCAACGAACCTCGGTTTCTTTCTCTTTAATCCTTATAATTAATTTGTTCATCTTGTTTATATATGTTGATATGTTTAGCTAATTTCTTACCTCATGACTCTGGAAAAGCCCTGAAGCTATCAATACCGATGTCGAGGTTATTAATTTCCCAATCACATGTACATAATTATTTTTTAAAAGAATTTTTCTAATTATATTTTACAATTTTAAAGGAACTTGAGCAAGAAGTTTGTAGATTACAACAGCAGCTTCAGATATCAGAGGAAGAACTAAGGTATTTTTCTTTAATAACTAGTCATGTGATCCTATCTAATCAATAAGATTATAAAACTTACGTTGGGTGATGTAACATAATTAAATAGGAAATTCGAACCAGATCCAATGAGGTTTACATCAATGGAGGAGATTGAAGCATGTGAAACTCATCTCATCAATACATTGACAAGTGTCGTACAGAGAAGGGTGACACATATTACACATAATATTTTCTCTGCTATTTAAATGCATTGTAAGTAAGAGGGGGGAAATTGATTCGAGTGATTGGTAATCGCAGGAACATTTGTTGAGGAAGTCCTGCGAAGCACCAAGTAACCAACAAAGCATGCAGGGGATCCTTCTAAATGACATCGTCGAGGATTGGGGGTCTGAGGCTGAGCCCAAACAAGCCCATGTGATGGCTAAGTCGGCCCATCAGTCAAATCAGCTAAGGTATTATATAGCCAACCTTGTTTTTTCATATATGATTTAATCATTTTAAATTATTATTGATTTTTTTTTGTCTGTAAGCTATGATTTGCTCTTACAAGGGAGTAATTCGAGTTCGAACCAAAATCCAAAATGATATTAGGTGAATCGTAATACGCCGAGCATTAATGGAGAGAGAATGCATATTGTAAGACAAAAATAAACGAAAGAAATGGGTCTATTGGTAAGCTTCTCTACGGTTTCTCTTTCAAATTAAGGTTTTCGTATACAATAATGTTAAAAAAAATAAAGAAACTTCGACCTCTTGTTCAATAAATTTCTGAGAATATATTTAGAAACACAATCGATTAGTTTTTTCTTCAATCAGTAAATAAAATATACATCAACATTGTAATCAGGCAAACCACAGTGAGATTGTTGATTTTATTTGGATTTGAAAAACCTCTTTGAGTAGAGTTTTGAAGCTTATTTCTTTTACAAAGCTCAATTTATTTTCTGCTTACAAACTCATTATTATAGCAAACATTTCACATGGTGCAGTTTGTAACTTCCAGAGTTCCAGAGATAATTCAAATGAAGAAAAAAACAAGAAAATGAGTCATTGAGTTGCTATGAGCCTATGATACTACATTGGCTCAAAAATGTTAAAAAAAGCAATGGAGGAATAAAAAAAGAAAAGTACAAGATAACCTGAAAAACAAGGTGTACACATAACGTTGCCACAAGAGAAATCCAGGTACCATAGAGAGAAAACATGAAAAGAAGATAGAGCATCATGCACCATTAAACATCATATGCTCACTTATTCAAGGTTTGAGGATAGATCAGCAACCTATAGTTGAAAAATAACAAATCACGAATTAATATTATAGTTAATAAAATCAACTAAAACTCGCAAAATTTATCAATAAAATAAATTTTGTTTTTTAAAGGAATGAATTACCTGTTATGTCATTAGAGAATACTTTCTTAAGTGTGGATCAATATATAAACCGAGGCTTTCGTATCTTGGATATAAACCGAGGCTTTCGTATCTTGGATTGTATATATTATTTACGTGCCTGAAAAATGTATGTTTTTGTTATGTTCCTAAGAATATTTTGTAAGTAATGGAGAAGAATATTTTGTAAATTGTGTGATTAGTCAATGGAAAAGAAATGGAGAAAAATATAAACCTTCTTTCAGGATGATTGATTCCAGTTGAGCCAAGGTTTTCGCCTTCTGACACAATTCTCTGCATTATTTAATTTGATTAACTCACATTAATTTTCATTTTCGTGAATATTACTTCTACGTTAAATAATAAATTTTATGAGACTCTTAAAACTGTACATGAACCCTGCGTTGAACAGAAGATGATGATGATTGTCCAAATTCAAACCGAGTTGGGTAACTTCTTCGTCGACATCCTAAAATTTCACCCTGTAACATTGATGTTATCAATAAGGCTTTTTAGTGCATATGTATTCGTTTGTGAAATACTGATGAAAACTTCACATACATACATTATTCATTGCATGAAAGAAATTGTACCTGTGGAGGTATGATTGCGTTTGCGTTTGGACGTATAGGCATCTGACGATTGTTAATGTTGGGTAACCTAAACCTCCATGGAGACTGATTCACGGATGTTTGCATACCGCCATGTTGCCTATAAAAAAATTAGGTGTAAAAAGATTTTCTTAAAGAGTTTTAAAATGCAGCAATCAAAAACATATATAAGCACAAGAGAAAACTTAACTTGTGCTAAGTCGATAATTAGATTATAACTTGTTACCTGATAAATCTCGAAGACATTTGAGGTCTGGGTATGGTGGATGGAATGTTACGTTGGGGAACAGCATTAAAGGTAGGGATCATATTTGTTTGATTGTGTAAAGGATGTGTCCTCATCCTGCATGAATCCAAAATATTTTTACTTGTAAAAATATACTATTTTGTTTTGTAAATAAAATTTAGAAGAAACAAAAAAAATGGAGTCATAGGAATATTTGATCTTACATAGCTAAATTGTTAACCATCCTTAAATTGGGAGGTACATTTTGCCTACTGGCAAAAACTGGTGGGGTCGGTTGGTGAGGATACATGCCAAAAGAAGAAGCGACATGTTGATGAGGCGTCTGATATGGCATATAGTTTTGCGACCTATATTTCATGAAAATAATACTCTTATGGAAACTCTATAGATCAATGTTATAATTATACAAAGTGTTTTATTTGAGTAGTAGTACTAATATCAGTTTGGAGTGAGATTGTCGGAGATTATATATATGGTACATAAATGCTCTGGATTCACCACCATAAAATTAGATTCACAATCATAAGCATTCAGGTATTTGATAAACAGAGGTTCTCTAAACCATTCCAGATATATAGTGACTAGTACATTTAGCTGATATATTAACATGGAACAAATTTTAGATAATGTACCTGTTTGGTGAATTAGCATGAGGAAAAAGTGATCCAAATGCATTAGAACGGCCTTGAGGGATCCTGCATCAATTAATCACTTTTTATATTAGTAAGAAATTAGAGTTTTCTATTATATGATAGAAGTGTTTGTAAATCAATTAATCTCATACAAAGGTACTGGAAGAAAACGGTTTTGAAGTTGAATTGGAGAATTAGTCACAGTTGGATGTGCAAATCCATTATTTTCTTGCCTCACTTGTTGACCAATCTCTGTTTGGTTCTGAAAAAGTAAATAACAAAAAACCATAAAATATAATGTAGTGAGAAAAAAATTTAACCACTCCAAAGAACTTTTTCTACCCCTGTAAAAACACTCGACTCATGAATAGTATTCAACATGTTTGATAAATTATCCTGTAACCACGTCTCATGCGAATTGCTTAATTGATGTCGTTGTTGCTGTACGACCTGGTGCTGGTGCTGGTGCTGGTACTGGTTCTGGTGTTGGAGATGTTGTTGGTGCTGGTGTTGATGCTGTCAACATTAAATACAAGAAATTATATAATTAGTATACTATCAATAGTTGGTTTACATTTCTTGCTCTATGTCAAAGTGTAAGTAATATACCATTTCAAGTGGATTTGGTACTAGAGTTGATGTCTCTTGATATGTGATTAGATTTGATTGTTGAGAGGATAATAAGCAGTTAGTTTCGTCTCTTGTAGATATAGGGATCAGTCCAAAAGGGTCGTTATACGAATTTTCGGTTTCCACTGTCGGATTCGGCAGACAATCCTGTATATTGTACAAATCCAACAGTTTTATCATCAACAAATTATAATGAAAATCATGAGAGATAAAAAGAGAGCATACCAATAACGGAATATACGGTTCCGGTGATTCAAGAAAACATAAAGGACTCAACAGCGAAGATTCGTCATCGCACATATCGCCAGAAGGCATGTTTGCCGAATATCCTGAACATAAGGTTGTCCTTATCAGAAGATTAACATCGCTTATATATTAAAAGATGAGGTGGAAAAACCTAAAAACATAAAATGCTGATGTGGCGCACTACAGAGAATAAAAGAAATTATCTAATAAAAATAGCCTATATTTTACAATATATTACAATTATACCATTAATATAATTGGTCATATACATATACATATATATATATATACATTATATAGACCGCACACATATATAATATCGAGTAAATTTCTAATATTCATAAATACTTGTTTACATATTATTTTTCGCTAAGTTCTGTTTCAAATTTGTTTTCCAAAATTATATTGCGAGGATGAAAAATACATTTTTAATTTGTAGAATTTTTAAACAAAATATTTTATAATAATATTGATTTTCAAAAACAATATTTTAGTTTTTAACTATTTAAGTTTATTTGAGTACTTTTCACATCCAAAAGTTTTGAAATAGCTAATCAAACAAATATGTTAAGAAAAATAAAATAAATATATATATATAAATATATATATATAATCATCATTTTAACACTTAATTTAGACTTTATATAAAAAAAGACTTAAATAGACAGTCCAAAAATGGAGAAACTAATAACTAATTTTACACTTTAGATATAAAAACATTGTTAGCCCAAAAAGAATAAAAAAAATTAAAAAGATATAAGAACATTGTTTTGTATTTAACAGGTCATTGTTAAGGTGTATTCTAAATTTTCCTTCAAAATACTGAGATTTAATGTGATATATGAGGAAAGAAATATGGAGATAATGATTGGTACACTGTTCTGATTGGATTCTACCAAAATAAGTCATCACTGATTTGTGAAAATTCCAAATGTCATAGCTTCTATTGCTTTCTCTAGATTTTGTGGATGTTTTTCTTTAAAAGGCTTATGCCACTTTTCTACATCACACCTAACTTTTTTTAAAATAATAAAATTTGGAAATAAGACTATTTCTTCTCAAGATATCGCTTTCAATGCAAAAATAATTTCGTTTGATCGATTTGACGGTTTTTCGTTAAGCTATAACAGATTCAAACTCAAACTACATTTTTCAAAAGCAAAATCTATTTTTTAGTCATTGAGAATAATACTTTTGAAACACTAAAACACACTATTAAAGTTCTGTGAATTTGTTTAACACATACAATTCAAATTCTACATACTAACCTTTCTTTCTTTCATATTTAAATATATATAGAGGATATATTTTACGGCATATCACTTCATCGTCTACGTAAGGTTATATAATTGGTCATTTGGTCTATATAAGTATATATAAGATTGTCTCACCAATTATTTGATTGGTACATTATTTATAGAATATATTGACTTAGTAGATACTACCTTATTGTCAATGCATCTTAATTAGTAGAAAACGCATTTGAGTTTTAAGTTCTTAGAAATTTTTAACCAAAAATATTCATTGATAATAACAAAAGAAAAGAAATCCTAAATTACTATTTTATGCTTTTTTCCCCAAATATCACACAAATTTATGCAAACAAACTCTTTTTCTTATAGAAGAATACATATGTAAACACTAGATTAATATAGGGGCATGTATTTACAAGTATTGAGCAACTGCACCCACTGAAATTCTATAGCTCAGTATAATTTTCTAAATACTATCCATAGTGTCTCCACTTTTTTTTTTGACAGCCATAGTGTCTCCACTTTAAAAACGTTTAATTAAACTCCCGTTAGTGATGTCAGAACAATCATTATTTTTTAAATCACTCCCTTTTTTTTTGCTTTTTTTTATTTAATTTTCTCTTTAAACTGTTTTATACTTAAATAAGTCCACATAAAATTATGAGTATTTTCACTCAATGACCAAAAGATGAATGATCTTTAAAAAATTAAGACAAGCAAAATTGACATAATCTTGAGAGCAAAACATGGTTTTCCATTTATTTATTTTTCTTTCATTTGTATATAAATAAAATATACATTGTTTAAGAGTAAAAATGGTTTTTTTTTTTAATAGAAACGTTATGTACAATATGCAAGTCAATAAAAGGTTAATTAAGGCCTTAAGGGTGGAAATTGTGTTTTATATAAATGTATAGTAATATCTTATCATAAATAAATAAAACCGTATAAATATTGTAAATGTTCATAAAATTTTTTAAAAAAACGTATAAATTTTTATGATAAGGTAAAATTGAAATTCCTTGAGATTATTGGCTACTGAGCTGAGGCATTCTTATATCATAGTCGGAGACCTCCTGGTCTGCTTGTGCCTCCTTCTTCATAACCGGGATTTCAATTTCTTCCATATTGGGATCAACCAATCCGTGCTAACATAATTAAAAACAAAAAAATTAATAGGATTGTAAAATAAATTTAATTATTTTTAAAAGAAGAAAATTCAGAACCTGATGCTGCATAGGAGGAAATAGGGTTGTCGGATTATGGGCCGTAGTAGAATTATATGCCTGGGCCCATTCTTGGAACATGTCACCGTTATGATTTGACACATTGGATTCACCCATAATGTTGTTTTGGTTCGAGCTTGAGCTACTTCCTTGCAACAACGTTTCATACATTGCTGAATGGGCTGATGCGTCGAATAAATGGGCTTGGTTAGGCCCATTTTCAGTCAGCCATCCCCCAACGACGTCGTTTACAAAAGGTCCACCCATGTTTTGCTGTTGTTGTATAGCAGATGCTTCGTATGAAGATAAGTGATCATGACTCAACATATGTTCCTGCGTCTCAAGAAATTATTTAGTTGCTAATAAATATTGTTGAATACATTATGCTTAGATAAATAAAGAGAAGTTTAAATTATTGACCCGTCGTTGATTGACACGTGTTAAGGTATCCATTAGCTGCTTCTCACAAGTTTCGTACTCTTCCATTGTTGTAAACCTGATTGGATCTGGTTCGTATTTTCTAATTGTATTTGGATATAACAATTAGTTACATATATTTTTATATATTGTATCACATTGTGTTTCTGGTTATAAAAAGAAGACCTTAGTTCTTCCTCTGCCATGTGAAGCTGTTGTTGTAACTTATAAACTTCATGCTCAAGTTCCTAAAATCGATGATTATTAGAGAGTAAATAACTGAAAATATAGTTATTAGCTAGAGAAACAAAAAAAGATTAGGAGAATCACCTCGACGTCGGAGTTGATAGCTGTAGGGCTTTTAAAATTCATCCAATAAAGAAAATCAACTTCCGAAATATTGAAAAATAATGTAATTTTATAATAATAATAATAATAAAGTACAAGAGAAAGAATTTGAGACTTTGTAAGTTGAAGAGCAATATCATTCTCAGTCTTGAGTTGCTGCAAAGTCCGGAGTAGATACTGTCACGTGACAAGAAAATTTCGAGATCAATAATCTAAAATGTATTATTGAATTCAATATATGTAATCCTTTTTCCTACATCAAAAAGGAGCAGATGCTTAGTCTAATTACGTACCTCTTTGCTCTGGAAATCTCTGCAAGACATAGTTGTCAAAATATAAGCATATGGTTATATATGTTAAAAGTATTTATAAGAATAAGAGTAAAATACGTACGGGCGTCGGCTTTGATCGGGGAATACTAGAGCACTGAAATAAATGAAAGAGAAATATTAGTAAAATAATGGGTGGAATATATATCTTGAGAGAATCTATTAAAGCCTTGAAAGGTGAGAGATTGCTCAACTTACTTCTCTCGTTCTTGATCAGAAAGATTGATGTATCTTGAGAAAACGTCTTCGATCCTTACCAGAATTTAACGAATAAATATAGGTCAAATGAATGTTTTCGTGTTTGTACAAATAACCAAAAGGTAATGTAAAAAGACAAAAGACATAATACAAAAAATAAACCTTGTTTTGCCGGAAAAAAGGCTAAGGCGATCGGAGGGAGAGAACATGAGGAGAGCAATGTCGATGTCACAAAGAATGGACAATTCATAAGCTTTCTTTATCAGACCATTACGTCTTTTTGAGAACGTAACTTGTCGATTCGTTGTGTTTTCTATTCGTTTTATCTCCAATTTCACTCGACCCATGTCTCTTTAATCCGATCAATGCAACACCAACAAACTCAAAGATTCTTCTTTATTTTTGTTTAGGGAATGCGAAAATCTCATCATTGGAGGCAAAAGTGCCTATATATATATATATATGAGAATTGCATGGACGAGAGAAAAGAGAACCATGAAAGAAGGAGAGGTTAGGTATATAAGAGCGATTTGGTTAGAAATGTATGGAAGAGATTAAGAGAGATTAAAGGGTTTTGTTCTTTGAACGAATTAAGAATGATCTTATATTTTGCCACAAAAAAATTCATATAGGAGTATATGAGATGGAATTATGTAATAATTTGGTCAAAGTGGTGACAATGCACAAAATCAGAAATTACCCTTCGTTTCTACATCTCGACATCAAATTTGCTTGCTGATGAGATTTCAGGTATAGGAAAAAATTAATAACCGGTATAAAAAATCAATTACTATTTCAGATTAACCAGTATGTCTTTTATTTTGTCAATAATTTGAAATCTACTTAATGGCAACTAGTACTCTTTAATTGGGCAATATCTACTTAATGGACAAATATTTGATTTTTCTTCAACGGCTATAATTTCCGACCGTTAAACGCTATCTCAAGGTGTTTGTGCTTATATATAATCTCTACACTTTTTTTTTTTTTTTTTTTAACTTTCATTAGAAATCTCTATACTATTAAAAGAGAAGTACAAATGAAAATGGGTCGGGTTACAATCAGAAAATTGACTCGAAATTCTGAAATTGGATCTTTGAAATTTTTTTGGAATATAAATTCGAATTAATAATGATAAATCGAATAAAAATCAAATATTTATGGAAATAAAATAAAATCTTATTGTACTTATGGTAACTAATGATAAAAGTATATTCTGAACAATATTATACAGTAACTACGTATAATAAATTTGTTCATATATTTTTGGAACTAATTCCATAACAATCAATATTTTTGTCATTAATTTCGTTTCTTTAACCAATTATCATTAATTGAAAGATATCTTACTTGTTTCTAAAGATTTCTAGAAAATTTATCACAAATAAGTAAATAACCCATCTGTTTTATAAATTAAATTGATATTTTTAATTTAATTAGATTAAATCAAAATTATGGTATTTTCATACCTATAGCTTACCAAAGAAGTTTAATTTTCAATTTATAAAGATTTCTCGAATATCATTTAGAATTATTCAACAAGATGATAAGTATTTATTAAATTTTGTGAATCATGAAAATTAATAATTAATTTTTCTGAAATTTACCTAGTTTGACCAAATTTTGGGAAAAATAACTAGATTAACACCCAAATATTGTGGTTTACTAGAATAACACAATTTTTGTGTTAAAAGACCAAATACTCATTTTATTTTCAATTCTATTAAAATAAACTAATAAACATATAATATTTTAATTAAATAAAAAATTGAAAAAATACAAAACAAAAAAAAATACAAAACGACAAAGAATTGAAAAAAAAAATATAAAACGAAAAAAAATTAAATTAAAAAAATTATATATATAACGAAAAAAAATATAAAACAAAATAAAAAATAAAAATTAAAAAAAAATATATAAAACGAAAAAAAATACAAAACGAAAAAAAAATTAGATTAAAATTTTTATATATAACGAAAAAATAAAAAAAATAAAAAAAAATTGAAGAAAATATAAAATGAAATAAAAAATACAAAACGAAAAAAAGATAGAAATTCGAAAAAATAAATATATTTATCTAAAACGAAAAAAAATTAATCATATATTAACAAGATGAGAGCCACACATGAGTCATTTAATATAAATACGTCTGTCGCGGAAAGAATATGTCTGTCATTACCATATTATGCAGATTAAAATTCTATCTTCATCAATAAAACTGTCATCAATGACAGATTTTTTTATATCCAATCTGAAATCTGTCATAATATAAAAAAAAATCTGTCATAACATAAAACATTTTGGTTGCGAGTATATGTCATTCTAGCAATTTATATTTTTAAATAACAAATCTACTATCACACTCCAGATTTTTGTTAAAACAAAAAAAACTGTCATAACATAAAATAAATCTGCTATCACTAATAAGTCAAACTAGTAATTATTTTTTCATTAACAAATCTGCTACATTATGATAGATTTTTATCAAAAAATATAAGTCTGACGCCACTGAAATAATAAATCTGCCACATATTTTAATAAATCTGTCAAAATTACAAAAGTCTGTGGTGTCATAATAAAATAAATCTGTCGTAGAGAAAAAATCTGTTACAAATTAAATATCTGTCGTCGCCTATTTCAAGTAAGTCTGTGGGAGAAAAAAAATCTGTCGCAAAAAAATCTGTTGGAGACAAATAAGTCTGTCATGGAAATTAAATCTGTCACAACTTATCCAGCAGACTTTTCAAATAATTTTTTTTTCCTAATATTTTTTGCCCACGTTTTTATTATTTATTTAAGGGTAATTTTGACTTTTTTTTTTATTCCTAAAGAGAGAAAGGGTATTATGGTCACAAAAATAACTCATTTAACCCCTAAATTTTTTAAGACACTCTAGTAATTAAACTCATAATTTGGGTTAATCTAGTAACTTTCCTTTAATTTTTAATCATTATATTTTATCTTTCAATCTCTCATCTAACAAATAAGATACATATTCTATTATTCCTATGTCCAAATTTCATTTTGTTGTATGACTAAATAATATTCCCATTAGAGCTGTCAAACCGAGTTGATTCGTCCCGTTAAGCATGTTTTACGAAAAGGCAAAAAATATTTTGACTTATTGTTAGTCGGTCCGTACGACCCGCGGATAGCATATATGAAATACAAAGCCATCCCGCGAATGTATGCGGATTTGCGGGATTGTCTGTGGAT
Source organism: Arabidopsis lyrata subsp. lyrata (assembly GCF_000004255.2). Taxonomy (NCBI): domain Eukaryota; kingdom Viridiplantae; phylum Streptophyta; class Magnoliopsida; order Brassicales; family Brassicaceae; genus Arabidopsis; species Arabidopsis lyrata. The sequence goes on from NW_003302554.1 coordinate 17,901,491, forward strand.
TTTGTTTAAATAATTTTAAAGTAATCAAAATTTAAAATACTACTAAAATAAATAAATAAATAAAAATACTATTAAGAGTTGTTTAAATTACCACATGTTGAATAAATTATAATTTTATCAATAAATACTAACATGCGAGCTGATCCGCCAACCCGCGGATAAAAACCGATTAAACCTATGACCTACTGCGAATTAATCTTTGTGGCCCGCTTATTTGCGGGTTTAATATATTTTTCCAATTCTGCCCCATAGTGAGATGATTTTGGCTCGATCCGCGGTTTTTGACCTAAAGTGACTACTCTAATTCCCATGAATCGTCTAATTTTATAATTGTAAAACACAAAATTCTATTTTGTAAATCATAATTAATACTATGGGTTTATTTATAAACAATTTAACATTTTTTGTACAATTCGTTATTATGAATATTTATAAGTATACTACACGAATCGCTCTACTAAAAACACACAATATTAAACTCAACGTATATAAACCAATATTTCCCTGCGGTGCACTGCGGGTCCGATCCTAGTAACGATTACAAAAGCGAAACAGGCTGAACCCAGCTACAGAGAAACAGAACAAACCTACTTACCAACATAACATACATCAATCCAAGGGAAACTAAGATTGGAATACCTGAAACCACGTAAATAGAAAAGAAACATTAGGGGGAATGATTCTTTGAGCACGAGACAGAGGGTCTAGGCGACGTCGAATAGTATTCTGGACGTCAAGGATTATAGCGGAGGAGGGACGAGCAATTTGAGTATGAAGTCTTCTATTCCTTTCTTTCCAGATCAGGTATAAAGACGCTTGATAGGCGAGCTTGAGGATTAAGGCAATATTGCTATTCTGACAGGGGTCTTTCATCCATCTAAGTCCATGCTCAAACAAACGTGGAGGAGACACATGGGCCTTAGATGAAAAGAAAGACCACACCTGTTGAGAAAAAGAGCAATCAAAGAACAAGTGTTGAAGAGTTTCATCGGATGAGTTACAGAGAAGGCAGTGCGGAGGAACAAGAAGACCCCATCGCAGAAGCTTATCGCGAGTATGCAGCCTCTTTCGAGCCGCCACCCAAGTGATAAAGGCATGTTTTAGAATGCGTCCTTTAAACCAAACAAATTCATGCCAATCAACTGCAGGACCAGGAGGGTTTAGAAAGTGCCACGTAAGAGCCGTAGAGAACCTGGAGGAAGGAGGATGATCCCCAATCTTCCACAAAAACAGGTCGTCTTCAACAGAGGAATCAACAATCGAAGGCAGAGGCAAACATTGTTTCAAGAGTTGAATGATTGGGTTTCTACTGCTTGAGCTAGATAACCACCAATCACCATCACGAATAGCATCAGATACAACTGCATGAACAGGTAGCCCAGTGACACGCGGACCTGTTTCACCCGTTATATCCAAAAGAGGCCCTAAGGAAGTCCAATTGTCCTTCCAGAAGCTGCAAGTAATCCCGGACCCGACTTCGCAAAAGATAAAGGGTCTGACTAGAGGTCTTAGTTTACAAAGATTTCTCCATATCCAGCTTCCTGCAAATCTGGCATCAAGATCCCAGAAACTTGAGGAGCCAATTAGATGTCGCCTCACCCACGAGACCCACAAAGAGCCAGCAGCTGCAAATATAAGCCAAATCAGTTTGAGACACAGAACCTTGTTCCATGCAACCAATCTCCTAAGGCCAAGTCCTCCACTTTCCTTGGGAGTGCAAACCAATTCCCAGCTGATCTTTGCACCTCTAGCAAAAGAAGGATCACCCTTCAATAAGAAGCCACAACACATTCTTTCTATTTCCTCCAAACACTTATTAGGTAATAGAAAGACAGAAGCCCAAAAGGTAATAGTAGAGTAGATAACAGACCTAATCAATTGAAGCCTCCCAGCAAAGGAAAGTTTTTTCACAGACCAGGAACTGAAACGCTTAGCAATCTTGTCTAACAAAGGCTGATAATCCTGTCTGAGAAGTTTTCTAGAAGTAAGAGGAAGACCAAGGTACCTAACCGGGAAGGAACCACACTGTAATCCGGCTCTATTAGAGATGTCCTGGAGGCGTAAGAAGTTCCCTCCATCCAGAAACAAGGCAGTCTTATCTTTGTTTAAACCCAACCCAGAACCAACTCTGAAATCCTCAAGAATAATAAGAATTCCTTCCAAAGATGATTCATCACCATCAAAGAAGATGAGCACGTCGTCAGCAAAGCTAAGATGGGTAATGAGAGGAGCAAGGCACAGAGGATGAGGATTATACACGTGATTGAGGACACCAGCATCTAATTTTTTTGACAGAACATCCATGGCCAAAACAAAAAGTAAGGAAGAGATAGGGTCACCTTGTCATAAGCCCTTCTTGCCAGGGAAGATATAATCTCTACACATTGCTATACGTTTGTATTAAGCGTTTATTACATGTTTAGTTTCACTTAATTAGGAGTTGGGAGTGAAAATCATTAGATATAAAAAAAAATAACTTTTTATTGATGTGTATATTGTAAATGCACCATGACAGCAATCGTTACGGAACTCTTGATTTTTTTAAACATGGCCATAAAAGATGTTGATTTCATAGGCTTATTCCAAAAACAATAGTGGCCGATTTGAGCAGCTAACGATTAAAATGTTTCTCAAATTTTTTTGAATTAGTAATTAGTAGCTGAAATGTTATTGTTCTCAATGACTATAAAACATATATAAATTTTTTCTATTCTTTTATATAAGTGTACAAAATCTAACACTTATATAAAAAATTTAGTTAAAAACAAAAACATTAGAAAAAAACACAAGACGTGGAAAACAAAATATTTTAAAGAAAAAACAAGTGTTAAAATTTTTATTATGTTTAAACCATATTGAACCTAGAACACGGGTTTGGATGTTGTATCCAATTAGCTTACACAAAATTCAAAAATTTAACACTTATAAAAAAATAAGCGTTTAAAAATTTAATTATGTATAAACCATATTGAAACCTAGAACACCTCTTAGGGGTTTGGATATTGTATCCAATTAGTTTACACAATTTAAAAATTTAACACTTACAAAAACAAACCTAAAAAAACAAAACATTTTAAAAAAGAGTAAGTGTTAAAAATTTAATTATATCTAAACCATATTGAACCTAGAACACCTCTTAGGGGTTTGGATGTTGTATCCAATTAGTTTACACAAAATTTAAAAATTTAACACTTATAAAAAAAAAAAAAGTTTAGAAAAAGACAAGTGTTAAAAATTAATTATGTGTAAACCATATTGAACCTAGAACACCTCTTAGGGATTTGGATGTTGTATCCAATTAGTTTACACAAAATTTAAAAATTTAACACTTATAAAAAAAAAAAAAAATTTAGAAAAAGACAAGTGTTAAAAATTAATTATGTGTAAACCATATTGAACCTAGAACACCTCTTAGGGATTTGGATGTTGTATCCAATTAGTTTACACAAAATTTAAAAATTTAACACTTATCAAAAACAAAACAAATCATTAAAAAAAAAAAGTTTAAAAACAAAAACGTTTGAGAAAAAAACACAAAACGTGGAAAATAATTTTTACAAAAAAGACTCGAAAAAACATGTGAGAAAAAAAAACTTGGGCCTAACCCATTTAGCGGGCGGCCAAATCGGCCGACTTATGATAGAATTTAAATGAATTTAAATTCCAAAGGCCTTGTACGCAGAATGGGCCAAGGCTTTTAAAGCCCAGTTAATATATCAAGATAAAGAAGTAGGTGCATTAATTTATAGACAAGTTCCAAGGAACTATCTCTCCCACTAAACGATGTGGGATGTGCAATTTTAACGCCGACTTGTTACTTTTTCATGGGTCCGGTGCAAGTAAACACTCGGCCCAATTCGGTTGACTGGCAACATATAGGTTTTTTTTTTTTTCCAACATATAGTTTTTTTAATAAAAGACATTTCCTAAGCAAGGAAATGACCGACATATCAATACATGAGAAACAGAGAGTTTCCGATCACCAGAGTCACCATCCATCATCTAAGACAAATAAGTAATCAAACAAATACAAATATATCTCCTAGAACCTAGAACACCTCTTAGGGGTTTGGATGTTGTATCTAATTAGTTTAGACAATAATTTAAAATTTTAACACTTAAAAAAAAACAAAAAAAAAACATTTTTAAAAAAAATAACAAGTGTTAAAAAATTTAATTATGTGTAAACTATATTAAACCTAGAACACCTCTTAGGGGTTTGGATGTTGTATCTAATTAGTTTACACAATAATTTAAAATTTTAACACTTAAAAAAAAAACAAAAAACAAACATTTTTTTAAAAAAAAACAAGTGTTAAAAAATTTAATTATGTGTAAACTATATTAAACCTAGAACACCTCTTAGGGGTTTGGATGTTGTATCTAATTAGTTTACACAATAATTTAAAATTTTAACACTTAAAAAAAAAACAAAAAACAAACATTTTTTTAAAAAAAAACAAGTGTTAAAAAATTTAATTATGTGTAAACTATATTAAACCTAGAACACCTCTTAGGGGTTTGGATGTTGTATCTAATTAGTTTACACAATAATTTAAAATTTTAACACTTAAAAAAAAAACAAAAAAAAAACATTTTTAAAAAAAAAAACAAGTGTTAAAAAATTTAATTATGTGTAAACTATATTAAACCTAGAACACCTCTTAGGGGTTTGGATGTTGTATCTAATTAGTTTACACAATAATTTAAAATTTTAACACTTGGAATTGTATACTTTTATAAAACATTTTTAAAAAAATTAAACAAGTGTTAAAAAATTTAATTATGTGTAAACTATATTAAACCTAGAACACCTCTTAGGGGTTTGGATGTTGTATCTAATTAGTTTACACAATAATTTAAAATTTTAACACTTAAAATTAAAAACCAAAAAAAAACATTTAAAAAATAAAAAACAAGTGTTAAAAAATTTAATTATGTGTAAACTTATATTAAACCTAGAACACCTCTTAGGGGTTTGGATGTTGTATCTAATTAGTTTACACAAAATTTAAAAATTTAACACTTATCAAAACCAAAACAAAACATTAGAAAAAAAAGGTGTAAAAACAAAAACATTTGAAAAGAAATACAAAACGTGGAAAACAATTTTTACAAAAAGACTCGAAAAAACCAATGAAAAAAAAAAACTTGGGCCTAACCCATTCAGTGGGCGACCGAATCGGCCGACTTATGATGGAATTCATTTAAATTCCAAAGGCCTCATACACATAATGGGCCATGGCTTTAAAAGCCCAGTTAATATATCAAGAGAAAGAAACAGGGGCCTTAATTTATAGACAAGTTTCAAGGAAGTATCTCTCCCACTAAACGATGTGGGATGTGGACTTATAACGCCGACTTGTTACTTTTTCATGGGTCCGATCCAAGTAAACCACTCGGCCCAATTCGGTTAACTGGCAACATATATAGTTTTAATAAAAGACACTTCCTAAGCAAGGAAATGACACGTCAAGATATACGAAGCTTACACAAACAGATGAGTTTCCGATCACCAGAGTCATCATCCATCATCTAAGACAAATAAGTAATCAAACAAATACAAATATATCTCCTTCCATAGCCCGAAACTCATTAATGAAAAAAGAACAGCATATCATAAGATTAAAAACAGAGAGATTAGAGATGGCTTTTAATATCATCCTCATCTTCATCAACCATATACTTGTGAAACAGAGCAGAGCAGAACACATCGCTCACTTCTTTCTCGAATCCCATGTTGTTAGCGTGCCTGATCTGCGAGGCAATGCCACTGTAATGGTTCAAGATCACACGAGACTTCTCACGTCCAACGGAGATTTTAGAGCATCCCTTGACTGCGCTTTTCACTAGCAAAACATCGCACATCTCGTCTTTGTGCTCGTCGTGGACAATGAACTTGTAATTTCCTTGTTTGTCTGATACAGCTTCGTCAGTGTAAACCTCCTCCATTGTCTTCCTGTCTCTGCATGAAAGCTTCACCGTTGCACCTAAACAAGCAAAACAATCATTACCACAATCAACATCTGTGAACTTGAGAACAAAACAATCCTCACCACAATCAAGAACAAAACAATTCGCATCAATGAACAAAGCTGTGCTACCACTTCTTCAAGATTACGAAATTTCTTGAACACAACAAGAATCAATCATCTTATAAGTGTCGTCGTATCTTCAAATTTAAGTCAATCTAAAGCCAGATCTAGAGCAAAAGCAGTTAAAACAACGAGTATAGAGAATCAAACTAACTAATCCATCAAAATCGAGATTCAGCACTCAGATCTAACTATCTACTCCATTAGAATCGACGAATCAAACACTAATGAGAACATTAACATCGGAAATTTCTCAGATCTCGAAAGCATTGAGAGAGAGAGAAGATATGATATATACCGGGGATGAAGTAGGATGACTCAGGAGTCTCGAAGCCGAATTTGCAAAGGTCACAGTAAGTACGACCTTGAACCACCATTGTATTCTTTCCAATATTTCCCCTCGCCGCCATGGCTATCGCCGGCAAGATACAGAGAACCAACAACATCACCAGTTTCGCCATTTTTCGGATCTAGAGAGACAAGTAGCGAGATTATGGATTTGAAGTGAGAAGGAAGGAAATGAAGAAGATAGTGAAATTTAAGACAGTGGAGGAGCGAATCTAGGAAGGAAGAAGATGATGAAAGCGCGTGAGATTAGCCCACACCGTTAATTTAATAAATCGGTGTTTAGTTTCGTAATTTTAGTATGAGAACAGGGGCTTTTTCGTCAATTTAGTATAAGGTTATGATAACGTGGCGTTATATGATTGGAAGAAAACGAGTTGGCAAAAGAAAAAAAAAGGCGGTGCGTTTGCGTGATTGCAGCTGGAGGATAATAGTGTAGTTACTCTCTCTGTCGGTGCTCACATGTCAAGAAAAAGCATCAAAATTAAATGTTTTTATTTATTTATAATGTAGTAGAAAGAATTAATTACGAATTTTACCATTTTATAGTGGCAGGATTTTGCCATTTTTTAATAGCTAGCTAGTAGATTTTACCTTTTTTAGGCTCCAAAAATATGATTTAATATGCGTTTCACTCGTTATGTTTGGGTTTAGTCGGTTTTATTTGTTCTTAGGGTTTAGTATTTGGTATAAATTACGTATTTTTGCAAAAACAATCACAAAATATATACATTTTTAAGTGTTAAAAAAGAGAAAAATCTGTAAACTATTCAAAAAATGACATTTTCGTAAGTTTTTTCGGCATTTTAGACAATAATCCTCTCGTAGAAATTTAAGCAAAGGCCAAAACAACGATAATTAGTTTGAGATTAGATATGAGTTTAAAGTCCATTATGTTTTGGATTGGGCTCATATAGGTTTTGGGCCCATTATGGTACTAACATTTGAAGATGATAAGGCTAAACGCCATTCATAGGCTGAATTTTGTTAGAATATTAAGATCAACATGGTCTTTTGATAATAAACTTTTAATTTACGGTAATTTTTTTGCAAGAAAATTCTCTGAAGTTCTCACCACGGATTAGCTCTGTGTAACTGTGTTCTTAGTTGTGCTAAGGTCTTTAAGTTGCAAAATCAAACTTAATGAAGTAGCTGAAAAAAAAGAGAGAGGACATATATACTGCGATATTAGTTAATGTTAATATATGAATATCATCATAAGTTTGAGCATAGTTTCAGTCGTATGATATGATGATGATATTGATGACTACCTATTCATGTGGTGTAGTGGCAAACATCAATTATTTTATCGTACCAAACCAAAACCTTTTTGTTTAACCATTATTTTGATTATTCATCACCATTATGTTTTAAAAAATTATTTTTGTCACTTTTTGGTAATCTATAGTTTTTACTTCTCCATTTTGTACGTTGGTTTTGGTCATATGATGTGACTAATCTATTTGATGAGTAGGTAGTAAATCGTTTCAATTAGTTATTGAGGAATCAGTGTGACATGGTAGTAAGCAAGATGATATCTTCATTCTACATTTTATAGTAGACTAGTTGCCAGTTGGAGAGTACAAGTATGTTTCTTAATTATGTTATATCTCCACCAGTTTTACATAAATTTGTTATTTCGCGAGTACACCGTTAATTGTGGTTGTGTGATCATGTCATAGCGTCGAGCCGTCGATCTCCATGTAATCCGATTGATGAGAGTTTGTTCCAGACTTGCTTGTCTATCCTTTTGATTAAGCGAGCTGCAAGATTGGGATTTTCCCCATGTCTTCTCCCATTTCTCTCGCTCTGGACCGTAGCTTGGAAGAGGTATCGAGCAATGAAGCTTTCAACTCGGTCTTACCAAGGACCCGAGACAACGGTAATTAGGACTTGCCTGTTCGTTGAGTACTTGCTTTGTAGATATTCTGGGCAAGAGTTTTCATATAAGATTCGAGGAAGATATGAGTTTGATGAGCTCATCGAATGGATAAATCACAATGTCGAAAATACGTTCCTATCTTTCAATAGCAAAAGCATATTTGAAATCATCCCACTCCTATCAAATAGCATTGTTATCTAAAGACAAACTATAATACGAATCCTAAAACTATTCTAGTGATTTGTGTGGTTGTAAAATAAAATAGAGTTCTTATTTATGCATTATACAAAAAAAAATGTGAGGGGCTTTATACCTAAGGAAGTGGGGAGTCATGAAAGTATAATATCTAAATCAGATCAAGAATCAAAATAATTGAGATACCAATTTTTTTTGTTTTATGTATACTCTTAATAAACATACGTGAGATTATTGTTAAAGTCCAAATTAATAATTAAATGAACAATTTAGTAAGCTATATGATTCGGGCCCTCGCATGAGCTGTTCCCACTTGTCTTTGCTTAATTTGGATGGAACATTTCGATCCGTAATTCATAAAATGGGCCGACACCACTGAAATGTCTAAATAAATAATGAAAGATCAAACATAAAATTTAAATCAAAGTTTATCATAAAGGCGAAAGAACATGCGTGAGTGTTATTTTATTGTGTTGCCTTAATACAAACGGAAAGAAATATACGGCCGTTCTTAGATGTGATTAAGTTAATATCAGAATTCGAAGAAGGTACTAATAACTCATAAGCACTATTGCAATTAAATAAAATACAACTTTTAGCTTTTATCAAGTGTACTTAACCTTGTATTATATCATTAAACCCTATATTAGACTCGAAGTAAAAAGGATCATAACATTTATTGTACAACTGGATTAGATTAATAGATGGCATATTTGCACGTGTACTCTAATATTCTTATCCCCACACTTACAATATTTGTTTTTTGAAATTTAGAAGTAGAACCATAGAGTAACGGGACAACTTCTTATTCCATGTCCCCTCCTAAAAAACAAAACCCATACACATTAACATCTATGTAGCACAAACTCAATTTTATTTGTTAGGCCAACACTTTTCCGAGTTGTTAGCTCATACTTCTCTTTAGCCATATGATCATTTTGTGCAAACATGCATCCTTGTTAATTTCTCCCTTCCGAAAGCTCAGATTAGAAACAAAAATCTTAAACGTTAAAACTTGTTTCGAAGAACTATCATCAATCAAGTGAATAATTTGCAATGGCTAAATATAAATATATATATATATATATAACAATGAATCATGTTTGCTGATTAGTGGGTTTTTCTCTTAAATTCAATAAACTATCAACTTGTCTTTTGTTTTCTGCAGTAGCTAACTATATAGTTTATTAATTAGGTCACTCATTAAGTAATTTCGAATAAATAGATAAAAAGCACGCTATCATTCTCAGTTTCTTACCATCTTATTTGGTCGAGAAAGATGCCAACAATCTTAATTTATTTTTAGACTTGCTTTAATTAGAGCTTTTACTTAAAAAACATAATTATATATACAGCTTTTGTTTCGTAAAACAATAATTAAGGAGCGTGGATGCTAGGTTGGAGAGATTAAATAGACGTTAGAATTCAGAGAGTTGGCCAAATTTGATGCGGACACATGCCAATTTGGCCAAGTGGTATACTATTATAATACTCACTTACTACGTTTATAATGTTTAATGTCAACTTGCTACTACAAAATTTACTCACAAAGCAATCTATTTGTGTGATATAAAATCATATACATATTTCGTTAATACGTACAATTTTCTGTTTATACACTTTTGTAGAAGGTACTATGAAGAATTTTGTCATGGTAAAATCTAACAAAATACTAGAGAATTGTTCTACAAAATTAGGCATGGGCATTCGGGTCTCCGTACCAGATCGTTTTTTTTCGGGTTTCGGGTCTATTCGGGTAGGAGGGTCGAGACTCATTCAGGTATTCTAAAAATTTGGTTCGGATTCGGTTCGGGTTTTGGATATTTTAATAAAAAAGTAAAATATTCAAAAATAACCAAAAATATCTAAAATATTTTCGGGTTCGGGTTTTTTACTCATATATCCAAATCTAACCGAAATACCCGATTTTTCAAACATACATTAGTTACTCTTTACCCAAATATAACCAAAATTAAATAAAAATACTAAAATTACCCAAAAGAAAACAGCAACATTGGTTACTTTTTAGCCAAATATATCCAAATGTATGTGAATTACTCAAAAATACTTAGTATATTCGGATTTATAATTGTAATTTTTGGTATTTAGGGTATTATAAATATAAATATAACTAATATTTTTAGGTGTATATTTGTATTTGGGTACCCACGGGTGTTGGATTCGGTTCGAGTTTTTTTCGGGTAGAGAGGTTTAGGACCTATTCGAATATTTTTAAAAATCGGTTCGGATTCAGTTCGGGTATTTTTTCGGGTTTTCGGTTTGGTTATTTGGTTCCGAGTATTTTGTCCAGACCTTTACAAAATAAAATTTATGTACATGTTACTTAAGACTTCCTTAGATACATCATACAACAAAGTGTAAAAAATGTTGCGTTAATCATCTCGTTAGAAATGGAGATGTGCCTTTAGTCAAGTGGTTAAGTCCATTTGACTCCGCTTTTCCCACCGGAGTTCGACTCCACTAAGTCGCGTTACCCCGCGTAGTAGGGATTGACTATGGATCAGACCTTATCGATTTAAAGATGTCAAAAAAAAAAAAAAAATCATCTCGTTAGAAATAAAACCGAAATAATTTCCAATTTTTTTTTGTTTGTAACAAAAGGGAAACACACAAAAAATTGTCATTAGGAATCTGTCAAAACTGTAACGAACTTTAAAGACAACAAAGAAAAAAAGAGAATCTACCAATTTTTTCCGATTGGTGGATACTGGGACCCATGCTGATTAGACATTAGATTCCTGACTCGATCAGCATCATGTCTATTTAATTTTTTTTATCTATACTAGTATTTTTTGCAACACTTTGGTGATGGGTGGATAAAAACGTTTTTGGGTTAATCGGATATCCGACCCGTTTTTTAAATTCCTTTACAAAAAATACTTAGATCGGATTATATGTAACCCAACTCATACACCGGATATTCCATATTTAATAATTTATATATTTAGAAGATTTGATTAAGATTTATAATTATGATTTTCCTATCATTTTTGTTTGATTTATTTTTAACTATTTTGAAATTTTTTTTTCTGCATATATTGTGATTCGAAATTTTAAAAACAGACATATATTATCCAATTAACGAAAATATGTGTTCAACGTTCTACATCGATTAAAATATTTAGACAATGATTCAGAATCATATCATAAATAAGAACATCAATAAAATAAATGAGTTTTCTGGCCGGACGGGTTTGGCGGAACGGGTTTTTGAATCAAATATCATTAATCCGCCGCTTCAATACGGATTAAATCTTTTTTTTTTATATCACAAATAATAGACATAATAAATCAGTCTCATTTAGAAAAGATTGTATAAAACCAAAAATTGTCTCGTGGTATAATGTCCCGTGGTATTAGAGGATGATATGATTTGTAAACTTTTATATATAATAAATAATCATTAAATTTTAAAATAAAAACAAATCACGGGACGGGTTAAGAAATTACGGAACAGATTATATTTCGGAAAGGATTTATATGGCGGACAAATTTGAATCAATATTTATATACCGCTTTAGTACGGGTTAAATCTTCAGTTTATTAATAGTTGTCTCGTGGACTCGTAGTATACCGTTACTTGATAACAATTGTAAACTATAATATAAATAAATATGTTATAAGGAGATACAATTTACAAAATATTTTTATACTAACTTTAAAATTGAATCATCCCGCGGTACACCGCGGGATTAAAATCTAGCATCTGTATATTTTTGTATACATTCGTGTATAAAAAGTACATAAATGCTACAAACTTATACATCAACTTTAGTTGACCTAAGATTGAAAATTTGGAATTAATTCTCCACTATAATATACGTAAGTTTGATGTTCGAATAAAAAAACGCTTGTTCTAAATTTGAAAGAGTATACCTATTATAATCAATTAACCAATTACGCTTCTATTTCTAAGAATGATTTCATCGTAATCTTATAAAACCTATATATGATTCAGTTTCATTTGTTTCTATCGTAGATTCTAAATATATTGCTCCAATCTCCTAAAACGAAACCTCACCCACATGAATTCAATGTAGATTCGTAATCTTAATTTTTCTCATTAAGTACTTAAAAAAACACAAGTCTTACATATATAATACATTTGATTTTATTTGAAATAGATCAAAACTTGTAAAATTTGAACCCTCGAAAAATCATCTACTTTCACCACAACACGAGGGTGATTAACACAGTTAATCACGGTTAATTAACGCTTAATGTTTTATATATGTATTACCCATCATAATCATATACAAACACATAGCAAACCACACACATATATAATTATATATAGCTAAATGTATATGAAAATGGGGATTACACGGCGGCTGCAGCTCTCCCTTTGCCGGGTTTCGCTCTCGCAGGAGCTGTCACCGCCGGTTCTTTCGCCGGTGGTGCCGATTTACCTTTCTCTTTCCTCTCATCTTGTGCCATTTGCTCTTGCCTGCACTCTGAGCTACAAAAGGCCTTATCTCCCCTGCCATTTTAATTATACAAAATTTATCACTAATTATCCAATACATACTCAAACTAAAAACAACAAATTAAGTATCATAAATCATTCAAATAAATAAGCCAAATCCGACTTTCAAAAAACAATTAAATCATTAAAAAAAAAAGGCACGATTAATGGTGCTTCATCATCAAATTTTTTTGTTTTTGTTTTTGTTTTTGATAAGTTCATCATCAAAATATGAAAAGTTACGTAAGGTCTAAATTTTTTACTACGATAAAAACTGATTATAGATATATACCTATACATATAGATGTCACGGCCAGGAACAAGAAGACGTTCACAAAGTGAGCAAGATCTCAAGAAATGTCCAGCGTCCGAGAAATCTCCTGAGTGTCTCCTCAGGTTACCTCTCGATGAGACCATAGATAAGAGCCGTTGATCTAAGAACGCACGGTTTTGATCGACGGCTGCTGTTACGGCTTGACCGTTGGAACCGTACGGGCTCACCACGGTTGGATTCTGTTGATTAGATGGCTCTGATTCGCTGGGAAGGTTTAGATCGAACTTTATCTCCGATAGACTTGTGGTTCTGTTAATCGGTGGTCGTTGTCTCTTCCCAAGCAACATCGTATATGTGTTGTGTGTATGTTACTCTTTAAATTTGGAGCTCTGAACAGAGCAAATAATCTTGAGAGAGAAAGAGAGGGAAGAGGGAGTGAGGAAGGAGAAGAGACAGGGAAGATAAAGAAGAACCATAGACTCAGGACTCAATCTAGACCGTTGATTGTTTCTGATCAAAATTATGTTATCGTCACGATTATGCCACGTCATGATTCTGGACATTTATTTTAAAAAGAACATTTTGCATTAATTCTGTTTGTACTTTGTGATAAATGTAATAATATAGAATTCGTGATAATATTAGTTGTATTTTTTTTTTTTTTTTGTCAACTGATAATATTAGTTGTATGGTGGTCAAACTTGGTAAAAAATACATTTGTTAATCATTTTTATATATGTAGCGATTAGCGAATGGATGTACAATTCTGTCCAAATTTCACATATTGTTTTTTGAAAAATTGGTTTGGTAGATAAAGCTATGACCAAAAAGAAATCTAGAAAGAAAAAAAAAAAGTAATTTATATGTTCACATAAACAAATGATTTCATTAATAATCTTATTTTCTTTAGCCTTGTTTCTAAAGCTGTCAAATGGTCCGTTCAAGGACTATTGGACGTGTTCATAATGGTTAATGATCCAAAAAAATGTCCATATTGTCAAATCCATATTATCTGCGGACAAAACTGATTATATGCCATTATGCCTAATTAGATCATTTATTTTTTGGTTTGAACCATAGCCCGCTCATGTGCATTTGGTCTGGGCAAGTCCATAGGCAGCTTGAAAGTTGTTTCATTAAAGACAGCTATTGCCATCTACAAAGAAAATAAAATAAAAAAATTGAGAAAACCTAAGTTTCATCAATTTGTGGTTCTTTTCCCTTAATTCTTTTATAATGTAGACAAGGTTAAAATAGGTTAAAATAAAACAAACAAAAACTTGGAATATTAGTTAAAAAACTTCAAACCTAGTTTTGTCTTCGAAGTTTGTGAACATCAAAACATGTGTATAAAACGATGGATTGTTAAAATAAAACATCGTATATCCTAGGTCTGGGCTTTCGGTTTCGGTTCTTTCGGTTTTAAAATTTAGTATCCATTCGGATATTTTGAAATTTTGGTTCGGTTTCGGTTCTTTCGGTTTTAAAATTTAGTATTCATTCGGTTATTTTGCTTATGATATTTTTGGATATTTTGGTTATTTTTGAATATTTCCGGATATTTTTGGATATATTTTGGATATTTTCGAATATTTTTACTATTTTATATATTTTTCAAGTGTTTTTGATTATTTGGTCTATAAATAACTAACTTTTTTGAAAATATAATTGTATTTTGGGTATTTCGGTTATCCGAAATATTTCGGTTCGGTACCGATTCGGTTACGGTTGTTTTGATTATCAAATTTAGTATCAATTCGGTTATTTTCAAATTTTTGGTTCAGTTCGGTTCGGTTCGATTGCTTTTGCTTCGATTTCGGTTTGGTATATTCGGTTCGGTTTATTTGGTCAGACCTAGTACATATATCCATTCATTAAAGTTACAAGTGTCTTACAATATCTCACAGTAGAAAAATTCTCATAAAATCATTCAAGAAGGGCCCGTTAGGCCCAATGGACCCACTAAATTAACAATAATTAACTTTCCACATCATACGATAGTTGCCCCCAAGAATTTGTCCATTTCTCCACCCCAGTCGTTTTCTTTCATGAAAGTAAAGTCCAAAAATAAAACAATAATTATTACAAGAAAACTCATTTCCAAAATAAATAAAAATAGATGAAAATAAAGAAAATTGAAAAGTAAATGTTGTTATTTGGTTCCTAACATCTGGGCTACCAAAAAAATGGACCACCTTCTTCACAAATGACAACAATGTGTACTTCAATTTGGCCTTTGCAATTTTATAGAGCCTTCTCTCGTCTCTCCACTTCACATATCTCTCACCAAATTTCAAAGTTTTACCTTACAAATTTAATGCATGACGATTTAATGCCAAAAGATTAAGAGTATATTTTTTGTCATGGGGAAGATACTCGGGCCAAAAGCTCTTGGTTCCTTAAATCAATAATTTTTGATCGAAAATCACAACAAAAGCTTATGCTGATTGGTGCATTGTGACCTCTTTAACACACAAACTTAAAGATAAAACAGAGTGGCACATTGTACCAAAATGGTCGGTCTCAACATCGTAAGTCTCCAAGACATTTTTCCAACTTTAAGAAAAAAGAAAATAGTTTTTTTCTTCTTTTTTCTTACAAGGTCACACTCACGGTGAGAAGTTTCAACGGGATTAACTGAATATTGGTGATACAAATTATACAATGCAACATGAAATTTTAAGCGGTAAATGATGGTAGTAGAAACGAGTTTCAAAGGCCTTATTTGTAATACACAAGAAGGCCTTAACCACAAGAAGATCATATGATACATGTTATACATGTTATCTAAAAAAGCTTCAAAGGCAAAATTATATTGCAAGCTTCAAATTTCAATATATAGTTTGATACATTTACACAGAAATACGATAGACATTCATTTGATAATGCTTCGAGAATAATAAATTGAGTGACTAAAATTTGAAAACATCACATAACTTTTGGCATCGTTAAATTTGTTTCAATTTTCTTTTTGTTATTAAATGACAAATGATAATGAAAACTGAAGCTGACGTGGAATTTGGTGGGTAGTAGATGATTTGGTATGATTGAGAGGACAAGTGGACACAGGTGAGTCAAAAAAGTGAAGAGACGTTTAAAGTTTTATTTTATTTTCTTGGCTCTCTGATTCGTTCGTGTTTTGGACACACAATCACAAAATAGGTTATATATCTCCAGTAACCAAACCCAATTGGTCCCAACTTCCAATTCCAAATATCAATTTCAGAAATCAGAAATTGATAGTGGGCCCTTTTCTCTCTCACTATCCGGGCCCATTTTTCACTAGTGGGCTTCACCATCTGGTCCACACTCTTCATTATTATTATTTTGGTCGGGAGAGGTTCTTTTTCATTATTCGCTTTCATTATTGTTTTTTTGACATTGTTTGTTATAAATTTACAAGGACTAAAAATACCTTCTTGTCATATACAATGTGCATTGATGTATGTATGTATATGTTGAATCTAATTATTGTACGTACGTCGATTTTACAATAAACACACAAAAGTTCCACAAAAAACAAACTTCAATGTATGTGAAAAAGGTTAATAAGACACTTTTGATTTGTTTGGGGTTGAATTAAGTGGCAACTGATTTATTTACCGATACAAAATTTAGCAAAAATGGAGGATAAGACCTCTTCAGAGACATCTTGACCACTGATTTGAGCAAGAGCCAAAGCAGCTTCTCTCAGCTCGATTGTCCAGAAATCAATCGGAATCTCGTCTTCTATCGCTTCTCTCAGCCTCGCTAGCGCTTCTTTCGTCCGCACCAGTTGCTCGCATTGTCTCTGATAAACACACACACACAAAGAGGGTCTAAATGCAATACTCAAAAAGTTAATGGATAGAAACAGAATTACAAGTATAATTGAGACAGACCTGATTCACTGTCCATTGATGTCCTCCAGTGGGGACACGATCAAGACCAAGAATCTCCAATATTGCATCTTCAAGCTCTTCAAGTCCTTGACCAGTAACAGCAGATGTGAAGACAGACTTATGGAAAACTTCTTCCTTTTTCCTCTGATCTTCTAGTTGATCACAGCTACTTGGAGGAGCACTATCAATTTTGTTCATCACCAGAATCATAGGCTGTTTCAAATGAAGGAGACCCGAAAAAAGTCATAAAAATGAAACTAGTGGGAAAAAAATGAAAAAGTGACTATCGAACAATTACCTTGTCTGATTGGATCTTACGTAAAAGCTCAGTGTCTTCTTCAGTCCAGCCTTCGACAGCACTTACCGCCATGATTATGACATCAGCAACCTTAGCAGCTGTTTCTGATCTTTCAACTCCTGCAAAAAAAGAAAGAAAAACCTCTCTCAAGATCTGAGCTTTGGCAAATATTACGCTTGTAGTCTAATACTGACCTATTTTTTCGACAATGTCATTGGTTTCTCTGATACCAGCAGTGTCAAGAACTGTGATTGGTACGCCACGGACTGTAACATTAGCTTCCACAACGTCTCGAGTAGTTCCAGCAACTTCTGTAACAATGGCTCTCTCACTCTGCACGCTAAAATTAAAGCACCGGTGGAAATGTGACTCTATTTGAATAAACAGACTTAAAGATTGCAACTTCCAGTTTTTACTAAAAAAAAAAAAAGATCATTCTGTTTCCATACTTTGCTCCAGGCATTTAGAAGACTTGATTTCCCGACATTCGGACGCCCAACAATAGCTATCTGCAACATTTCAGTAAGGAAGACAAATGAAAACGTATGCTCTTACTTTCAAACTTTCAAACATGAACATGAAGAATGAATAGCATTCTTAAAATTTACCTGCAATCCGCTTTGAAGAAGCTTGTCGTAGTTTGCTGTATCTAATGCACTTTCTACGTCTTCAGACATGCTGTTTATTTTGTTAATAACTGACTCTATATCCAATGGCGTCATCTCGTCCTCAAAGTCTAAACGAGCTTCAATCTCAGTGAGGAGCTCAATACATTGTGCTCTTAATGATTTGACCAAAGATGAAAACCCACCCTAAAGAAAACAGTAGGAAAAGACTTGAAGATGTTAACAACGATCATAGACAAACTATTATTAGAAACGATTTATCACAAAGGATGTAAAGTGTATGCCTGAATCCCTTCCAAAGCAGCATCTGCCGCAGCAGACGACTTGGCTGAAATAAGTTTTTCGACATTTTCAGCTTGCGAAAGGTCTAAACGCCCATTTAGAAAGGCACGAAGTGTAAACTCTCCTGAATGCACCGCAAATCCAGCCAAAAGAAAAAGGATTCAGAATCTTTAGCTAACAACTCACATATGAAGTCAAACATCGATCAAAGAACCTGTTTCTAATAATCTTATAGCTAAATCTCACAGATTAAGTTAGACATAGGAGAAGAAACCCAATGACCAAATCTATAGAAGGGATTTGAGTCTCTGACCTGGTTCTGCTAATCGTGCTCCAGCTTCAACACACGTCCTCAAAACACGCCGCAGACAAACTTCGCTCCCGTGACATTGGAGCTCAACTACATCTTCTCGAGTGTATGACCGAGGAGCCAACATAGGCACAGCTAAAACCTAACAAGCAGTCACACTTCACTGATCAAAACACTTGAAGATCTATATAATCCATCTATAACAAAACCAGTAGAAATGTCAAATATATTCAAATCCTTTCCCGGTTAAAAATCATGATCTAAGCATAAAGCCAGTAATTTGATTACGAAGACATCGAAACAGAGAAGTGTGAATTAGTGTCAAATTTAAGAACTTTTCAAATCTACCTCGTCAACAACATTGCCATGTGAATCAACAACAACTCCATACTCCACGAAATGACTCTTGGGCTGCCATGAATCCGAATCCGAGTCCTTCTTCTTCCTTTTCTTAGCAGAACGAAAGACTCTTCGTGCAACTTCCACAGCCTTAGGTCCCGACAACCGCACGATTCCCACCGCACCAGGTGGTCCACCGATCGGCGTTACAATCGCCACAATTGTACTTGAGCTCTGAAACCTATCGACGTTATCGAATGCATCGTCTACTACCTTGCCCACAAGACCCACCACACGCTCATCGCCTCTAAACACAAGAGACTTGTCCTCTGCAACAATCACAATGAAAAGAAAGAAAAAGAACCCCATTAGGAATAAGGTTGAGGTCAAATTAGAATCGTTTCAATGGCTCTTATAACCTGATGACGCAGCGCGAGGTTTAAGAAGAGAGGTTTTAGGAGACGAGGAGAATAAGACAAAGCAGAGATTTTTAGAGAAGGGTTTCGAGATTCTTCCGCCTCGGGTTATGATCGGCGTAGCATGTCGGAGAAGATGAACGCCGACGGAACGGAAGGAGAGGAGATTTACCATCGACACTGCAACCTAAGCTCACGGATAACGCCGACGACGGCGGCATTGAAAACAAAAGAGATAAAATCAAAACACAGCGTTTTAATGTTTTCACAAAGCCCAATAACTCATCATGAATAAAACATGGTTTGGGCTTTTATCTAATAAAGCCCAATAACTAAAAAAGGACTTGTAAGAACGCAGCGTTTTGTTTGTGCATTGCGCTAGTAGAGAAAGAAAAGTAAAGAGAAAGAGGAACCTACAGTGTTTTACTACTGTTTAAAGGTTCTATAAACCACTCACAAATGAATCTTGCTTTGTTTCTGGTCCACGTTCATATCAAATCAAGGATAGGATCATATTTTATTTGTTTTGTCAACATATGGATAAGGATCATATCTAATGCATTTTAAATTCCAACTTGTCACATTATTGAGTTCCCATTTGGCTTAACCAATATATTTCCAGAGATATAGATCTCTACATTGGACATCCTGATCATAGTTGTTAATACATTTTGAGTTTTTAAACTTGATTTGATAGAAAAATCTTAATATACAAAACTTTATTACAAAAAGTAGTCAACTTTACACTTGACCTCTCGGTATGGATAGAAGAATCATAAAGAACTACAATTGAAGGCAAAAGTCACTTTCTTAACTCTACTGTTACAACACTTAGAGAACATTTCCTTCTTCTTCTTCTTCGTCATTATCTTCATTTCTTCTTCTTTCTTGTAAATTTCAGACCTCTTCTGAGAGTTTTGGACAGCAAGCCTCGACGGCGTCAGCCACTGTCAGATAGATGTTGTCTTCTCCTAACATGTCGGCAAAATGCGACAAGTGTAGCTTGCCTATCACCAAGGGTCCAGGATTTGCTAGAATCAACTGTTTATACACAAAAACAGAGTCAGGTTTCATAACTCTCTGGCAAAAAGGTAAATCTTCTTCAAATACTTATTCACTTTGATTGCTTAGATTATAGTTCATAAAATCAGTATGTATGTATATATATATATATATATATATATATATATATATATATATATATATATGTACCTGAATGTCCCTTTTCTGGAGAGACTTGTATAAGTCTTCTAACGCGTGGATACCGCTTGTGTCGATGTCCGTAACAGCTGAAAAATAATGGTGTATGTTCGTTAATATTTGTTTATAGGGATAAAAATAGCGATAATTAAGAAGGGATTAATTAAGAGTAACTTACGTGACATTTCGATGATGAGAAACTGAATCCTAGGTAGGCTTGCTGCTTTGACCTTTTCTTCTTCCTCATGAAGCCATCTCTGGATCCTGTAAATCAAAGGTTTTCCGAATTAGATTTCATGTAAACCAAGTAACAGATCTTGGTTTAGATTAAACTTTTGTTTAGGGTTTTACCTTTCTCTGACGTAATTTGAGTTGGAGAAGTAAATCGCGGAGTCAACACGAATAGTAAGAACCCCTGGAACCATAGTGGCTTCAGGATACTGTTGAATATTTCTGTAAACAGAAGTTCTCGGAATATTTCCGAGAACTGCAGTTCTAGGTCTTGTTACTTGCAAGAGGATCTTAGCAAACGAGATCGAGACCTGTCCACAAATAAACACACAAACATCAGCAAATTAAGATTAGAAGGGAATTAGATTTATCATGATTGCAGCAATATGGAGAGGGTTTAGTTTTCTTGAGACGTACGGCAATGAGAAGTCCGATCTCAACAGAAACAAAGATGACGCCAAAGAAGGCTCCAATACAAGCGATGAAATCTAGCTTATCAACCTTGAAGATCAAAATAGCAGCTTGGATATCTATCAAAGGAATCACGGCGTTGATGATGATAGCTGCCAGGATGGCGTTTGGAGTGTACTTGAAGAGAGGAGTCAGGAAGAGCAATGTCAAGAGAACGACAATTGACATTATGATGTTCGAAACCGCTGTTTGACATCCAGCCATGAAATTGACGGCTGATCTTGAGAAAGATCCTGTAGCTACGTAGCAAGAAGACATCGATCCAACTACGTTCATCATGCCTAATGCTACCATCTCTTTGTTACCGTCGATTTGGTAGTCTTTCATCGCAGCAAAGGTTCTTCCAATCGCTACAGCTTCCTGCGAAAACAGGTTGAAAAATTCGAGGTTTTGATGAGGAACTTTCGTTGTTGAGAGATTGATGTATGAGTCATTGGTTTGTACTTACTGTTAAAGCGACCATGCCAGCGACTACACCGATCCGGATGCCCTTAGCAAGGTTATCACCAGTGAAGTAGATTAGATGGAGAGAGGAAGGGTTGATTCCTTGGTCAAGGTGTTTCACCTTCATTCATCAAAAAAAAGAATCATATTAAGTATTACCACAATGTCGAATCGTTTGAGGCGCAAGTAACTAGTTAGAGTAGGTTGAGATCTTACAATTTGGACTCCTTGTTTGTCGGCTCGGGTTAAGTAGACAAAGAAGGTGGAAATGATAACTGATATCAATGGCGCAATTGCTGGTACCCAGAATAGTTTCTTGCTCTTCTTCCCCTGTTTCAGCATCAAGTCAAGAGAGATCAGAAACAGATCATAACAAAAACGGATAAACAATTCGATGTTTTGTTAATAAATATATGTCTTACAATGAACTTAGAGGTGAGAAGGAAGGTCAAGAATGATGCACCAATGAGTATAGTCTGCCAATTCCACTGCATAGCCAAATTGATATGAATTAGTGAAGAGATTTATGCAACGGAGGAATCAAGAAACATAGTGTTTTGTATCAGCGAAAAGATTCTTACGCCGTGATGGGCTGCTTTGAAAACGGATTCAAGAACAGCAATGATATCAGTTTTCTTGGTGAATTTCTTGATCCCCAGGAAGCCCTTAAGCTGCTGAAGAGCGATAGTGATGGCTGCGCCACCCATGAAGCCAACCACAGCCGCGTGGGAAAGGAAATCGATCAAGAACCCTAATCTGAGAGTAGTAAAGAAGAAGATGAACATTTAGAGAGCTTTTTCCGATCATCAAAGAAGGAAGAAATTGTTCCTTGATAAGAGATTAATTTTACCTGAAGAATCCAAGGGCTGCTTCGGTGATACCGGCGAAAAACGTAGCAGTGAAGGCAAGGCGGAGATATTCATCTGGATTTGTGCTTGGATCAATCTCAGCTCGAAGCAATGTGCCTAGCAACAGAGAAACCACAGCGACAGGTCCGATTGCTATATCCCTAGAACTCCCCATACAAGCATACACCAACGGAGGAACAAAACTCGAATCTGTAAAATCAATATCAACCATATTTTGATTATCCAATGTTTATCAAATGAGGTCAAGTGTGAGAGAATTTATCAAAATCAAACTTACATAAACCATATTTGGGATCAAGATTCGCCAACTTAGCGTATCCAATATCCTGCAATCATCATGGAATATACATAAGAAACAAAGCAAGTACAAATAACTTGTGATACAAGTAATAGTGTACTTGAGTTTAGGTTTTCCACCTGAGGAATGCAGAGACTTGCAATGGTTAAACCAGAGATGAGATCACCTCGAAACTTCTTGAAATTGTAGTTACGTCCCCAATCGAAGACCGGGAAGACGGATTGGAGACCGAGCATAAACTTCTTAGACTTAGGCTGATCCTTAAAATCCCTAAGAGGATCATCATGGAAAAAAGTTTCTTTGAATGTGTACATGAAATCCTTGAACATGTTTTGCTTAGGTGGGATTCCAACTTTATGCCGGTGGGGGGGAGATTTCATCGGAAGACCTCCACCAACTGTCGCCGGACTTAAATCTCCGTCTACAGGGTGAGCTCTCGACGACATAGTATCTCTGGAAACAGAACAGAAGACTTATTAGGCTAGCACTTTAGTTTGCAAGTTTTTTAGATTATAAATTGTGTGATTGGAGTAATGGGATCGAACCAAGAGAAAGATAGATATTTGGGTGAAGTGAAGATGACTTAAAAGTGTGATTTTGGAGCAACATACATGAAGCTTATTTATAACGAAAATTTAGAATAGCTTTTGTTTTAATTTAATGATAAGAGAGTGGTCATCATATATATAGATTGATGAATCTGGATTACTAAGAGACCAAGTACATTAAGAAAATTGGAAAGTCTAACTAGAATAGATGCAATTTTTTATTTGCGTTGATCGACATTAAAGTTTAAACAAATTAAGTCAATGGATTCTGTGGCAAACTTTGTGTGCAAAATTGAAAACAATCTCAATTCAATGATATCGTTTACTTTTCTTCTGCTGTAAGGAGAGATCGTTGACTAGAACCGCAACGTGGTAGATATACAGTAAATGCCAACAGTTATCCCTAAATAAACGACGGAAAATTAACGTTAACCTTTCAATTTTTAATTATTTAATAGGATTAGAGGTGCCGCATTATACGAAAACAGAACCTTATTAGTTAACGTTTGATTTCTGGATTCTATCATCGTTTTTGTTGAACATAAACTTTAGAAATAGGACCTACAAAACCTAGAAAACAAACCTAACTGAACAGAAATTTAGAAAGAAAACCTAAAAGATTACATATGAAGCCTAATTCATATGTTCTATTTTGGTGGTTCTAATTAGGACTTGATATCTTGTCTAAACTCAGGCTATGTAGATGTTCTGTCCCTGTCGTCAGTTTGGTGCATGCATATTACTATATTAGTTTAGTTATTAGAATACTAAACCAAAATTTCAAATCACTCAGGTTTTAGAAAAAAAGGCTTAAACTTCTGCAACTTGATGGAAAGCGACTGGATTATTATAAAAAACTAGCCGCAATTCATTTTCAACCAAAGTTTTTTCAAAGGAATTAACCGGCGTTTTTATGTCACATAAGCCAATTTCGATCACAAAAGCTATATAAAAAAAAAATCAAGTTACGTTCTCTTGTCTGACTAATTTTTATATTCTTTAAGATACAAAAATTGTAATCCGTTTTGGTTGGAACCAAAGTGAACACCACATGTGTTGACTTTGTAATGTAGACAAGTATGCATGATTGATAGTGTGATTAATTAAATATCTTATCGAAGAGACGCTGTAATCGTAAACTCCTACACCAGACGATACCTCTTCAACATTTTCCTAGTTATATGCATTATTGTATATAGCCTGTCATACTATATATTGCGTAATTATTCTGATATTATACACACACACAAAAACACAATTGAAAAAGGAATCAATCAACTAGGATTATATTTTCACCAGAAAGAAAAAAAAAAGATGATTAAACATTATACGCACGTGTAATCTCTAAATGAGAGGTTTTAAAATAAAATTAATTGGTGGGTAAAGTAACTAAGCATAACCATTGATAGTTGGAAGGTGAAACACCCACTTACCTGGAAAAAGAAGAAGAAGAATTCGATCTCGCTTTTTAGCCTTTTTCCTCCAAATTAGAGCTTTTACGTGATTTATTCAATTTATTAAAGCGAAAAGGGATTTTAAAAAGTAGAAACAGGAAGAGAGAACGATTTAAGAATTAGAGAAAAAGTACACGAGAGATATACTAGTTAAAAGCCTCCCCTTTTTAGATTTTAGAACTCCAGATTGTTCACTATTCTTTTCTAAGTTTAAAACAGTAAAATCAGTAAACCTGATCATGTCCAGGTTCACTGAATCACTCTCTCTAATTATCAAATTTCGAAAACGAAACGAAAACCCTAGTTACAAAGTTTCCAGAGAAAATAGATTTTGCTAGAAACTGGAAAAAATTTCAAGAGAAAAAAAAAATATTTAACAAAAGTGAGGGGAAAAAGAAATAGATCTGGGCTTTTATAAATTTAATATTTTTAATTGGAATAAACATTAAATTATAAGAGTCAAGAGAAAAATCGTGATTACGAATATTTGGCTTTTTTAGGAAAAACAAATATAAAGGTGATAATGACAGAAGTTATGGAAACTAAGCAAGAACATCAAAGCGGTTAGATCAAAATGATTTTACGAAAATGCCACTGGCTCCAAATCAAGAAAAGCGAAAAGGTCAAAAGTTTGGAGCGTTTTTTTGGGGGTGAAGTTGACTTTTATGGAAACTAGTGGGCCTCATTTGAACGTGGACTATAATGCGGCTAGGTTCGTCCTTGAAACATTAGTCATTGACTACGTGTACGTCACGCGCTAGATAGTGCTTTGGTGGCTACGACCTATTGGCTCTCCATGTTGGTTCACGGCCAGCCACACACTATAAGGTTTTTTTATATGTTTATTCGTTAATTATACGGAATTTTCTAACCAGCTGTTATAATCTGTTTCGATTTGTATTATACGTTATCATCAATCCCAAAAATACGTACCCACTATTGAAGTCTGTAACTCATTATTTTTTGCACTATTATTAATTTTTTTTGTAGATGTATGTATATGCATATAATATGCTTTTTTTTTTTTTTTTTACTAAATTGTAAATATCATATAAACGAATAAACAGGTTTTACAAGATTGTTAACCTACAGCATTTGACTCTTTGGCAAAAAAGAAATAAAAAACAAAGAGCCAATCCAATCTGGGAGAGAACTTGGTAGTTATCATCGCAGCCATAACGCCATTAACTTGCGAAACGGGCGTCTATTTCTTCTTGAGGTGATGATGTTTCTGATCTCACGGTCGATGTACTTGAAGATAGAATGCGTACTAAGCGATAGAGAGTTGTGTAGGACATTGTTGCGTTGCTTCCAAATGTGGAAAATGGTAGCCTGAAACCGAACTCCCAACCAAGTTGAGAAACCGAACTACCAAAAAAACATCATGGGATGCTACCATGTAGGACCAACTACACGTAGTATATCCGATGAATTCAAAACTATATAGGCCTTGTTTGTTTCATCATTTGGCATTTGCATCCAAATGATCTATCCAAATGATCCATTTGGATGATGCATTTGAATGATGTTTGTTTGATCATTTGGGTAGTTCATCTTAATGATGCATTTAAATGGACTTTTGTTTGTTTGATCATTTGGTAATTCATCCACATCCTCATCTAAATGAAAATGACTAAAATACCCATGCATTTAAATGGACCTTTTAAACCAACCAACGTCATTACTTTAGTGAAATACATTCATAATGTAAGATTAGGGACATAATAATCAAAGCAAGAAGAGATTGGTTTTGTTCCTAATAACAGTGTCTTTAAACAGAGCAAGCAGTGGCATAATAATCGATTTGCTTAATCTAGATAGAGACTTTACCAAACAAGTATTTGCGTCTCGATTCAAACCCAATTCCTGAAAGAACAAGTCAAGCATCATCAAATCCAGCAACAAAATCAAAACTTAGAAAACACATCAACCAAGGATAAACAATTACCTTCATAAGGTGATTGTGTAGGACCAAGAATCATAACGTTGAAATACCGGGAGCTGCAGCAATCAATCGCACAAAACTCAGATAAAATCATATATAAAACCTGAAAACAAAGACATGAATCATAAAACTAATTATTGCTTAAGTACACAAACCTGTTAATATGGAAGTCTAGTTCCTTTGGCAATCTCTGCAGTAATAGAATCCCGTGTAGCCTCCAGAATTCTGTCACCAGCAGGTACATATGGAACATGCCCATCATTTTCATCACCATGCTGCTCATATGATTCCACCATTTCCCAATGTTTGAAATCACTATCTTCTTGCTGTGAATCTCGGATAAAATTATGTAACGCCATTGTTGATGTCACAATCTTAATCCACTTCTTCACTTCATACTTAGGGTGTTTCCTGTCTAGTATTCTCCATTTAGCCTTCCATACACCGAAAGTTCTCTCAATTACTGATCTTAAACCAGAATGTTTACGATTAAACAGTTCCCTACTATTTGTATAGTTGACATTTTTCCTTGAACGAGTTCTGTCCTACACATAAAATGGCATAAACATGGCTTTTAAAATATTTTAAAACTTGGATTCCATGGTCTCTTTCTCATTAAACAAGTTTCTATAATAATGTCACGTATCACATGGTCTCTTTCTCACTAAACAAGTTTTGTAGTTTACATGATTAGACCAAGAGGCTAATAGAAGAGACTACCAATTATGTGAAGCTTTTATCAAAAACAAACCATTTCTGTGAGGCATTTCATCAAACATGTGGTTGGCATCAACAATTTCAAGCTCTAGACTCGTCAAAACCATTTAGTTGTTAATTCATAAACCTCGTAATAGCAACAAAGCACTTCTAATCATTCAAATTGGAACTAATTTCAAAATCAGAAGCAGTATTATTTAAACCATAATTCTCAATTCATTACACTAAGAACAAAACGAGTGAAATTTGGACAAACCCACAAGCTGAAATCAAAGGAAGCAGATGCAGAATCAAAAATAAAGTATAGCAAAGAACGAAGCGATGAAGTTGCATCAAGACTATTGAGATATGAGAGAGAACAACATCAACGAGAGTATCACATGAAGGAAGCTGTGAGAGAGAACTAACCAAGAGGAGTAGAGAGAGAATGAAGCGAGAGAGAGATCGACGAGAGCGAGGGATCGAAGCGAGAGAGATCGAAGCGAGAGAGAACAGAGCTTCGTCTCCGAGAGAGAACAAAGCTTCGTCGCCGAGAGAGAAGAAAATCGAAGTAGGTTTAGAAGAAAATCAATGTAATTGTTTAGTTTAATCAAGGGTATTTTTGACATTTTCAACATTTGACTGAATTATCTCCAGTTGACTGCACCAATTAAACTCAGCCAAAATTTTCAATTTTTTTGGATGAGTTTGATAAAGTTCATTCAACTGATTCAGCTGAATGGTCGGTTAAATGGTTTAAAAAGAACATCATTTTTCATTTCCATTCAGATGGATCATCTGAATGGTGAAACGAACAGCACCATAGTATATTTTAACATGTTCTCTAGCTACAAAAACTTTTAACAATGTGAAATTTTTTAATCGAGTTCTTACAATATGTGGTTTAGGTCGAACTTCAATAGTTTGTATAGTTTTACGCTGAATTTTCAATGCTATCAAACTTTTCGGGCATGTAATATAGAGAAGTTTTTTTGAACTGGAATATAATTGAATCTAAAATTGTATATATGAGAGCTTAATTACGTTTCTCGCACCAAACTAGGCTTGGGCATTCGGATATTCGGGTCGGGTTTTTCGGATTCGGGTTTTTCGTGTTTAGAAAACTAAGACACATTCGAGTATTTTAAAACTTTGGGTTCGGGTCAGATTCGGATCGGGTTTTTCGGGTTCGGATTCGGGTTTACCCATAGTATCTAAATATTAAAAAATTTGTATCCGATTCTATGCAAAGTATTGAAAAATACTCAAAAAATCTATAAAACCCAAGTATTTTTTTACGCGCATCTAGCCAAAAGTAGCTAAAACATCCGAAAATATCTTAACATCCGAATAATTTAGGCACCTAGGTTATTACAAGTATAAATATTACTACTATATTATAACTATGTACTTATATTTCAGGTATGTTCGGATACGGGATTAGATCGGGTTCGGATCGGGTTGTGAAGTTTAGTACATGTTCGGGTATTTTAAAACTTCAGAATCGGGTTCGGATCAGATTTTTTGGGTCGGATTCGGTTCGGTTCTTCGAATTCGAGTATTATGTCCAGACATACACCAAACGATATAAGAATTTTGGGTCATATAGGAATCTAAATGTTTCTTTTAAACTTTTGCGTATTTTGTTTAGTATATAGTAAAATTTTGACATACTAATAAATATTATTAAGACAATGAATCTTAAAAGAGATTTCGTTATTGTAGAACCTCCTGACCCATAAGTTTTCGAAACGACAATACTTGCTGATTTTATACAGATAAACTAATTTATCATAATCTTTTGCATGTTTGTTCTAGCTAATTCTTAGTCATCTTCGTTTGACGTTATAAACATTAATTTATAAACATTTAGATATTTTACGATATTTTAGATCATATGAAGAAAATGCATTCTACTTATATCTTTAAAAATAACTCATACTAAGATTATATATACATAAAAAAAAAAAAAAAAAAAAAATCCTACGAAGATGATTAAGAATTGTGACAATCATGTTAGAAATTGTGAAACGAACAAATCGATCGGTACTTTGCTAACCAGGAAAAAATTTAATCGATCGGTTGGTTTCTTATATAAACCGAACTTTTCAAATTATTCGATGGCATATAATCAACTAGAATTTTTCTTCTTCCTGATAAACTACAAATAAGCATTTAAATGTAAATTAGTCACGAAATGTTTGGCAAAAACAATATCATGTACGTATGAGTATGTTAGCTTGGTTGGTTAATTAGAACTCTCGTCAATAAAGAATGAAGTTTATAAAATATTATTGAATAGTTTATTCGATTTGTAGCGATGCATGAAGCTTATAAAAATTATTTTGATTGGTCGATGACATCAAGTACCAAGTAATGTAGCATTTACATAAAATATCATAACATATACTACATCATATCTTTGCCATCTGACAGAAAGTAGTTTTTGTTTTGTGTTTTTTTTTTTGGTTAAGGAACAAAATGAAGTTTTGATTGAAAGTATTTGAAAGAGCTATAAAATAATGTGAAGTGGTTTATATATTTATGACTAAATTTAAACGCAACAACCAAAATTCTTAGCAAATGTTATGTTTCGTTCGGATCTAAACCAGTAAACACTTTAATCACATGTTTTATTAGTATTTATTAACTTAAGATTCTATAGAATAATCTATTAACTATATTTTATGAATAAAGATCTGAAGGCACAGTTGATGGACGCGGCCACACGTATAATTTGCCTTTTAGATAATGGTGTCAATGTCATAATGCGTTATCTCGGTGAATAGATTCGTTCGGTGCACTGAACAATTGGTTTGGTACAGATTATTTCTTAAGATATCGTGAACTACTGGAACACCAGTGTGGCTAAAAACACTATAACGTTCTAGTCCAAAAGACTTAAACCGATAAAAATTGGTATGTTAATAAGATATTTATAGTCTATTTTCCGTGTGCTTTTTACCTTTTATGCTCTGAAACAGAAAAAAAACTTATGTATTATATATGTTCGTTTCTACTTTTTTTAAGTAGTGCTAAAATTTTGTAGTCAATTTGATATTAAACACGATTTTATAAGGACTTTCTTGTCATTTAAAAAAAATGTTTTGTTGGCCTTTTCATGAAAATTTTGATGGCCGTTTAAGGAAATATTTTGAATACTCACATATATTTCATTAATTACACATAAAAAGAAACTAAAACACACAAAAAAAAAATCATGTACAGTCAAATGCTTAGAGTTAAGCAAATGATCTCACTTAGCTTAGGCTGACTTCATCCACACAAATTGTTCTTTTTTTCAACTGTTCTAGTTTTTTAGTCAAATGCATCCAAAACACCTTCCAATATTTCCAAAATTTTAACCATATTACCCATATGTTATTTTTATTGATCCGCAAACTTTCACATAACAAGAATTGACATTGTTGAGTTGCGTTGGACCAAAGAACCCTACGTACGAGTCTATGATTATGACATTAAAGTAGCTAGTTTGGAGGATTCTGGATGAAAAAAAAAAGTAGAGAAGTGAATAAGAATGGTTCATAGTGGAAAGATAGAGAACAACGTATATGACTCATGCTTAGACAATGATCGTACGATGAATAGATTCCCTTGGTTATGATTATAAGTAACCAAAAATTCCGAAACGGTAAAACAATGTGGACCGAACATGCCCAGTGACCACATCACATCCGTTCAATTCCATGACTAATCCCCTAAAAAATCAGTAACCCGATTATTCTCCGCCTAATCCGATTACTTTCCGCCTAATCTTATATACCCCGATTATTTTTTAGATTGCAAGTATAAAAAAACTTTTTATTTTTGTTATTCAATCATTTGAATGGAGAGTTTGTGATGTTTTACAATAGCTTGTGTTCAAATTTTAATAAAAATCATAAATTTGTAATAAAAATCATAAATTTTTACAATATTGGATTAATATATTTTAAAAATATTAAAATAACCCTAAAACTAATCTCCGATTAATCCCCGATTTTAATCCGATTTTCCGATTAATCGCTAGGCCCATGCCGAACGCCCGACTAGCGCCTAGCGATTCCCTTGGTTATGATTATAAGTAACCAAAAATTCCGAAACGGTAAAACAATGTGGACCGAACATGCCCAGTGACCACATCACATCCGTTCAATTCCATATTCTTCTATATAAAGATAAGGAAAAAGAGACCCAAAAAGAAAAGAACAACCATATAAAAAAAATTTCATTCGCATTTCTTTTTTATCTTCTTTTTCCTTGGAAATCAATTATTGTATAGTGCCTTCTTTCTCCATCAAACCATTCTTGTTTTATTTGGCAACCCTGACATTCCACTTAAAATATTCGTTTTGGATCAGAGCTCGTATGATCAGAGCTCCATTAATGTTGATAATTTAATTTGGATATTGATTTGTTTTTTAATTTCCAAATATTTTATAAAGTATATATACTAATTAAGAAATGTTGAAAAGTATATGAAATTACCTGTCCGTCCAACGTTGGTATGCTACAATCGCATATGTTGATATATGTTGAGCTCAAATTTTCAAAAGTTGAATAGAAATTCTTAAGGAAACAATTATGACAATTCTTGTGTTCTCAGGCACTCACTTTTACCTCTCACGTTAGAGTTCGAACCAGAGGTTTTTGGTGATTTTATGAAAAGGATTTGCCGATTGGCTATCAAATTCAGTCCATTACACTGCTGATATTAAAATTATCTATCATGTATTTGCAACATGCCATCTTGTTGTATGTTCATTTTTTTTTTCCTAGGTTAAACAAAGAAGGGAGATTCACAAAAATGCCCCTTTTTCAATACCCCTTTTCAAAAATGCCCCCTTTGGATGTCCATTTTTAAAAATACCCCTTTTATGTACAAAATGACTAAATTACTCTTTTTTTAATAAAAGATATCATAAATATATAAGGAAATATAACAAAATTAGGTCCAAAAAATACAAAATATTTTTTGGCGGGAAAAGTGATCCCCCAATTTTTCCCGCCAAAACACTTGTAAAAATTTGTAAAACCTTTAAAATACCTTGTAAAATTTTCCCGTAAAATTTTTTCCCGCCAAAAATTTTTTTTTGCGAGAAAAAAGATTCCGCAATTTTTTTTGCGTTAAATTTTTGGCGGGAAAAATTTACAAGGAATATTAAAGGGATTTTCATGGAACTTTATGAGGTGTTACAAAGACTTGAAAAAGGATTTACATCTCAGTAGTGAAGTGTACAGAATATGTTAGCCACTTGGACAATCTTTTTTATAAAGTCACAAAAAACGTCCGGGTTCTAATTCTTTATGTGAGAGGTAAAAAGTGAGGGGTATAATCTGACGGAAGCGGACCTGCTG
>NW_003302554.1:17934533-18122490 GCF_000004255.2 Arabidopsis lyrata subsp. lyrata
CATATTTATAAAGTATTTATAAGAGATTATAAGATTTTACAAGCTATTTTATAAGCTTTTACAAGTTATAAGGTTTTACAAGTTTTTTATAAGGTTTTACAAGTTATAAATAGCTTATAAAACTTTATAAGTACCTTGTAAAACCTTTTAAAATACATTGTAAAACCTTACAAAACACTTGTAAATACTCCGTAAAACCTTTAAAATACCTTGTAAATTTTTCCCGCCAAAAATTTTCCCGCCAAAAAAATTTCGGCAAAAAAAATTGCGGAATCACTTTTCCCGCAAAAAAAAATTTTTGGCGGGAAAAATTTTTACGGGAAAATTTTACAAGGTATTTTAAAGGTTTTTACAAGTGTTTTGGCGGGAAAATTGCGGGATCACTTTTCCCGCCAAAAAATATTTTGTATTTTGTGGACCTAATTTTGTTTCAAATAAGGGTAAAATGGTCATTAAAATTAAAAGAGGGCAAACTTAAAAATGAACTCTCAAAAGGGGCATTTTTGAAAAGGGGTATTGAAAAAGGGGCATTTTTAACAATTTCTCAACAAAAAATATATACAGTCGGATAACAACAATTGATTTACTCGCATGTTCTACTATACCATGTGACATATGTCTCTTTTTTTGGTACTAAACCAAATTTCTCATAGCTTTAGATATTAATTAAATATTTTATATATTGTTATTTTTATTTTTATAAATCATAAAGTAAAATTTTATATATATTAAGCTCCATTATGCAAAATTTTAAATTAAATTTGATATTACTTATAATGGATTATATTATTAAGTATTGCTAATAAAATTATTAATATTTATGATTTTATTATTGTTATATTTATTTATTATTATAACTAATTAGTATAATTAAAATTACTTAAGATGTAATTTTATATGTTTTAAAAAATATTGATGAAAATTTATCAACATTAAATTATATGCACTAATTACAATGGGTATCTCAACAATGGAGATAGTATCTAGTATGAGGTTCTTAATTTAAATTATACTAAAAATACTAATATTATGTTGGTAAGATACTAATTTAAATATAGTAATAGGGTATCTTACTAATGGAAATGCTCTAAGAATGTTACACTATAAATCATAATCATTTAATTGCTTATGGTCAAATTATATGCACTAACAAAATCTCAAGCATAAAAATAAATATAAAAACTTCTTAACTAAAAATATAGTTTCTCTAAAAACATATTACAAATTCAGTATCCTATTATTTTTCGAATCTCATGGTATTTTCTTAAGTTAATATAAAAAATAATAATTAGTGTAATCTTTTATTTTTTCTACATATGTACAACAGCTTTCAATTATTGCATGCAAATTTATATTAAAAGAATAGGACGAAAGTTTGGAAATACTTACTTTATTTATAATTTTAGGTATATGTTATGGATATATGACCAAAAGGTTGATATATATAGGGAGAGAGCTGAACGAAAAGCTTAGCTCTCTGTCACACACAGACACACTTCGAAAACCCACAAAGATAACAAAAAATGGGCATAGAGCTTCAGAATCACCAGAGCCACCATGAAGAAGCCGGCCCCACGGAAGAGCCGATATCACGGTGGCTGATAAATACGCCGGAACCACCAAGCATGTGGCAAGAGCTTGCTGGGTACATAAGAACAAATGTGTTGGCCAAGAAGAAACATAGGAGGAACAACACGAAGAACTCATCATCAAACCCTGTTTACTCTTGTCTTAAATCGGTTTTCCCTATACTTAGTTGGGGAAGACAATACAAACTCAACTTCTTCAAGAAAGATTTGATGGCAGGTCTCACTCTCGCTAGTCTTTGCATTCCTCAGGTAACTCTACTCACCACTTTTATCCAAAAAAATAAAGAAAAAAAAAATTTTACTCACCAATTGTAATCGATATATGTCAATATAATAAATGTTGGATTCTTATAGATACATTTTCAATTTCATTTTTTGCAGAGTATAGGGTATGCGAATTTGGCTGGACTTGATCCAGAGTACGGTCTATGTAAGTCCAAAACTCGAATTGAAATTTGCATTGTTACTTATATTTTTGCAACGAATATAATTAAAATTATGCAAATATAAATAACAGATACAAGTGTGGTACCACCTCTGATATATTCGACGATGGGAACTTCGAGAGAGTTAGCCATTGGTCCTGTGGCTGTAGTTTCGCTTCTTCTTTCGTCAATGGTTCGTGACATTCAAGATCCGGTCACAGACCCAATTGCTTACCGAAAAATTGTCTTCACTGTCACGTTTTTTGCTGGCGCGTTTCAAGCCATCTTTGGACTCTTCAGGCAAATAATTGGATAGAGATTCATATAATCTTAAATTCTAAATATTATAATTGTTGTTTTGGACCAACGACGACGACAAAGGTGTATTAATCTGATAAAAATTTGTTATTATAATGAATCAGGTTAGGGTTTTTGGTGGATTTTTTGTCACATGCTGCACTTGTTGGGTTCATGGCTGGTGCTGCCATTGTCATTGGTTTACAACAACTCAAAGGTTTATTTGGTTTGTCTCATTTTACCAACAAAACCGATGTGGTTTCGGTTGTATCTTCGGTTTTCCACTCGCTTCACCATCCGGTACGAACCATTTTTTTTTTTTTCCTCAACTCTTTTCGTTAAAATATTAAAATATTAAATTTATTTTAACTATTTTTTCAGTGGCAGCCTCTGAACTTTGTCATTGGTAGCGCATTCCTCATCTTCATCCTCCTAGCTAGATTTATCGTAAGTAAACCAAATTTGCCGTGCATTTGTATATTTGTACTTTTATTCATTTTTATGATTTTTATAAAAACAGGGGAAAAGAAACAAAAAATTGTTTTGGATTCCGGCGATGGCACCGCTAATATCAGTTGTATTAGCAACACTAATCGTGTATTTAACCAATGCTGAGACACGAGGGGTTAAGATTGTTAAACACATTAAACCAGGGTTTAACCAACTTTCGGTTAACCAATTACAATTCAAAAGCCCACATCTTGGTCAAATCGCCAAAATTGGTCTTATTTCTGCAATCATCGCCCTAACGGTTAGTAATATATATTCTCTTACTCTATGTATAACCAAAATTAATCACTGATTAATCTGTAATTAATTGATTTAAAATTAAATGAAACAATTCAGGAAGCAATTGCGGTGGGAAGATCATTTGCGACGATCAAAGGATATCGTCTGGATGGGAACAAAGAGATGATGGCTATGGGATTTATGAACATCGCCGGCTCTTTATCTTCTTGCTATGTAGCTACCGGTAAAATTTTTTTTTTCCTTTTGATCTTCTTGTTTTTTTTTTACGTAAGTTAACCCGGTTTAGTAATTAAAATTAGGCAATGTTTATTTTTGATAAATGTTGTATAGTAACGGACACGGAACATGTCTGATGGTATGGATAATTCGGACATATAAACTTTATGAGTAATTTATAGATAATGTTGGATAAAATATGAAAAACAGGGTCCTTCTCAAGAACGGCGGTGAATTTCAGTGCTGGCTGCGAGACGGTCGTTTCGAACATTGTAATGGCGATTACAGTGATGATATCACTAGAAGTTTTGACGAGGTTTCTCTACTTCACACCAACGGCGATTCTTGCCTCCATAATTCTCTCGGCGCTTCCAGGTCTCATTGATGTCTCCAGTGCTTTACACATTTGGAAACTCGATAAACTCGATTTTCTTGTCCTCATCGCCGCCTTCTTTGGCGTTCTCTTTGCCTCCGTCGAGATCGGTCTCCTTCTCGCCGTGAGTCTTTCCTTATCCTTCACTGCTTTTATTTTTCTTGCTTTATTAGACTCTTATCCATGCCGGCTTATTATTAACTATACGCATCATAATTGAAGTTTTTGTTATTATTCAGATTGATTGTTACCCTGAAGGGTCAAGTCAACTAAACTTTATATATCCAATCATGTGAATTCATCCTATAGAGACCAAAAGCGTCAATATCTCATATATTTTATAACCAATAACACTGTTATATAAAAACGCTACTAGGCCGACCAAATTCGCTGTGCATTGTGAAGATGTAGCTGCAGTCTGATGAAGTTGTTGAATGAGTTAAGAAGTAATACAAGTTTTTGTCTGATGGAGTTCCTGAATGATTCAAGAAGTAAGTCAAGATGCGACTGTTTTTGTGTGAGTGTCGGTTTCTAGAAGGTTTGAGAAGATATGTTTGGAGCGTGTTTGGAGGATGAATCACAAAGGAAAAATGACTTAAAGGGATTTGGAAGACTTGATGAAAGTGAAGTTTGATGAAAAAAAGGAAAAGTATAAAAGGAAATTTACTTTTTCTCATGGAAATTGGAAATCTTCTCCTATGGTGATTAGGAAATCGTTTTGGCTATATAAGGAGGAGCTGAGGACGTCTTTAGGAGGTTAGAGAGCTGAGGCATAAAGAAGAAATCTTTGAGAGCTTTCGGTGAGATTGTGTGCAACTTAGTTTTGCGGGTTTGTGCTTGTGTGATCAAGTGGTTTTGTTTTGAAGTCTAGGCTCAAGGGGAGTTTAGCTCAGAGTTAGGTTATCCTGATTAAATCTAGACTCAAGGGGAGTTTAGTTAAGGGTAGAGATTATCCTTAAGGTTTCACATTATAGAAGGGAGCGGTAAATCAAGAGGGTTGGGCTTGTTTTACGCGTTTGCGAATTGGTTGTAATTTGCTTATTTGTTCTAGTGGAATCGAAATCTGGACGTGGTCCCGGGGAGTAGGAAAAACCGAACCTCGTTAACAAATTTCTTGTCTCGTTTACTTTCTACAATTTATCGTACCTCATCCGCACTTACAATTGGTATCAGAGCGGATTCTCGATAGAGATTTAGTCTTGTTTCGAGTAGATCAGGGTGAGGTTCAGGAGATTGTTCAGAAGATTATTCAGGAGATCGTTCAGAAAGTAAGACAGAGCTGAGAATCGTGTGAGATGGAGTCATACAAGGAAGGTACGTCTATGACAAGATCACCACTTCTTGATTCAGCGAATTATGGATATTGGAAGGTTCGTATGCAAGCTTTTATTAGTAATCTTGATGAAGATTGTTGGAATTCAATTGAACTTGGTTGGGAGGCTCCTAAAGTTACGGATGATGATGGAGTTGGAAGTCTGAAGCCAAGAGATAAGTGGACTGCTGCAGAGAAAAAGCTATCAAGTTGCAATTCTAAGGCTAAGACTGCGATTTACAATGCTATTGATTCATGCCGCTTTAAGTTGATTTCTCAATGTGCATCAGCTCAAAAAGCATGGAAGACATTGGAGAATATGTTTGAAGGTACTACAAGCGTTAAGAGAACGAAATTGATATGTTGGCTTCGCAATTTGAGAATCTAAGGATGGAAGAAGAGGAAACTGTGGCTGATTTTAGTGCAAAGTTATGTGACATATCTAATGAATCGTTTGCTCTTGGAAAGGTCTACAAGGACAAAAAGCTAGTGAAGAAGTTGAAGAGATCATTGCCTGCAAAATTTGAGTCAAAGATTTCTGCAATTGAAGAAGCTCATAATCTAGATGAGATGGCTTTTGATGAGTTTGTTGGGATTCTTCAAGCTTTTGAGTTAAGCAAAGCATATGAAGCTAAACGAAAGATGAAGAAGGTAGATGAAGTGAAGAAGGAAGTTGACATTGGAGTTGCTCTTAAAGGATCATCAACTGAAGATTCAATGGCTATGTTGTCAAGACAGTTTACTAAATATCTGAAGCGAAAAGGAAAAGAGAAGAAGGATAGAATTGATGAAAAATTGAGAAGTTCATCAAAGAATGTGCAATGTTTTGAATGCAAAGGATATGGACATGTTCGTTTGGAATGCGCCAATCTACAAAAGCATAAGAAGAAGGCCATGAATATTGTGACTAGTGATTCTGAAACTGATTCAGATGAGGAAGAAGAACTGAAGAATTTTGTGGCGTTTACTAATTTTCTGCCAGAAACTGCAACAGAGTCTGCATCAGCGTCTGTGTCAGGGTCTTCATCAGCGTCTGTGTCAGGGTCTGCATCAGCGTCTGTGTCAGGGTCTGCATCAGTGTCTGCAATAGGAGCTGTAATTGAAAGTGACAATGATCAAAGTGATGACGATGCTGGAAGTATCAGTGATGAAGAGTTTCATGAGAATTACAAAGCCTTATATGAACATTGGCTTAAAATGGTTGAGGAGAATTCAGTGTTAACTACGGAGAAACTCAAGTTAGAGGCTAAAGTCATTGAAGTACAGAAATATGCTGCAGAAAAAGAAGAAGAAGCATCACAAGCTAAAGTACAACTTGAAGAAACTCAAAAGAATTTGAAGATGCTTAATAATGGCACAAAGAAGTTGGATCATATTTTGAATATTGGCAAGACTGATAAGTGTGGCCTTGGATTTGAAGGAAAACTTTCAAAATCGGATCCGGTGTTTGTTTATGGTGGTAAAATCACGTCTGCTTCAGGAACTGATACAGAGTTTGATACAGGAAAAGTTAAAGAACTACAGAGTACACCTCGACGAGTTTTTCGACCTGTTTGTCATCATTGTGGTGTTGTTGGGCATATTATACCAAGGTGTTTCAGATTATTGAGGGAGAGAAATCGAATGGAGAATGCTTATGATGTGAGATTTCTTGGTTCTACATGTTATCATTGTGGAGTTCAAGGGCATATTAAGAGGAATTGTTTCAGATTCAGTCGAGAATCCAGCCATGTAGGCTTAAGGCGCAAGAAGATCTGGGTTAGGAAAGATGATTTCTATGGAGGTGGTGTACTAGGCTATCAACCTCGTATTGCAAAGCGGGGAGAATTTTCCAAGTAGTTTTGACCATGTTGTGACTCATTCAAGGGGAGAATGATGATGTGTTTCGTGTTGTTGTTTTGGAGTTAGAACTGATGAGTTCACAAACATAGTCAAAAAGGGGGAGAATGAAGATGTAGCTGCAGTCTAATGAAGTTGTTGAATGAGTTAAGAAGTAATACAAGTTTTTGTCTGATGGAGTTCCTGAATGATTCAAGAAGTAAGTCAAGATGCGACTGTTTTTGTGTGAGTGTCGGTGTCTAGAAGGTTTGAGAAGATATGTTTGGAGCGTGTTTGGAGGATGAATCATAAAGGAAAAATGACTTAAAGGGATTTGGAAGACTTGATGAAAGTGGAGTTTGATGAGAAAAAGGAAAAGTATAAAAGGAAATTTACTTTTTCTCATGGAAATTGGAAATCTTCTCCTATGGTGATTAGGAAATCGTTTTGGCTATATAAGGAGGAGCTGAGGACGTCTTTAGGAGGTTAGAGAGCTGAGGCATAAAGAAGAAATCTTTGAGAGCTTTCGGTGAGATTGTGTGCAATTTAGTTTTGCGGGTTTGTGCTTGTGTGATCAAGTGGTTTTGTTTTGAAGTCTAGGCTCAAGGGGAGTTTAGCTCAGGGTTAGGTTATCCTGATTAAATCTAGACTCAAGGGGAGTTTAGTTAAGGGTAGAGATTATCCTTAAGGTTTCACGTTATAGAAGGGAGCGGTAAATCAAGAGGGTTGGGCTTGTTTTACGCGTTTGCGAATTGGTTGTAATTTGCTTTCTTGTTCTAGTGGAATCGAAATCTGGACGTGGTCCCGGGGAGTAGAAAAAACCGAACCTCGTTAACAAATTTCTTGTCTCGTTTACTTTCTACAATTTATCGTACCTCATCCGCACTTACACATAGTACAACAAAATATTAATAATGTATAATGTTTCATTCAAGTGGCAAATAAGTAACACAAAAAAATTGGCTGTGGGATATCTTTTGTATAGACACTTGTGTCTCTTTATCCTTTTGATCAACTGTGATGTTACTAAGTAATAGAGCTGTGAATTTTAATTGATAAGACTATAATAATAGTTATTTTTGTATATCTATAGGTGGGGATATCGTTTGCAAGAATAATGTTGAGTTCGATAAGACCAAACATTGAGGCCTTAGGGAGGTTATCAAAAACAGATATCTTCGGTGACATAAATCAGTATCCAATGGCTAATAAGACTCCGGGATTATTGACTCTTCGAATCAGTTCTCCTTTGCTATGCTTTGCCAATGCCAATTTTATTAGAGACAGGTCATTATCAATATTTTTCTCTCTTTTTTTTTTGGTTCAAACATCATTAGTTTATCAAGTTTGACAATTTTTATGGGATTATGAAACTCTATCAAGTTTGAAACATCATTATGAATCTCTATCAAGTTTGACAATTTTTATTTTAACTTTATTTTTTTTCTTTCAGAATATTGAATTCAGTTCGAGAAGTAGAAGAAGAGGAAAATGAACAAGAAGTTACAAAAGAAAATGGTCTTCAAGTAGTAATTCTCGACATGTCTTGTAAGCACATTCACATTCTATCATGATACTAAATCATAGAAAAAGTTCTAATTATACAATAAAGTACTTAATATTACATGTAACAAAATATTTGTGAAGACGTGATGGGGGTAGATACATCAGGAGTAGTTGCACTTGAAGAACTACATCAAGAGCTAGCTTCTAATGACATCCGGGTACATTTTTATTTCTCTTCCACATAAAATATATAACCTATATGCTCAATCAAATGTTATTCATTCACTAGTTACATATGTGGGTGGGGTTCATTGGTTATTCAACTTACCATTTTTTTTTTTTTTTTAATGTTTGGGGCTGCAGTTAGTCGTCGCTAGTCCCAGATGGAGGGTACTTCACAAATGGAAGCGAGCAAAATTGGACGAGAAGTTGAAATCAGAAAATATATATATGACAGTAGGAGAAGCCGTAGATGTTTATGTAAGAGCAAGATCTACGTCCCACGATTTGTGTTGATATATGTAAGCATCAAATTAAACAGTATACAAGTAAAACATAAAACCTAGTGGTTTCTGATAATATTGTTGTTGTATCACATAGCCTAGTACTCCATCCGTTTCGTTTTAGTTGTCGTTTTAGAACTTAAATTTTGTTTCGTATTAGTTGTCGTTTTTAGGTTTTCAATGCAAATGTTTGGTAAAAATTCCAGTATTATCCCTATTGTTTTAATGTTGTGGCCAATGAATTTTTTTATAAAATATATTAATAAAGAGTAAAACAGAAAATTTAATGTTTTTCTTAATTTGTGTGAAAAAACTTAAACGACAACTAAAACGAAACGGAAGGAGTAGTTTTTATAAAATATACAAATGACCAAAAAGGTACAATTTTCAATGCATAAGGCTATAAAATCTTCTATCTAATGACATTATTTGACTTCGTTGCCATTGCTCTCAAATCTCCGTTGGACGCGAGAAGTCTCGTGTGATCTTGAACCATTACAGTGGCATTGCCTCGCAGATCAAGCACGCTAACAACATGGGATTCGAGAAAGAAGTGAGCGATGTGTTCTGCTCTGCTCTGTTTCACAAGTATATGGTTGATGAAGATGAGGATGATATTCAAAGCCATCTCTAATCTCTCTGTTTTTAATCTTATGATATGCTGTTCTTTTTTCATTAATGAGTTTCGGGCTATGGAAGGAGATATATTTGTATTTGTTTGATTACTTATTTGTCTTAGATGATGGATGATGACTCTGGTGATCGGAAACTCTTTGTTTGTGTAAGCTTCTTATATCTTGATGTGTCATTTCCTTGCTTAGGAAGTGTCTTTTATTAAAACTATATATGTTGCCAGTTAACCGAATTGGGCCGAGTGGTTTACTTGGACCGGACCCATGAAAAAGTAACAAGTCGGCGTTATAAGTGCACATCCCACATCGTTTAGTGGGAGAGATACTTCCTTGAAACTTGTCTATAAATTAAGGCCCCTGTTTCTTTCTCTTGATATATTAACTGGGCTTTTAAAGCCATGACCCATTATGTGT
Organism: Arabidopsis lyrata subsp. lyrata; assembly: GCF_000004255.2. Taxonomy (NCBI): domain Eukaryota; kingdom Viridiplantae; phylum Streptophyta; class Magnoliopsida; order Brassicales; family Brassicaceae; genus Arabidopsis; species Arabidopsis lyrata. The sequence goes on from NW_003302554.1 coordinate 17,944,369, forward strand.
ATGAGGCCTTTGGAATTTAAATGAATTCCATCATAAGTCGGCCGATTCGGTCGCCCACTGAATGGGTTAGGCCCAAGTTTTTTTTTTTTCATTGGTTTTTTCGAGTCTTTTTGTAAAAATTGTTTTCCACGTTTTGTATTTCTTTTCAACTGTTTTTGTTTTTACACCTTTTTTTTTTCTAATGTTTTGTTTTGGTTTTGATAAGTGTTAAATTTTTAAATTTTGTGTAAACTAATTAGATACAACATCCAAACCCCTAAGAGGTGTTCTAGGTTTAATATAGTTTACACATAATTAAATTTTTTAACACTTGTTTTTTTTTAAAAAAATGTTTTTTTTTTCTTTTTTTTTTAAGTGTTAAAATTTTAAATTATTGTGTAAACTAATTGGATACAATATCCAAACCCCTAAGAGGTATTCTAGGTTCAATATAGTTTACACATAATTAAATTTTTTAACACTTGTTTTTTTAAAAAAAGTTTTTTTTTTGTTTTTTTTTTTTTTGTAAGTGTTAAAATTTTAAATTATTTTGTGTAAACTAATTGGATACAACATCCAAACCCCTAAGAGGTGTTTTAGGTTCAATATAGTTTACTCATATTTAAATTTTTAACACTAGTTTTTTTAAAAAATATATATTTTTTTTGGATAAGTGTTAAATTTTTTAATAATTTTTTTAAAAAAATGGTTATGCAATGGACAATAATCTCTAAGAAAAAATCTTGATGGACTATGATGAGCCCTCTATTAAAATTGGGCTAAAAACATTAACTCATCGGCAAATTTTTTTTTTTTTCCTCAACGGCAAATTTAACCAAAAACCACCTCGGTTTTATAAAAGGTGTGTTCACACCAATTTATACTCCCTCCGTTCCTTGAAGTTTGATGTTCTAGTGTTTTGAGTTTGTTCCACAAAGATTGATTTTCTAAATTTTTTTTATTTTTAATTAATTGATTTTAGTAAATCGTAGATTTCAAGGCGTAATGATTAACTGTTTCAGATTACTATTGGTTCATAGTTTATTAAAAAATATTTAATAAAAATAAATAATTAAACAATGATTGTTTCTTAAGAAATGTGAAATGTCTAAAAAATCAATTATCTAAGAACAGAGGGAGTATATTTCTTGTGCCATATTTTCAGCTAAACAACAAAATTGTTTCATTTGTGAATACAAATAAAAATTTTGAAAAACAAAAACAAAATAACTAAAACCAAATGCAAATCACGAGATTTGCAAAGAAAGGGCCAAATAGGCAGAGAAACCTGAAACCATAACTGGAAATTGCCAAATGTCAACACCAGTTGGAAAGAATACAATGGTGGTTCAAGGTCGTACTTACTGTGACCTTTGCAAATTCGGCTTCGAGACTCCTGAATCCTCCTACTTCATCCCCGGTATATATCATATCTTCTCTCTCTCTCAATGCTTTCGAGATCTGAGAAATTTCCGATGTTAATGTTCTCATTAGTGTTTGATTCGTCGATTCTAATGGAGTAGATAGTTAGATCTGAGTGCTGAATCTCGATTTTGATGGATTAGTTAGTTTGATTCTCTATACTCGTTGTTTTAACTGCTTTTGCTCTAGATCTGGCTTTAGATTGACTTAAATTTGAAGATACGACGACACTTATAAGATGATTGATTCTTGTTGTGTTCAAGAAATTTCGTAATCTTGAAGAAGTGGTAGCACAGCTTTGTTCATTGATGCGAATTGTTTTGTTCTTGATTGTGGTGAGGATTGTTTTGTTCTCAAGTTCACAGATGTTGATTGTGGTAATGATTGTTTTGCTTGTTTAGGTGCAACGGTGAAGCTTTCATGCAGAGACAGGAAGACAATGGAGGAGGTTTACACTGACGAAGCTGTATCAGACAAACAAGGAAATTACAAGTTCATTGTCCACGACGAGCACAAAGACGAGATGTGCGATGTTTTGCTAGTGAAAAGCGCAGTCAAGGGATGCTCTAAAATCTCCGTTGGACGTGAGAAGTCTCGTGTGATCTTGAACCATTACAGTGGCATTGCCTCGCAGATCAGGCACGCTAACAACATGGGATTCGAGAAAGAAGTGAGCGATGTGTTCTGCTCTGCTCTGTATCACAAGTATATGGTTGATGAAGATGAGGATGATATTAAAAGCCATCTCTAATCTCTCTGTTTTTAATCTTATGATATGCTGTTCTTTTTTCATTAATGAGTTTCGGGCTATGGAAGGAGATATATTTGTATTTGTTTGATTACTTATTTGTCTTAGATGATGGATGATGACTCTGGTGATCGGAAACTCATCTGTTTGTGTAAGCTTCGTATATCTTGACGTGTCATTTCCTTGCTTAGGAAGTGTCTTTTATTAAAACTATATATGTTGCCAGTTAACCGAATTGGGCCGAGTGGTTTACTTGGACCGGACCCATGAAAAAGTAACAAGTCGGCGTTATAAGTCCACATCCCACATCGTTTAGTGGGAGAGATACTTCCTTGAAACTTGTCTATAAATTAAGGCCCCTGTTTCTTTCTCTTGATATATTAACTGGGCTTTTAAAGCCATGGCCCATTATGTGTATGAGGCCTTTGGAATTTAAATGAATTCCATCATAAGTCGGCCGATTCGGTCGACCACTGAATGGGTTAGGCCCAAGTTTTTTTTTTTCATTGGTTTTTTCGAGTCTTTTTGTAAAAATTGTTTTCCACGTTTTGTATTTCTTTTCAAATGTTTTTGTTTTTACACCTTTTTTTTCTAATGTTTTGTTTTGGTTTTGATAAGTGTTAAATTTTTAAATTTTGTGTAAACTAATTAGATACAACATCCAAACCCCTAAGAGGTGTTCTAGGTTTAATATAAGTTTACACATAATTAAATTTTTTAACACTTGTTTTTTTTTTTAAAATGTTTTTTTTTTGTTTTTTTTTTTAAGTGTTAAAATTTTAAATTATTGTGTAAACTAATTAGATACAACATCCAAACCCCTAAGAGGTGTTCTAGGTTTAATATAGTTTACACATAATTAAATTTTTTAACACTTGTTTTTTTTTTTTAAATGTTTTTTTTGTTTTTTTTTTTAAGTGTTAAAATTTTAAATTATTGTGTAAACTAATTAGATACAACATCCAAACCCCTAAGAGGTGTTCTAGGTTTAATATAGTTTACACATAATTAAATTTTTTAACACTTGTTTTTTTTCTAAAAATATTTAAATTTTTAAAACTAGTTTTTTAAAAAAATATATTTTTTTTTTGGATAAGTGTTAAATTTTTAAATAATTTTTTTTAAAAAATGGTTATGCAATGGACAATAATCTCTAAGAAAAAATCTTGATGGACTATGATGAGCCCTCTATTAAAATTGGGCTAAAAACATCAACTCATCGGCAAATTTTTTTTTTTTTCCTCAACGGCAAATTTAACCAAAAACCACCTCGGTTTTATAAAAAGTGTGTTCACACCAATTTATACTCCCTCCGTTCCTTGAAGTTTGATGTTCTAGTGTTTTGAGTTTGTTCCACAAAGATTGATTTTCTAGATTTTTTTTTATTTTTAATTAATTGATTTTAGTAATGTGATTGTTTCTTAAGAAATGTGATTGTTCCTACATAATTTTAGTAATGTGATTGTTTAAACAATGATTGTTTCTTAAGAAATGTGAAATCTCTAGAAAATCAATTATGTAGGAACAGAGGGAGTATATTTCTTGTGCCATATTTTCAGCTAAACAACAAAATTGTTTCATTTGTGAATACAAATAAAAATTTTGAAAAACAAAAACAAAATAACTAAAACCAAATGCAAATCACGAGATTTGCAAAGAAAGGGCCAAATAGGCAGAGAAACCTGAAACCATAACTGGAAATTGCCAAATGTCAAAACCAGTTGGTCGCCGTCAAGAACAAAACAATAAACCCTTTTTTTTTTGTCGAAAAGCTCGATTTGCATTAATTGGGAACCGGTACAATTGAAATTGGATGTAAGGCAGCTTTAGCTAAAGCATCTGCTTTACGATTCAATTCTCTCTTAACAAAAGTGAATCTAAGTTCATCAAAACATAGAGAAAAAGATGAGATGTCGTGGAGAATCCCATAGAGCTCCTTTGGTTGGGGCTCCAAATTGAGTGCTTTGATTAGCTGTTGCGAATCTGAAGCGAGTAAAAGTTTTTTGATGCCAAGATCTGAGGCCTGATGAAGAGCGTGAAGAAGGGCAATTGCTTCTGCCATTAGAGGCGAGCTCACATTCCTCTCGATCGCGTTGAATGATTTCTCAGACTGAGATGCGGGATCGGTGAAGAGACATCCTAAACCAGCAACACGGGAATCCTCTCGCCAGGCTGCATCGGTATAGCATCGTATTGTGGTCGAATCGGTCTCAACAGGTGATGAGAGCTGCGGAGCTTTCTGGATAGCTTTCTCAGTGACTTGAGCTGCGATCCACTCTTTTGCATGAATAGTGGCTTGGGCTAAAACATCGCAGCTCGATTGATGTTTCTGTTCAAAAATCCTCTTATTTCGACAAGACCAGAGCATCCACATGATCCATGGGAAGAGATTACCTTGTACAAATCTTGTAGGTGGAAGGCAAATCAGATGTTTGGAGGCTTCAATTCCCAGCTTCAAGCTACCAATACGGTCGGAGCTTAAAGTGGATTTAAAGGGTGCTTGATCCGAAACTTGTCTAGCAAACGGGCAGTGGAAGAACAAATGTAACTCTGTTTCTTCTTCGCCACAGTGGGGGCAATTAGCTTCAGTATTGATTCCTCTTGATTTCAGGTTTGCTCCTACAGGGAGGGCGTTCTTCATAGCTTTCCAAAGAAGAAATTTAACTTTAGGTGAGCACTTGATGAGCCAAATTTCCTTATTCCAATTGAAAACAGTGGAGTCTCCGACTTGGCTACTTCGATGTTTCTCCAGAATTGCAGCAGCTTGGTATCCCGTTTTAACGCTATAATCCCCTGTCTTAGTAAGGAGCCACACATAGCGGTCAAGAGCTCCCACCTTGCTTGGTCTGAGTGTGAGGATCTCTGCTTCATACTGCGGGAGGTGATGCAGGATTTTTCCTCTGTCCCAGGACTTGGTAATTGGGCAAATGAGCTGATCCACTGTCATATGTTGATTTTGCGTAGTTCTTGGTCCGATTGGGGTTATTGGTGAGGTGAGTGAGATCCATGGTTCTGTCCAAATGTTAGTAGCTGATCCTGATCCAATAGCTCTACCCAATTGTGATTTGATAAGGTCCCTGCCAAGACAGATTCCTCTCCAACCATGAGAGGCTGACGCCGAAATTGAGCAGTCAAGAAAAGAACTTGTTCTGCAATATTTTCCTAATAAGACTCTGGCTAAAAGACAGGAGGGTTTCGAGAGAATCCGCCAGCTCACTTTTGCAAGTAAGGCGTCGTTAAAGTTTCTGATATCTTTAAATCCTAACCCTCCATCTCTCTTTGATTTTGTCATTTTTGACCATGCAATCCACACCATTTTCTTTTTTCCAGAAGAAGAGTCCCACCAAAACCGTGTGAGGGCTGATTGAATCCTGTTACAGAGCGATCCCGGAAGTTTGAAGCAAGACATTGTATATGAAGGCATCGCAGCCAGCACTGATTTTAGCATAGTAGTCTTTCCTGCTGCAGACAAGAAGCGTGAGGACCAACTGAGAGATCGTTGTCGGATTCTATCAATGATTTGGTTAAAGAGATCTCTCTTCTTTCTCCCAAACATTTCAGGTAGGCCTAGGTATTTTCCGAGGCCTCCAGTTCTTTGAATTCCCAGGATTTGTTGTGCTGTTGCTTTGGTAATCTCTGTGGTTTTGGCTGAGAAAGTGATAGCTGATTTTGATTTATTTATCATTTGACCAGAAGCTGCTTCGTACTGTTGTAGGATGTTCATGAGGACTGTGCATGATTTAGAGTCAGACCTGCAGAAAAACATTGTGTCATCCGCAAATAGTAGGTGGTTGACTCTGGGGCTGCCTTTGCTAACTCGGATCCCAGGTAACCTTCCTTCAAGTTGTGCTTTCCTACATAAACCTGATAGAACTTCACTGCAAAGTATGAAAAGATAAGGGGATAACGGATCCCCTTGTCTTATTCCTCTTTGTGGAGTGATAGAGCCTTGAGCTGAGCCATTTAGGAGGAAAGAGTAAGATACTGTGGTTATACATTGCATGATCCATTGTATCCACTTGTGGTGAAACCCCATTTCCTCCATTACTCTCTTGATGAATTCCCATTCAATGCGGTCGTACGCTTTGCTCATATCAGTTTTAACCGCCATGAAACATCTCTTCTTAGCTCCTGATGTCTTTAGATAGTGCAAAGTTTCATGTGTGATAAGCACATTGTCTGTGATTGCTCTTTTTGGTACAAAGGCTGATTGGTTTTCTGATATTATCTCTTGTAGGACTGGCTGGAGTCTTCTTGACAGCAGTTTAGAGATAATTTTGTAAAAAACTGTGCACAAAGCAATAGGTCTGTAGTCAACCATCTTCTGTGGACTTTGAATTTTTGGAATCAATCTGATATGAGTCTTATTGATGTTGCTTTGCAGGTTAGCAGAGGAGAAGAAAGACTGAACTTCTAAAACAATATTGTGGCCGACTGTTCCCCAGTATGTCTGGAAGAAACTTGATGAGAAGCCATCGGGACCAGGTGCCTTATCCGCATGAATGTAGAAGCAAGCTTCTTTAATTTCTTCCTCTGATGGCCTCATAGTCAGGGCTTCATTGGTTTCAGGTGAAATACACGGAGTAATGGCTTGTTTGACTGTGCTGCTGCTTTCTCCTTCCTGTGATGTAAAGAGGGTTTGGAAATACCCAGAGATGACCTTGAGGATACTGTCTTCTTCATAGGCAGGTATACCTTCATTATCCTCAATCACCGAAAACTTATAGATCACTGTTCTGCTTCTAGTGATGGCATGAAAATAACCTGTATTTTTGTCTCCCAAAGCCAACCATAACTGTCTACTTCTTTGTTTCCAGAAATCTTCTTCTGCTTTGTAGGCCAATAGTAGATTGTTATTGATGGTGGAAATCAGATTCTGATCAGCAGTTAGACTTGACATTACCTCCTCTAGCTTCTGCCTATATTCCTCGATGGTTTTTTGACTATTTTGATGCTTGGTCCTAGTCCAGGTAATGATTTCTTGGCGACACCTACTGATTTTTTCCTCAACATCCTCAGTGTCATCCGCTTGCCATGCTGCTTGTATTAAAGCAGTGACTTCCTCATTATCTTTTAATCGTCTATCGTATCTAAATATTCCTTTTTTCCTCTTCTTGGATAGATCAAAGTGAGTAAGAAGGGGTCTGTGATCTGACCCTTCAAAGCGGAGGTACTCGCAGCGACTGGATGGATAATCCTCAGCCCAGGCTCCATTAGACATAGCCCTGTCAAGTCTACAATGTACAACATGATCATGTCTCTTCCCTCGCCAAGAGAAGAAATTTCCGGAGTGCCGCAGATCGTACAAGTCACATTCTGTCATGAATGACCTAATGTCAACAAAGGTACCCTCATATCTAACTGGACCACCTTGTTTTTCTGATGCATCTATGATGTCGTTGAAATCGCCTGTTAAGAACCAAGGCTCTTCTCTATTTTTCCCTTGAGCAGTTAGTTGTTCCCATAGAGCTTTCCTTTTACTTCTGTCTGGTTCTCCATAGAGGAATGTAGCATAGAAATATTTTCCTGCTGCTTTAATTCTTATCTATGAAATTTTGGTTGGTTGACAGAATTGAGACTTCCATTTCTTGCTTCCAGAAAAGAGCCAAACCACCTCCTCCTGGGCTATGTGGAGAAACCAAGTGGTGTGAAGGAAAATTCATCCAGTTAGTTGATGTAATAACATTGTCGTCTTGATTTTTTGTCTCCATGAGGAATAGAATGTCAGGTGAGATTGTAGAGTGAATCTCACGCAATCGCTGGCCTGTTGCAGGATTCCCCAGCCCACAACAGTTCCAGCTCAGAACTTTTAAGGAAGAGGATTTGGTGGATTGGGAAAATCCACCTTCTTCTTCACTATAGCAGGTATGATTATTCTTTTTGGAGCAGCATTGCTTGAAGAGGGGATGTCCCCTCCATTCTGAAGACTAAGCTTTTGTCTTGCTTTTGAGGTCCTGCAGATTTCATTGGTTTTCTGCCTCGGAGAAGCCTCTTTCTCTGATGTACTTTTTCGATTTGGTGAGTTTTGGATTAGGGACTTGTTTCTCTTACTTGACTTGGCTCCCAAAAGACAAAGAGGGGTCTTATTTTGAGTTTTATTCAGAGGAGGACGACCTCTTCTTTTTTTTGCAGGAGCAACAATTGTTCCTTGAGCTTCCTCAGGATGAATTGGCAGGTCCTGAGTCTCCAACTGTCCAGTTATAAGTGAGGTTTCCGCAGTACCCAAGTAAGATTGTTTTGCAATGATTGCTGCCTCTATCATTTGAGAAGCTGTCTCAGCCATAAGGCCCTTTGCTTCCCCTTGAATGACTCGACGTTTTCTTGCAGCACTTTCAGTGGGGTCTGAACAGCTGATATATTGAACAGTCACATCCCTTAATTCTCCCATGACTTCCTCAGTTGTAGGAATCAGAGGGGGAGGAGGAGGAGGAGTGACTTCCGATGTTGTTACTGTTCTCTCAAGTGGGGGTCTCCTTGTTCTAGAAGTTTCTGAGCTGTCAGGCCTAGGATTGTTTCTTGGTGAGGCTTTCTCTCTCCAAAACATTTGTGGCTTTTCATAATTGTGGCTCTGTCTTGACTGGACTCTTCTATGATCATCTCTAGAGAGGGAGTGGGTTCTTGAAGAAGATCTTTCATTGTAAGAAGGTCTATGAACTGTTCTGGTCCCATTATATCCTTCAGAAGCATGATGTGAGGTTCTGCGGCTTTGGTCCTCATAAGTTCTGCGACTTATGGGAGAGAGAGCAGGCTCCATACTCTTTTGAAGCTCATGGTTTCTTCTTTGGGTATATGTATCCTTGTGTGAGTAGCCTCGGCTCTCAGAGAGCACTTCTTTGTTTCTAGGGGCTGCAAAGTTGTCTCTTGGTGTATAGTAGTTTCTAGGCACCTCCTTTAGCTCAGGGAGAATGTCTGTGTGGGGGGATACTCCAGATTTGCCTTTTTCTGCAATGAATCCTGGGCAGTTTTTCTGTTCATGAGTAAGTCTCTGGCAATAGGAGCAGTGGTTTTTGAGATTCTTGTACTTGAGGGTCACTAAAGCTTCACTGCCATCACGGAAATCAACCATGGTCTCCTTTGTCAGTGGTTGTAGACCGTCAATTAGAACTCTGATTTTTGCTGATGAATTAGTGATTTCCATGTTCATCACGTCACCTAATTCGTCTCCAATAGTCTGTAGCATTGCAGGTTGCCAAAAGTGTTTTGGAAGACCTTGGACTTCAATCCAAAATGGTATCTTGGATGGGAAAGAATCAGAGATGACAGGCTCCCATTGTTGGATTATAACCATCCAATGGTCATAATGATAAGGTCTGTTGTCTAGAACCTTCTTCAAATCCTCCTCAAAGTCAAATCTGAACTGGAAGCAGCCTCTTCCCAGATCTGACCCTACAGCTTTGCCTTTCAGGTTCCAACGGTTCGAGAGGAAAGGAAAAAGGGACCAGAGTCTTTGAGCAGAAGGGTTGGTGAGTCTTCCCATAAGGGTAAGGGAGTTTGCTGGTATCAACTCAGTGGTGTCTAGATCTGGAGCTCGGATTCTTTTACGGGGAGGAGGAGAGAAACCTCTGTCAATGCCTTTTCCTTTGAGGTGGTAAGGGATTCTCTTTTCCATGGTTTTCAGTTGGGGTTTAGGGATTCAAAATGAGTGGTGGGTTACTAGGGTTCCTCACTCGCAAGTGAGAGTTTTCACAAAGGGTTAAAAAGCTTTAAAAACTTTGACAGAATTAAAGCAGAGTCTAGAAGAAGGTAGAGAAAACAATACCAGCTGTTTGAGATTTCTTGCTTCTGGCGGGTTTGCCGCAGCTCAGCATCAAGGAGGAGGATGGTTTAGAAGCATATTTGTCACCGGAGAAACGGAAGCTACCACCGGATCTTTCCATTTGTGTTGACAGACCGTTGGATATTGCTACTTTTAGTAAAAGAAAGTAGGTGAGATTTGGTTTTTTGAAAGTTCCATTCTGTTTTTGGGGTACATAGGAACTCGTGCCTGGGAGAGTTTTCTTCAAAACTATCAATTAAACAAAACAATAAACCCTAATAATTAAATACCACTAAGAACCACCAAATCATAAAAACGCCTCCTTGAACCAACCCTCTCGTCGTGTTCCCATTTTAACTTGTCTCTTTTCTTCACGTAAAAGCCATAAAGGAAACATCTTTGTCATTCTCCCCCAATAATAATCCTCTATAAAGCCTCAATTTTTTCTTGGGTCAAAGATTTAGTTAACATCGACGTGTACTCCGACATCATTAAAATCGACGTTTGGTGGGTTTCTTCTCATTCCTTGGTTTCGTCGCCATAGCCTTTTCGAATTAGAACAGGTTTGTTTCTTCTGCATTCGATTTGATTTGCGTTTAAGATATCGAATTTGAGATCTTTAGTCACTTAGTAGCTTACGATTCTTGATTACTGGCACGCATAGGAATTTCTTGAAATGGCTACTACGACGACTATGTCTCATCAAGCGATCGGGTCTATTGTCTCTCATAGACCATTTAAAGCTTCTCAGTTTCTGAAGGAGCCTTTGAATGTTCCAATGAAATTCAGACCAAAAAGATTCAAGATTGAAGCAACTGCGTCTCAGATTTCTGTCGTTGACAACACTTTCTTGTCTCCTACCAAGAACAGACCTCAAGTATCCAAAAAGAAATCAAGTATGCTGCTTTTGGTCTTGGACTCATTATATTAAGAGAAGAGATTGATGAACAAAACATTGAATTCAAGTTTTTATGTTTTTTTAGATGAAGCAGCTTTGATATTGATTAGGCATGGAGAGTCGTTATGGAATGAGAAGAATTTGTTTACGGGTTGTGTTGATGTGCCATTGACTCAGAAAGGTGTGGGAGAAGCTATTGAAGCTGGGAAGAAGATTAGTAACATACCTGTAGATTTGATCTTCACATCATCTTTAATCCGTGCTCAGATGACCGCAATGCTTGCCATGACTCAGCATCGTCGCAAGAAGGTTACAAAAAGATCTAACGGTTTATTTGCTCTTTGTCAGGAAATTGCTCTGTTTGACTTGTGTCAATTTATCTAGGTTCCAATCATCTTGCACAATGAGAGTGTAAAGGCGAAAACTTGGAGTCATGTGTTCAGTGAAGAAACTAGAAAACAATCTATCCCGGTTATAGCGGCTTGGCAGCTGAATGAGAGAATGTAAACCAAATGTCACTTCTCTTGTATTACTTATGTACAAAAAAATTTGATTTTAAAGTTTCAATCTTTTTTCTTGAGTTAGGTATGGAGAATTGCAGGGTTTGAACAAGAAAGAAACAGCCGAAAGATATGGGACACAACAAGTTCACGAATGGCGTAGGAGTTACGAAATTCCTCCCCCGAAAGGCGAGAGCTTGGAGATGTGCGCTGAGAGAGCAGTGGCTTATTTTGAAGACAATGTATGAATGAGAGATTCTTTTATTTTTACCATTACTTAACATAATCGCTTATGTAGATCTCTAATCGTTTATGCAGATCAAACCAGAGCTTGCATCTGGAAACAATGTAATGATTGCTGCTCACGGGAACTCATTGCGATCTATCATTATGTATCTGGACGATTTAACTTCTCAGGAGGTAACAAAACTATCTGGTTCCAGTCCAATATCTTTTATCATTTGGGTTTGCGGATTTGCTGAAACTTAAGGTTGTTTTGGTTTTCTTAGGTTACAACTCTAGACTTATCCACGGGTGTACCATTGCTCTACATCTTCAAAGAAGGCAAGTTCATGAAACGAGGCAGCCCGGTCGGTCCTACTGAAGCTGGTGTCTATGCTTATACAAAGGTAAACCAAACTAAACCAACGGTTTCTTCATCTTCTTTATCTCCATGGTTATGAGCTATGAGTATACTGATATAATGATTCTTGGTTTCAGAGATTGGCACAATACAGAGAGAAGCTTGATGCGGCGAGTCAGGCGACCCTTGACTAATAATGTCTTTCGGAAATAAACCAGAAAAATCAGTTACTTTTTTTTTGTTATTTTTTTTTGTTTTTCGCTTAGCTCTTATGTAGTGACATAACAATCAAGAACAGTTTAAATATGTATTAGATACACAAATCACATTCTTTCATGTTATTAAAAAAAAAAAGGCCAATTCAAAAGGAAATGTCTTTTTTTTTCTTTTCTTGTTTATGTTTTCAGATTCAGACATTAATAGTAAGAGGGAGCTCTGAATCTCCAACGGTTAAGAAATACTTTCCTTCTTCAACAACCATAACTCCAACTTCATTAGCTCTGCTCAAATGCTCACAAAGACCAATCTCAAATTCCATCTCCGCTTTCTCTCCATTACTTAGCACAATGCTCTTAAACCCGACAAGTTGTTTCTCTGCGCGTTTCCCGTTTTCTCCTCCTCTCTCGTGCCTCGCAAACATCAGCACCGGATGTTTTCCTGCCATCTCCCCTTGATTCTCCACTGTAACAATAACCTTAGTCTTGGCTATGTTGCAACCTTCTTCCCCCATTTCCGAAACCAGAGTGTACCGAACAGAGTCCGAGTTGAGTTGAGCTTTAGATTGGTTCAAGTAGAGATTGGTTGCACCCAGGGTCTTGAACCGGTAAGAGTAAGTTGAGTAGCTAAGACCATGTCCAAATTCAAACACTTTAGGGCCTTTGTAGAATTTGTAAGTCCTTCCAGGATATCCAGTTGCAGACCGCATTCTCATGTCTGTCATCTGAACATTCACAAAGCTCTGAGGATACCAAGTCACTGGTAATCTTCCTCCTACACAACACATGAGTAATTGAGTATAATCGAAAATTAGAAAACAAATCAAAGCCTTTGTCCCTAATTGTTGAAGAAGAAGAAGAAAGACTCACCGGGATTGTGATCTCCGAAGATGATTTCAGCAAGAGCAATCCCTCCGGCTTCTCCAGGATAACCAGCCCACATAATGCTTCCGATCTTATCATTATTCGTAGCAAATGAGATATCGACAGGACCGCCACATATCAGAACCAGAACCACAGGTTTCTTTGCAGCATTGGCAACGCTTGTAATGAGCTCTTGTTGCTTCCCGGGAAGACTAAGGTCCACACGGTCCATATCTTCTTTCTCTTGAGTCTGGTCTAGCCCCATGATCAAAACCACATGATCAGCATTTCTCGCGATTGCAACCGCTTGATCAATCGCAGCGTTAGAGCAAGCCACGGAATCACAACCATTGTGGTAAACAGCGTTTTTGACATAACTACGTAAGGCATCAAGGGGAGTCACGGTCTTACAAGGCGGACCAGCATAGTTTCCAAGAAGCGTTTTAGCGACGTGAGCGTTTGGACCGATTACAGCTAAAGACGAAACGCTGCGTTTAGAGAAAGGAAGGAGTTTAAGATTGTTCTTCAAGAGAACTATACCGTTACGAGCAGCTTCGAGTGCTAAAGCTTGATGAGCCGGAGAACAAACATCGTTAGGACTAATGTTTCCATAAGGTAGTTTGGTTGGATCGCCGTTGAAGAGACCGAGACGAATCCTAACAGAGAAAAGATTGAGCAGAGCTCTGTCAATGTCTGTTTCAGACACTTTCTTCTGTTGAAGAGCTGATTTGGTATGTTTTTGTAAGTATGATCCACAGTTTACGTCCATGCCGGCTTTGAGGACATCAGCAACGGCGTCTTCAGGGGTTTTGGCGTAGCCTTGAGCATCGTGGATGATTGAGACTGCGTCACAATCTGAAGTAATGTATCTGAAAAACAGAGACAATTTGTTTATCAAATCAAAGTTGCGTTAAAGAGGCAATAAACGAGAAGAAGAGAGGACCGAACCCGCGGAAACGCCAGAGCCCACGAGCGGTTCGAGTCAAGAGATTTGGGTCAGCGCAAGAGGGAATGCCATTGACTCGGTTATAAGCACACATGATGCCACTGGCTCGGCCTTCTTCTATGCATTTCTTGAATGGTGGTTGGTACGTCTCGGCCAAGTCAGCCAAACTCACCTTTAAAGAAAAACCAAAGAATTATATTATTGAATAAACATAGTTAAATTTTAATCTACTAATAAGTTTAAATTTGAAGAATATTTTGTGAACTTATTTAAATTTTTTTTTTTCTAACAACATTTTACTCGATTCCGACCAGCCTCTCCACGTGAGAATGTCAACATTAAGATTAATATTAATAATAATGATTATAAAGATTAGCACATATATTCATGACAAGACATAAAGATTAGCACATATATTATTCATGACAAGACGTAAAGAGTGCAATCAAGGAATAATTTATGAACTAAAAAAACGGCATTATGTGAAAATTCAACTTCGAGGTCCTAAAGGATCACACTTTAAAAGAAAAGCAAACACAAAAATGGAAAAAGATGAATCAAAAGATAGTAATAAAGCATTAAGAATAGTTTGAATAAAGAGAAAGTAATTTACCTGAGCATTAAAGACGTAGCGAGTGATACCTTTCCAACGATCAAGATCGTACGCTGTAAAATGCTTACAACAAGCGGAGGCTTGGAGATGAATGGAGAGTGTTTTCCGACCATCGAAAGAGTCGCCTTGTAATCCTCTGACGTAAGCCACAGCGTAAGTCCCGGTCATTATCGGATCCTCGCCGGGAGTCTCTTGGCCTCTTCCCCACCGTGGATCTCTAAATATGTTAATGTTTGGTGCCCAAAATGTCATCCCTTGCGCTTGCCCTGCGTTGTACACTCCTCTTGCTTCCTTTCCTATCACCTAAAAATCTCATCAATTCAAAAACATTCTTATTTATTCGAATAATTTTAAAAAAAAAACAAATCCTAAAACACCACCTAAAGTTTTAGCTCCAAAAATTAACATTAGTTATCCAAAAATACCATAAACTAGGTTCAACCATTTAGCATTTAATATTAAAAAAAATGTAACATCCCTTAATATATTTTTTTTAAAAGTTGGATTTTAGTCGTAAGTTTCGATATTTCTTAGAAATTCTCGATTTTGTTAAATTAAAGCTTCAAAATTCCACCAAAAAGCTTATAAGCACGAGAAAAAAGAGAGAGAAAGAAACGAACTTGAGCAATGCGGAACCATTCATAGGAGTCGAATGAAGCAGCGGTCAAGATGACTTGAGGAAAGCTAGTGGCTGCTTTAACCGTTCCGTTAAACCGGATTCCTGGACCGGCGTAGGCTACGCCGTGTAAAGCCTCCGACCACCATTCGTACGCCGGAACTCCAAGACGTGGTATCCCCGGAGCTGTGTTCCCCAACTGCGATATCTTCTCGTCAATGTTTAGCCTCGAGACAAGATCACGCGCTCGCTGGCTAATTGGGAGGTCAGTGCGGCAGAACTGGTAGAGTTTGGTGGTTGGATTCGAAGGGTCACAGGAGTGCGGCGGAGGAGCTGATTCGACGCCGTGGAAGATGAAGAGAAGGAGAAGAAGAAGCAGTTTAGCCA
The DNA here is from genome assembly GCF_000004255.2 of Arabidopsis lyrata subsp. lyrata. NCBI lineage: Eukaryota > Viridiplantae > Streptophyta > Magnoliopsida > Brassicales > Brassicaceae > Arabidopsis > Arabidopsis lyrata. The sequence goes on from NW_003302554.1 coordinate 17,959,896, forward strand.
TGGCTTCGAAATGCGGAAAAAGAGATGAGAAACTGATGAGTGTAAGAGAGAGTGTGACAGAGTCTTCTTCTTCTTATTCGTTACCCCAATTATGTCTCTAATGAATTGACTTAAATAACCTTCGGATTCGACGGTGTGACCTAAGAATTTATTATATTGTTGTTTTTCAATAACTCTTTTTTGACCATTTAATGGACATCTCAAAATTTTTATTCAATAGTTGAATAAGTATAATGAAAATGTTAAATTATGGTGTTGTGAAGTTTTTGTGTCTTTTTCTGATTTGCTATTTGAGTTTTATTTCCAGATTTTTATCTCATTTTAAATCTTTGAGATCAGTAGTATTTTATAGTAATTATTTTTAAAAAATAATTATATCAAAATTCATCATTTTTTTACTATTTAAATAGAGATTTGTTTCATTTAAATTTGGATTACACATAGAAAAACGTGTTAGTTTCCATATTATCTAAAATAAAATAAATAAAATTATTTATTTCTATTTAATTTTATGCTAATCATTATTAGTATGTAATCACACAAAAAACATAAATAAGGAAACTAATATGAGATATAAAAAAAGAGTAGGATAGGGTGTTGAATTTTATTAAATAAAACTATTGTAGAATATAAAAAATTATATGAATGTTGAGTTAATAGATGAAAAAGAAAAAAAAATGATGTGCAATAAATAAAAAGAATGTTGAATTGTTATACCATTATTTTACGGGCCAAAGCCCAATAATATTTTCTTCAAATAGCTTTTAAGGTCTTTGCTTGAAGCCATTTTGCATATATTTCTTCAGTGTACAGCCCAATTAGTCTTCAAAACGTTTTGGTATCAAAATATGTAATAGCATTTTTATATATCAAGAATTGCTAAGAAATGTACAAGTGAACCGTCCAACCAACCTTAATAAGTGAAAATGGATAGCAATATTTGTTATAACATAACTTATCAGGTCAGGCCATTTGTCACAAATAAACCTAATTGTGATGTATAAAAGAGTTCACCTGGTCACGTAATTAGGTTTGACTAGATAAAAATGTCGGTTTCAAAGAAATAATAAAATGTTACTAGTAGATAATTTGTTTCTTTCTCAGCCAAGTGTTTGGTGGAAGGAGCTTTGTAGAAATTCATTTGAAGTATATTCTAACACAAATTCAACATGTTCAGAATAGTTCACAGCTGGGTATATTTTAAAATTACAATATGTCGAGTTTGTATTTTTACTTTTTTTTTTTTCTTAATGAAATTCTGATAGAAATAAAACTCAAAACTAGTACAACGTGGAGGAAGCTAAGCGTATGCAAAAATTATGACCGACAGGTGTCACTCCTGGTAGAAGTAGGCAAGTAGCAGTCTTTTTTTATTTAAGCAGTAGCAGTCCTTGTGACGACATAAGCTGGTCGTAACCCCGCTTAGTGGTGGTGAATTGACGAAAGTGCCCATTAAGCGACTGTGAGATGTCGGTAGACTACGATGGCCACGTTCCAAAGAGAGTGACACTAACAAAACATATTTCATTACTAAGGGCTTGATTGGTTCTCCCGCTAGCACCCTCCTAGCGGTTGCTAGCGGTCGGTTACGGTTGTTAGCAGTTGGTATCAATTATAGAAACCGCTTCGTACCGCTTCAAACCGCTTGAAATCGCTGAATTTCAAAAGCTCCTTCCCGCAAGCGTTTGCGGTTGCGGACGGTAACGGTTGGATTTAAAAAAAAAAAAAAAAAAAAAAAAAATCAAACGTTTACTTATAATTATTATAACATATATTAATCTTATATATATATCTTTCATCTTTGTATCACGTTCTCATCAGAAACCCTAATCAATATTCTAAAACCTTATTTTCTCAATGTCTTCCACCCAAACTGATGAAAATCAATTTGAATATTTTTTTCTTTCATTATATATTGCTTTTCTTTTTGATTGAATATATGTTTCGATTTGTTTTCTCGAATAGAAAATTACTTGCTTTTTGATTGAATTCAACGTTATTTACAGTTTTTCCCATTACTTCATACAATTTTTGGTGTTAACGACCCAGCATAAAGTACTATCTTATTATAAATTTTTTTTATTTTTGAATAATTATTTAGTACTTTATTTATGGTTTTAATTATTAAGCATGTTCAATTTTTCTAATATTATCATAATAATATATTGGTGTTTTTATTTCTTTTTTTTGTAATATTTTTTATTTTTTTAGTCATTTTTTATTTAACTGCTACCGCACCCGCTGGTTTACCAGTCATAAAACTTCCGCAAATGCATCCATTTTCAAACGCTAAACCAGTCGTTCAAAACGCTTGGTAACGCTTGAAACCGCAACCATCCGCTTCCGCAAACTCCCGCAACCGCAACCGCAACCGCTGCGTTTAAACCAGTCAGACCCTAATTGTTTGAAAATTTCCTCGTGGTCTATAAATTATTAAATACTTTTTTTTTTTATTATTATTCATTAAAATTGTCTGACGCTTGTCTCTTCCTTTCGTTTTCCACTAGAAAATTCAGATATTATCTTAAATATTAAACTGTAAGTTGAAACACTGTTTTGAATTTTGATATAAACTGAACACATATGGAAGTTTAGTCAAAATTCTTCTTCACCAGAATATCCAAATCGAGTCATAAATGGAAAACTAATTAACATGACATCTATTACGTAATTTAAATAATTAATGAAAAAAAAAAACAAACAAATCCTTCTTTTTTAGATAGATAGAAAAAAAGCCAAAAATCAACCGAGAAAGATATAGAAACAAACAATAATTTTGTTTTAAAACGAGATCCCAATAATATACATCAGTAAGATTTCAAAGTGTGTAATTAGAATAAACAATAAACCCCCACACTAGTTGACAAAAAAAAAAAAAAAAAAACCCCCACACTTTGAAAGATATTTTGTTTCCATATTTGTCGCATATAATTAAGTTTTTTTTTTGGTCAATTCTTGAGAAATTAAACGTTTTGTTTTCGACCAAGTAACGACTGTTCCGGTAAATATGTAGGTCCCAAACTTTCCCGCGGACTTAACTCGTTTGTTTTTTTTTTATTTACTACCGGCTCTGACCGGTCCTACCAAAACCCTCTCATTCCTCCACCGTTGTAACTTATATAAGTACAGGCCCTTAAAAACTCCAATTCCAAAACTAAACCACACAAAGCTTTTGATTGATTACTGAGAAAGATACAACTTTTGAACACAGGTTTTGTCTATTTTGTCTCACTCTCTGTTCGATTATACGATTGCGTTAGCTGTTTGTTACGTTTATTGATTTGATATTTTGTTCTTGATCGATTTCACACCAGGTTTTAAGATGGATATTTTCGACAACTCTGATCTTGAATACCTTGTGGATGAGTTTCACGCTGATTTCGATGATGATGAACCCTTTGCAGAGGTCGATATCGCCAGTGATTCTGATTCTGATTTCATGGACTCCGATTTCGATTTCGAGCTGGTATGATTACTTTATGCTGCTCTGATTTAGGAAAGGCTTGAAATTTCAATTGATGTAATGAATAATAAACATGTTATTGGTGTTTTTTAGAGTCAGAGTAAGACGAACAATGATACATCAGCGTTAGAAGCTAGGAATGGAAAAGATATTCAAGGGATTCCTTGGGAGAGCATGAATTACACGAGGGGTAGATACCGTGAGAACAGATTGCTACACTATAAAAACTTTGAGAGTCTCTTTAGATCCAGAGAAGAGCTTTATAAGGTTTGTCTAAGCCAATCAAAGTTTCTAGCTTTTTGATGATGGATGATTTGAAATCTTGAGTTTTGGTGTGCATCTTTCTCATGGTTTCTTGTATTTGATGTTGTCAGGATTGCTTGCAAGTTGAGAAAGGAAAAAACTTTTACGACTTTCAGTTCAACACGAGGCTTGTTAAGTCCACAATTGCACATTTTCAGGTAGACTACTTTGCTTATTTATGTTTTGCAATGTGTTGCATACTCTGTTGCTTCATTTTATAATTACTCTGTTGCTCAGCTCTTGTGTTTAATTATCGAGTCTGCAACTGCAAACAGTTGGCCTCTTATCAAGCCTGAGTTCTCTAGTTCCATGGAATGATTTTATGAGTGGAAAATTCTAGTTCCATGTTGCTTTCAGTGTCCCAATTATTCAACACCGAGTCTAAAACCCACAACTTTTGGTGAGACCTGCCATTGTTTATAAATGGCAGTTCAAAACTTATCTTGAGGATGAATATCATGTGTATCTGTTGTCATTGTTTATTACTGTTTGATATTTGAATTTGCGATTGTTCTTCCTGTTTTCTTATGTTGATCATTGTTCCCACCCTCAGCCCTGTAGCTAGGGGTGTTGATTCACACCAAATCCTTTTCTTTTGCAGATAATCTTCAAGGCTGTTTAAATTTAACCTGCTCGTTTCTAACTTCTCGAAATATAATAACTTAGGTTCGATGTTTTTACTCAGGTACAATACTGTGTAAGGTTCTAACTGATTCAAAAAATGTGTCATGATATGTGTCTAGGATAGTCGAGGCAGAGCTGATAAGTCTAACTGGTCCAGGCAACTTTTTAACATCTTCATACGCCTAGAAAATTATAGTCACAAAGTGTATTAAGATTCCCTTGCACATTAGACGTTGCTTAGTGTCCACTGTTAAACCACGGGAACTATATTATATAGAAGACTTGTCGTTAACACGCTGCTGCGAAACAGTTTCTATATGCCTTAACCTTTTCTTAAACAGGTTGGGAGAGCAGCTGGCGCCTTAAGGAAACCTTTGTTAATATGGTATGATAGGAAATGTTTGCTAATCTACAAGGACTCTCTAACTTTGTCATCCTTCTTTCTTACAGGAAATCTTTTTTGTTCGAGCTTACATATGACTGACTATATGAGTGATTCATTATCATCTGCATTTTTTCGTGATACCATGCTCTTGTGCTTATTATTCTTTCTTCTAGTTTTTTGGTCTTCTTTTTTTTTTCTAGCACAGTTGATTCATAGGTCTGTAAACGATTATTGCTAAAATCTGAGACATTATAGAGTTTTTGTTTTCTTTTTGGCCTTTGTTTTTTGTGAGAACTTGCATATTCTCTTCTTCTTCTCTTTTTTTTTTTCTGTCTAAGATGACAAGTTGTGTCTTATGCGAGTATCATAGTCTCTATTGTCTCATTTTACAGCTGAGGAACTTGGTATGGGCAACATCAAAGCACGATGTGTATTTCATGAACAACTACTCTCTCATGCATTGGTCATCTTTGCAGCAAAGGGGCAAAGAAGTACTTAATGTGGCGAAGCCCATTGTTCCTACAATGGTGACCAACCTTACTCGTCCTATCACTTGTTCTTGAACATCGGAATTCACCTATATATTAACTTTGGTAATTTAATCTGCAGAAGCAGCATGGATCATTGTCGCAGTCTGTATCAAGAGTCCAGATAAGCACCATGGTAGTTAAAGACGATTTAATAGTTGCGGGAGGGTTCCAAGGGGAACTTATCTGCAAGGTATATTAATACATTCTGTGTTCTACAGTGATCTAATTGTTAATTTGGTTTCTCACTTTGCTTGGTCTCTCTGATTACAGAGAATCAACGAACCTGAGGTTGCTTTCTGCACAAAACTAACATCAGCTGAAAACGACATCACCAATTCGGTTGACATATACAACGCACCTAGGTAATTACTATAACAGATATATATACACTGGTTGCAAAAAAAAAAAAAAAAAAAAAAACAATTCTGCTAATCCTTGCTTCCTTTATCCATGTAGTGGCTCGTTAAGAGTCATGGCCGCGAACAATGACTGTACTGTCCGGCTATTTGATGCCACAAACTTTGCCTTCCTCAACAGTTTCACCTTTGATTGGTCTGTAAATGTAAGTTTCACCTTCTCTTAGAACTCGGCTGTTATCATCTGCTCTAGTCTCTAAGTGTTCCATATTATTTATGTTTTTGGTGCGTGTCTGTCTGTAGAACATTTCCACCAGTCCAGACGGCAAGTTAGTGGCTGTTCTAGGGGACAGTCCAGAGTGCTTACTAGCAGATACCGGATCTGGAAAAGTGATACACGGACTCGAAGGCCATCTAGACTACTCGTTTTCATCAGCATGGCATCCAAACGGTCAAATCCTAGCCACGGGTAACCAAGACACAACCTGTAGGCTATGGGACATCAGGAACCTGTCTCAATCCCTCAAAGTGTTGAAAGGAAACATGGGAGCCATCCGAGCCTTGAGGTTCACGTCTGATGGACGGTTCTTAGCCATGGCTGAGCCAGCAGACTTTGTACACTTGTTTGACACGGAAGCTGGTTACACTCAGTGTCAAGAGATTGATCTGTTTGGAGAAATAGCGGGAATCTCGTTTAGCCCCGACACGGAGGCACTGTTCGTGGGAGTAGCTGATCGTACGTACGGTAGCTTGTTGGAGTTTAACAGGAAGCGAAACCACTCGTATGTTGATTCCATATTCTGATCTGACTCCAATCGTTTGAAGCAATTTAAGGAGCTACATATATATATATATATATATGTGTGAGGTTATGGTTAAATTATGTTAGTGGCTTTTGGAGGGGTTAAAAAGTCTTTGTTTTTGTGACTTTCCCTTTGTCATGTTTATGTGGTTTTTAGAAATTCCATCAGACTTACATTTTTATCAGGCAGTATATACTAGGAATTGGACTAAACAAAATATGTACATTACATAAACTTTGATGTTTTTTTTGTTTGGTCAATTGTAGAACATATATAATTTGTATTTACCTCTCTACAATTAAAGTCCTTAATTTATACGCAGATTATAAAATCAATTAAGAATTTTTTTGAATCGAATTCACAACTTGCACATGTTAAAGACGGTCATAGATACAAATTGCACAACTGTACATTTGGAAGACAATTCTGTTGATACACTTAATCAACCAATATTTATTATACCTTCAATGATATAGCCATTGTCACTTTTAAGGTTAATATGTTTGATATTATAATTACAATTTCCAACTACCGTGCTAAGACTCGAAATATTTTTCTATTATTTTTAAAATACACGAATTTTTCAGCTCCAAAAAAAATTACCAATTAATATATAGATTTTTTTTTGTCATAAATTACCAAATAATATTATTTTCCAAATATATATTTTTTTTTAACATCTTACTTTACTTTATTAAAATTGAAAGAGAGATACGTAGTTATTTCTTAGACATACACATATAATCAAGAAATGATTAACGTTTAAGAAGAAAATACAATCGAACAAGTGAATTAAACGCCGCTTTCTTTCATAAGCCTTACACGCTAATAGATTTTCTTTCTTGGTTATAGCTTGTGTCCATAATTGTTGAAATGGTGAGTATCATCTTCTGAATCTCGTTCCATGTAGACATCCCCAAAGGCCCGCGTCGAAATTAACGATTGATGAGCGTTCATATTCCTTGATCAATAATGATATCCAAGGCAAAAATTTGCCGAGGTATACTCGTAACATCAAAGACAACATGATCTCTCTCCACCATATCCTTAAACACTGCCTCGAACTGTTGCTATGAACCGGTGTATGCATGAAACACCTCTCTAATTCGCCTTCACTGTCAATCCCAATGAAACAGTGGGAATGTCGGTCAACATGGAGAGTTGATAAACTGTTCACAGAGATCACATGCTTTATTGATTTCCATGGTGGTTTCCATGGCGGTTGTTTCCACAATAATGCAGTCAAAATTTCATCATGAAACTGGACCGATAAATCACAGCCGTTTGAAAATGAATCAAACGGAGAGTAGCCGCCGGAGACCGTCGGAAAACCATCGATAATTGTGATCATCCACACATAATCAATAGGAAGAACATTCAAATCTCCTTTAGGGAAATTGAGAGAAATCATCGCCTGATCCGTTGAAAGAGAGGCGTCGCCAAAGACATCGCGGGCAAAGGAAAACGAACCATTACCAGCGGATGAAAAAGTTTCAAATTGAAAGAAAGAGCAACTGAAAAGCCAAATTATCGTTCCGCTCACCAATCCCAAACTGGATCAGTGATCACCATCAGCAATTACAAGCGAAAATTCGCCAGATTTTGATGAGTCACTGAGAATCAGAAAATGAGTAAGAACCATAACCGCCGCGACGAGAAAACATACTTGAGATAAAGAACGGTTACGGTGGATTGAGACGAGGAACAAAGGGAGAAGAGTAAAAGAAACTCCAGAAATGATCATCATCACTGAATTCATGGGCAAAATATTTGAAGCAATTGAATCTCCCTCGGATTCATCGAAAGCAAACCAAATCGCTTTCTCAGTCGCCAGAGAGAGAACCCAAGTTTTAATTTTTGGGTTCGTTGATTATTATTCCAAATATAATATACAAACTTTAAAACATATAACCTTTATAATTATGTGGGACATGCTTACGTGGCTACGAATTCGGATCCGAATAAAAACTAAAGTTTTAGCATCGCATCATATAACAACTAGTGGGCTGTTAAAACTCGAAGCCCACCTCGATGTCCAGAAGCAGCAGCACCAGGGCTTTATTTATAAGAGAAATTGTATCTTGCAAATTGTGATTTGGTCGATGTGGGACAAAAATAACAACTAGTATCATGGGCTTTAAATAGTTTAAGCCCAACTCGTTGATCAGAAGCTATCGCATAAGATCAAACCAAAGAAGAAAAGGGTTTTGTATCTTAACTAGATTTGAATCCGCGCTGTACCGCGGGGCTATAATTTTTTTTAAAAAAATCTAAATATAATTAGTTTTGTTTATTAATATAGAGTATAATATAATATTTCGACCTATTTTATAAATGTACCATCTATATATCTATATTAATAGTTTTGAGTATATTAATTGTGTTTTAGGTTTAAATGGTATATCTATATATACACTTAAACGACATTTGACTTTCTTCTTCTTCTTGCCTCAGTTTAGGAGAAAGATTTTTCTTGCGGTACACCGCAGAGCTATTATTTTTTTAAAAAGATTTTTCTTCCTTAAACTTCCAAATCTAGATTTTACCCCGCGGTACACCGCGGGTCGATTTTTTTATAACTAAAAAATTATTTTGCAAAATTTTAAGTTGTATTTGTTTTATTGTTTATTTTGTTTATTGTTTCTGATTTTACAATTAAATTTTGATTTTTAATTCTAGGATTTCATCCATAGTATATTGTTTAATATTAATATTGATCTAAACTCGTTGCACCATATAACCCCGTTCCATAAAATTAAACATCATTTGTTATTTTTTTTGAATAATATTTTTATCCACTACGGGTCGTAGGTTTATGCGGATAAGCCCGTAGAGATTTGCGGGTTTGCGGGTCGACCCGCCAAAAGAGAAGCTATCTTTTGAAACCCTTTGTTTTCTTTAGAGGTTTTAAGAAAATATCCCTAAAAAATAATTTTCATTATATGAAAAAAAAGAAGTAGAAGAAATTGTAGTATCAACATTCCCGATTTTTACATCACTCATTACAATTAATTTTTTTTTGGCAGATAAAAATCAGAAGTCAACTAAGTCGAGATTTTTAAAAAGATTGTGTAGAGATTTTTGGTATTTAAATAGATAAAGAAAGATTTTGTAGAGACTTTTGCTAAATATATGAGAAATAAATTTCAATTAAAAATCTTTACTTAAATAAAACAAATCTAAATAATTAATACTAATGGCATATCATTGTAAATTCTTCTCAACTTCAGGATTTATTTATTAATTGTGATGCAAAAATGTATATATAGATATGAAGAAAACCAATTGGTTTATAAATATGCTTCGGCTGAACTTTCAATTTTGGCATATGCATTCCGGTTGACAGTTTTGTTCTGGTGAATACACACTTATGTTGTTGGGCTTTTGCACAAATAGCCCATTAAATTGACACGATTAATCACTTTTGTCTTCCCCTTTCTTCTAGTGAAAGAATGATATAAGTTAGGTGATAAATGTGGCAATGATGGTTGAGATTGAAAGGATTTTAGAGCAGCATCTAATACTAAACTAAAAGTAGTACACAATATGATATAAAGATGGTTAGAAGATTTGATGGTCGAGATTTTCTTCTATTTTCTCAGACGAATAAAGCAATTAAGGATGTGTCATCATGTGTGAGTGAGTGAGTCACTTAATGTACTAATGTTAAAGCTTTACGAAACATTCCTTAATTATATTTATACCTAACCTTCTTCTTATTCCAGAAAATAAAGAATCCTTAATTCTTTTTTCTACAATAATCTTTTCTTTTTCTTTTAAACGTGTCACATATTAGAATTGCATTCTAATTCCTTAGAGAACAACAAATCTTTTGATATTTTTCATCGACAACAGTGGTATTACAATTCAAATTGGGAACTATGTGCTTTTGAAAAGACAAATGTATTAGACTCCAAATTCTGTACTTATTTTTGGATCTCCATTTATATGAAAATAAAACTTGTACTTAATAGGTATTTAAAAATGGAGAAATGGACCATATGTCACGTTAATCACGATATCACGCGATAAAACCAAAGAAAAGAAAGAAAAAGGCATTTTGAACAAAATGTGACAGAGACAATTCACCTAAAGTTCACATGCTATTCATCTTCCTCACAAAACGACATCCAACTGCTCTGAAAACGACACCACCCTCAGTTTTTTTTCTAGCAAAACTCTCTAATTCAGTCCAAATAGTTTCTATTTTGTATAGAATTTCTTATATCTACTTCAACCATATATTATCAAAGTATAATCACAACAATTTCTTATAATTGTGTCGACGATAAATGGGAATGGAACAAATGTGCAATTTATAAAAAAGGATTTTGATTTGTATTTTGTTTTATGTGACGAAAATGAGATATTTTTAAAGAGACATAAGTGGAGTGAGGTTGGTTGCAGTTCACGGTGACCACACAGCTAGTTAGATGACAGTTCAATCTGGGCCATTGATTATAAACACGTGGCGTAAAAGTAAACGGTCGTTGGATTTTTTAAAAAGTTACATAAAACGGCAGCGTTTTACGTGATGAGAAAACCGCGTGAAGGGGATCCTAAAAAGAAACTTTTCAAAGTAACGAAACGATGAGACGGACACGCGCGATCCATGCCATCAAATATTGATCTGATTGGATACCATTTTTCTTTTCTCTTTTTGTTTTATATTATGGAATATTCTACCATTTTTACGATTACATCATAATTCAAATATTCCATGTACCAAAATTTATTAATCTTAGGACGTGGCTCGTTTGCTGATAATATACATGCATACATTATATGAATGAGACATGTAAATATACAAAAAAAATAACAAATACAGATAATGTAAGGCTTCTGAGCAGTCCAGTTATCTGTATTTTGAATAAAAGCCAATAACAATAATCAATATTAAACAAACAAAATGTCAAGAGTTTTGGAAAGATATATGCAGATTAAACGAGGAAATGTTGCCGTAAAAAGGAAGGAATTATTTATTTTTAAGATAAATGAAAAAAAGAGATAAGAAGCTGTCAATTAAAAAACAGCTAAATTAGAGGGTGCATTATGCAGTTGACATTTCGCTTTCCTCATTACATGCTCCACTAAATTATTCCTCATAACTATCGTATTATTTCCATGTGAAATTTTGTGTATAACCAAGGGAAAATATTTGTGTTTGTGTACAAAACATTACTCACTCCGTATCAAAAAGAATGATGTTTGAGGTTTTATTTTTGTATTAAAAAGATTGATTTTCTATAGTATATTTAATACATTTTTTTTTCAAAATCAATTGATTGGAGTAAGTGGGATAAAAAGTAGCTTGAAATTAATTTTTTAAAAGATATAACACAAAAATAAGTAATAAATATACATCATTTATTGTTTTTTTAATTTTAGTGAAAATCTTAGAAAATCAATGTTTCTAATACGGAGGGAGTATTAGATTTTTTTATAAATTCATAAAGGACTCTTTCAATATATGAAAAGTCATATATCCAGTATCCACCCTTGACCCCATATATAATATCAACCAATAAACAAGATTTTTCAATCTTTATAATATATGGGGTATATTGTGCACAAAAAAAAATAATAATAATAATAATAATATATGGGGTATACAGTTTACGTTGACTTTATGTGTTACGCATTTTAATCGTTTGCAAGTGATTGAGAATTTAGTTTTGTTATATCCAACATATAGATTGTTAGATTCTTCACATATATTTCTATTGTTACTCATTCTTAAAGTTTTTTTTTTTTGGTTAAATACATGACTAAACTATTGTTCGATTAGACTATTTCCTTACGCAACCTTAAAATGTTGCTTCCATTTATTTAATGCGGGTTGCTTCATATTTATGCTCAATATTGATTAAGTTTTGTAACGATAACAAATCTTGACCGTTGGCTGAGTTTATTTTTATATCGCGCAGGTCCGCCGCTATTTTAGTCCAGTGTGAAACTCGAAGTTTCTTCCGCCGTCGCTGCAAACGGCTTACGTGTTCAATAGGCACGTGCTTCCCACATGCATCCCTTACTTCGCCTTGCATCTTCCATGCTCATCTTCTGACTTTTTAATAATAAATTGCTTTTTAAATTTCAGTCTATCTTACAAGTTACAACTCTAGACGCTTCTATTTTTTTACATACAAGTGGTACTTCAGTTTTCTTTACCAAGTTGGTATTAAGTTTTCTAAAGTTTGTGTATTAAATAAGCATGTGTTTGGTAATGATGCAACTAAATACAAACTATGAAACTAACTAGCTAGACGTTATACTGTTATACCTATATTATAATTTTGTACTCGACCAGTTATTGTTGATTTTTTCAGTAACATGTTTTATTTCTTATGGAACTGAAAAAGTTTATTTTCCACGGTAAATATTTTTTCAATAAGTAAAACTGTATAAATGGGAAAAGTGGTTTTTCGTTTTGCTTCCCATTCTAATGACTTGTCGTCGTGATGCAATTATTCATAAGAGATCATAATCGATGTTGCATCTTTGTCAAAATAGTTCAATCAAGTACAGAAAATCGAATTTGAACTCGAAACTTCTACATAATAGATTAATAGTACATTCATAAATTTAACCATGGTCATTTGCGAAAGTTCATTAGATGTAGTAGGTCTTTTTCTTTGGTCGGGCATTTGTATAAAATCGCGTTTTGTAGCAATTGCGGCTAGAGACAAAATACACAGTCAGATAAGATGGCGAAAGGTTCGGACTTTAGCTAAAATATTAGGGTAGTTTTTTAGAATATGATAATGATAATGGTGGAGTTCTCAGCCAATCCCTCTCTAAACCTCTAGAGAGTTCTATTAGTTTTGTAATAATTTATGTCGACTAAAGTCTAAACTACCCATTATAATTATCATCATGCATGATTAATACTTGCGCGACTAAACAACAACTTTAAATATTAAATTATCTTAAATCGTGATGTAAATCTATATCACCATCGGCGTCTTAAGATATTTTTCTTAATTCCAGTTATTATTTATTATATAACGTCGATAGTTGAATTTAGAACCACACTAGTTTAGCTAATTTCGTTGAAAATTCTTAGTGGATTACATGTTAATGATAGATAATACTACTAACATACGATAAAGTGAAAATTCGTAGTTTACAGTATCACGTAATTTATGAAATTATGGGTGTGTAATCTATATAGCTTGCTTAATTTCTCTTGTATTTTGAACCAAAATTAAATTTAGTGCCCAGATAATCTCCACTAAGAACGAAATAAAATAGAAAAATGTTGAGGAGGAAGTAGGTGACCCATTAATAATAAGAATATCACAACTGTTTTGGAAGAGCATCCCTGTGCCACTCACTATCTTATTTTTATCTCTTATCTTTTAGTGATTACAAACAATATTATTATTATTATTATTTTGTTTATAAAAGCATCACTACTATTTTAGACTCCCCAAAGGTAAAAAGAAAGGAATTATTGTCTAAAATGCCATTTTTTAGGAAAAACTTACGAAAATACCATTTTTTGAATAGTTTACGGATTTTGCCCTTTTTTAACACTTAAAAATATACGTATTTTGTGATTTTTTTTGCAAAAATACGTACTTTATACCAAATACTAAACCCTAAGAACAAATGGAACCGACTAAACCCAAACATAACGAGTGAAACGCATGTTAAATCATATTTTTGAAACCTGAAAAAGGGCAAAATCTACAAACTATTCAAAAAATGGCAAAATCCACAAATGCCACTATAAAAAAGGGCAAAATCCGTAATTAATTCAAGAAATCAAATATCGTACCGTTGAAAAAAATCGGATATGATCAACCGGTGTATGAAAAAGGTGATATATAGTTACAACTTACAACATAGAAAACATATCATATGAATGATTAGCAGAAAAATAAGGAAGATTATGTAAATTGTTTATAAATAAGGTAGCAATATCATAAGACAAAAAAATTGTTTGTAGATTATGCAGTACTTATTTTCATGATCAAAAGAGAAGAAATTATTACTTACTCCCTCTGTTTCAAAATATAAGATACTTTAGCTAAAAGCACAAATTTAAGAAACTAATTAATCTTTTTTGTTTTTATATTTTCTACATTAGAAACATAATTTACTATTTTATTTAAGAGAATTTGGCCAATAAAATTTTATACAGCAGAATATAAATAGTCATAAATGTATATAAATTTAATTTTTGCATAGAAACTTGAACTTTTTTGCCTTAGACATTTTATATTGTGAAACAAAATAAAATAGTTAAAACATCTTATAATATGAAACCGAGTACAATTTTAGATATTTTTAAATTTTTGAACAGTAAAAATGAAAGAAAACGAGAGCTAAAAGTCTGTAAGTTTTTGTGAGGCCAATAAAAGAGATGATTAACAGAGAACGTAGCTCAGCAATAACAAACAAACAAATAAGCAAAATGGTCTTTGAACTGTGTGTGAACACAGCCCAGATTGGTCAACAAAATCAGGTATGACTATTTACTCCACAAAGCACAAACAATATGAGGACACGTGTTATGAATATGTACACCTTTAAGCCATTTCCCGCACGCGTCATTCAGTCATTTGCTGCATGTCATGTTTCCCACCGGCTCTCACTCACAGGTTAGGAAACTACAGTTTACCTCCAGAAGATTCAATCATTTCCGATATATTTCCATTACTCCAATCAATTCCCATATTTTTTCTTTTAAAAACTATTTCAAAGAAATTTTATTTTTATTTATAAAAGTTGCAAATTAGGAGTAGATTCTATTTAGATACATTAAATTCCCCTATTTAGAAGAATCTATTTTATAATCTTAATTATTGGTATAACATTTATTCCTTACCCATGTCAACGAACATTAATAGTTATATAAACTATGTTAACAAGTAGTCATGTTTTTATATTATACTTCCTTCGTTATTTTATAAGTGATGTTTTAAACTTTTAATTTTGTTTTTAAATAGATGATGTTTTCAATTTTTAATGCAAAATTAATTATTTTTATTGGTTTTGATAATTTATATTCTGTAGATTTATTTTTATTGGCTGATTAGATAATAAATGATGTTTTAGTTTAAAAATAACCAACAATTAAATGATTTCTTAATCTATGTGTATTCTCCTAAAACATCACTTATAAAGAAACAGAGTGAGTATTAACAAAACATTAACTTATACTCCCTCCGTTTCGTTTTAGTTGTCGTTTTAGGAATTAAATTTTGTTTCGTAATAGTTGTCGTTTTAGGTTTTCAATGCAAATGTTTGGTAAAAATTCCAGTATTATTCCTATTGTTTAATGTTTTGGCCAATGAAAAATTTTATAAGATATATTAATAAAAGGTAAAACAGAAAATTTAATGCTTTTCTTAATTTGTGTGAGAAAACCCTAAACGACAACTAAAACGAAACGGAGGGAGTATGATATAGAAACTAAAATTTTGAAATTTCAATTAGTTTCTAAAATATTAATTATAGTATAACATAATTCATAATCAAATCTTTGTTGAAGAGATAAAGGTTTTTAACAAAAAAAAAAAAAAAAAGTTTGACATTAGAGGATAACTTTAACTAGAAGTTATAGGTGGATTAAAAAAAGAAAAGTTAGGTTATATTCTTAAATATTAGTATCAAGTTTTATTATCAAAAATAACGCTATTAGTTTAATGTTCCAAAATTATTCTGGTTTTGTCCAAACAATCATTTGCATGCATTCAAAATTTAAGGTTGACTATTTAAAATTTAAAGTATAGTGTGATATTTTAGTGAGAATTGTCCAATTACAGATTTTTTATTAAACTGATACTCCCTCTGTTCTTAGATATTTGATGTTCTAAAGTTTTAGTTTGTTCCATAAAGTTTAATTATTTATTGATTAAAATTAATATATCGTAAACTTTAAGACGTAATGATTAACTGTTTTCTAATACTATTGGTTCAAAATTATAAAAAAAAATATTTAGTATAAAAAAGTAATTGATAAATAATTAAATAATGATTATTTTTTAATATATATAAAAATTCTAGAACATCAATCTTGTAGGAACAGAGGGAGTATTTGTTACCGTTACTTGAAAAAAAAGCCTACATAACTGTTTTTTTTTTTTTCTCACTGTTAATTTTTTTTTACCATCTCGTGTCATCAAACATTCTTATTTTAAAATATAAAACGGAAAATATGAAAATAGTGTGAGAAGACTACACCCACTATATAAACAAGAGCCAAGCAGGTGAGGTTAGTTCATCGGTGAGGTTTGAGAGTAATTCACTACACAAAAAAGAAAAAAAATTGAGTGCCCTCCCCCAAAAACAAAATTGGTAGATAACGAGCAATTGTGTTTTTTTCTCTCATTTGATCTTTGAATTTTTACATTTTCTTGCAATTTCCCCCCTATTCTGGTGTCCCTCGCTTCTGTGAATCATCTGTCTTTCAAAAAGAAATAGAAAAGAAAATTCGATTTCTGGGTTTGTTTTTGTCATACAGAAAAATCAAGCTTATGAATTTGTGTTCAATTTTTTGTTTTAATTTGAAAGGCAGGTATTTTCAGAACGAGATCTTTTTTCCAAATTTCTTCTGATTTTACCCTTTTTTTCTTCTTCTTAGATTTTAGTAAACCGAGGGTGAATTTTTGATTCCCTCTTTTTGGATCTAACAGAGGTTGCTTATTTCAAACCTTTTAGATCCATTTTTTTTATTTTTCTTGAATTTTCTCGGAAAATCCTTGTTTCTTTACTTTTGATAAGATTCAGGTTCTTTTTTTCGGATTCAAATGGCAGCTGCTATGAATTTGTACAGTAGTAGCAGAACGTTTCAAGCATCAGATTCGTTTGGTGGTAGTGGTGGTGAACTCATGGACGCGCTTGTACCTTTTATCAAAAGCGTTTCCGATTCCCCTTCTTCCGCGTCTGCGTTTCTTCATCCCGCAGCGTCTGCGTCTGCGTTTTCTCTTCCTCCTCTCCCCGGTTATTACCCGGATTCAACGTTCTTGACCCAACCGTTTTCATACGGGTCGGATCTTCAACAAACCGGGTCACTAATCGGGCTCAACAACCTCTCTTCTTCTCAAATCCAGCAGATCCAATCTCAGATCCATCATCCTCTACCTCCGACGCATCACAACAACACTTTCTCGAATCTTCTCAGCCCAAAGCCGTTACTCATGAAGCAATCTGGAGTCGCCGGATCTTGTTTCGCTTACGGTTCAGGTGTTCCTCCGAAGCCGACGAAGCTTTACAGAGGTGTGAGGCAACGTCACTGGGGTAAATGGGTGGCTGAGATCCGTTTGCCGAGGAATCGAACTCGTCTTTGGCTTGGGACCTTTGACACGGCGGAGGAAGCAGCGTTGGCCTATGATAAGGCGGCGTATAAGCTGCGCGGCGATTTCGCCCGGCTTAACTTCCCTAACCTACGTCATAACGGATCTCACATCGGAGGCGATTTCGGTGAATACAAACCTCTTCACTCTTCAGTCGACGCTAAGCTTGAAGCTATTTGTAAAAGCATGGCGGAGACTCAGAAACAGGACAAACCGACGAAAGCATCGAAGAAACGTAGTTCATCGGTGACGGAGAAGAAGGTTTCGTCGCCAGATCTATCGGAGAAAGAGGTCAAGGCGGAGGAAAAATCGGTCTCGACTGCTGGATCTCCACCAGTGACGGAGTTTGAAGAATCCACCGCGGGATCTTCGCCGTTGTCGGACTTGACGTTCGCTGATCCGGAGGAGCCGCCGCAGTGGAACGAGACGTTCTCGTTGGAGAAGTTTCCGTCGTACGAGATCGATTGGGATTCGATTTAGCTTAGGGGCAAAATAGGAATTTCAGCCGCTTGCAATGGAGTTTTTGTGAAATTGCATGACAGGCCTAAAAGTAATTAATTAATTATGGTTTAGTTGTTAAATTTCGTATTATGTTAATATTTTGTATTATGGGTTTGTATTAGTCTCTGTGTCGGTCCAGCTTGCGGTTTTTTGTCAGGCTTCGACCATGCCACAGATTTCATTTTATGTAATCTTTTTTTTTTCTCTGTCTTATGTAATTTGTAGCCTCAGTGCCTTTATCTTAATGCAATTTTATTTTAGTTTTTGTAGTAAATTGAAGTCGTCTCTACAATTATCTATTTGACAAGGCCAAAACATTTTGATTTCGACAAACCATGTGATTTTTAAGAAGATGAGCATGTAATCTAAGTACATGAAGATTGGATTTGTAGTTTCGTGGATGAATTTGTTAAACTTATCAAAACCAAATAGTTTTTTTTTTTTGACATGAGAAACCAATTCACAGGTCTTCCTTCACCTAGATTTTGTATGAACGTGAACCTTTTTACTACAATTCAAGTGAAGCACGTCTCTTGAGTGTCGTCATAGGTTTTTTAACGTTTTCGTAATCTGTCAAACCCTCTGAAGTCATATGATTCGTCAAGATAAAATACAAAAGTTGATTTGATATTGATTGATAATTTATGTTAACCCCTAAATAAGTGATATTGTAGTCGGATTGATAGAAAAATTCCACCGCAGATTAACATCCTTGAAATATAATATCTACTAATGTTTGCAAAAATTATAAGAAATGTTATCATATCGTCTGTCCAAAATGGTAGTTTCGAATCATAGAAAAAGGATTTAATACAATCAAGTATGTAAGCGTAGCTATTTGATTGGTTGAGCCCTCAACAAAGTAACGTTCTAGTGATATTAAAACAGGTGGTAGAACGGTTTTAATTTGTTCCACTAAAATTTTGTTATGTTCTAAAAAAAAAAAAAGTTTATATGTGGAATTGCATCTATGAATGTTATAACGCATTTACCTGATATAACTCATTTGCTAACACGTCACCTTATTCTTCATATCGTAGTTAGATTTTTTTGGATCTTTCTCACACGTTCTCAAATATCACTAATGGTGTGAAATATTTCTTGTCCGTTTTAATATCACTAATGGTGAAAGCTTGGCGTGTTGATGTATGTGGCCGGCCTTGCCACAACTTTTCGTGAAGCATTTTCTATCATTTATCTTAATACTTACTTATATCAAAAGAATGTCGAAACTCAATAATTCGATGTCACTGTAGTGAGGTAGAAAAAGACAAAGTCGGTAAGACATTGATCGAATCTTCTTCACACATTTTAGAAAAAGTAGACATGGATTTTCGCCGGTACACAAAAGGTGTGACTCAAAGAAGTAAAAGGGGAGATACAAAAATCAACGTTTGTTCATCATTTTTGTTTTTTCATGACAAAAATTTTATCTCTAACATTTCAAATTAAAATAATCCACATACCCATATTAATATGTTTTGTTTTTTTTTTTTTTCGAACCCCATACATTAAATAATCGGAAGTGATTATTTTCGAGAGAGAGCCAATCGAAAAACGACAGATTTACATGGGAAAACAGAAACCACTTGCTCTTGCACTTCGTAAGTCTATCAGCACGGAAGTTAATTTCACGGGGAATATGCATAATACTAAAAAATACAAAAAGATCTTTATAGTACTTGAAATTTGTTAGCTCAGATACAAAAATATACCAATTTCCGGTACTAACAGTAGTCATAGCAAGTAAATCAGACCAATCCATCTAATATGTTTATTATATAAGTAGCAAATAGAGGAAAATTCCAACTTACGCAAAGGAAGCATAAAGATGGAAAATTTGAAAGGCACACAACACCAAAGGAGCCCACCAAAGATTATGTTCACACTCCATTTCTCTTCTCTTTCACATGCGTTTTTCAACCATTTTTTGTATAAAAGTTATTGTATTTATGACATTGCATTGAATTCGGTAACACCATTATTGTTCATAGACGTCTAATCTTGAATAAAAATCTATCAGCCTGAAGTAGTTTGTATCCATTTTTAATTTTTTAGTAATATCCGTCTTTGAATCACTTTTGATTTCAACTTAGATAACCAACTTACCAAAACCAATTCAAGGATTTTTGTAGATAGCTTATACATTTGACTAATACAACTAGACCATCACATTATATAAGAGAAACAAGCCCAACAAGGCAACAACAGTGGTAATTAGGCCTGGACTTTCGGTTAACCGTTCGGTTATCGGTTGGGTCAATTCGGTTTCGGTTCTTTCGGTTTCAAAATTTAGTATCCATTCGGATATTTTGAAATTTTGGTTTGGTTTCGGTTCTTTCGGTTTAAAAATTTAGTATTCATTCGGTTATTTTGCTTATGATAGTTTCGAATATTTCGGTTATTTTTGAGTATTTTACCATTTTTATATATTTTTCAAGTATTTTTGATCATTTGGTCTATAAATAACTAATTATTTTGAAAATATAATTGTATTTCGGGTATTTCGGGTATTTCGGTTACCCAAAATATTTCGGTTCGGTACCGATTCGGTTACGGTTATTTCGGTTATAGAATTAGTATTCATTCGGTTATTTTCAAATTTTTGGTTCGGTTTCGGTTCGGTACATTCGGTTCGGTTTATTTGCCCAGGCCTAGTGGTAATCTTGAGTTAAAAGTGCATTTGTTCGTGCAATTCTCCATATAATTAATCTTACAAATATGGGCCTTTTCAAATTAGCCCATAGAAAAAGCCCATATTTTAGTATAGTAGAAACTAGAATGTATAGAAACCCATAGTTGTTTCTCGGTATAAAAAATACGCAGTTAGTGGAGAATGGGCTTTTTGGTGGGCTTTATAGTATAAAGTTTATACTATGGGCTATTGTGGTTCCCCGGAGGATATTTGATAGCCCGACCCCGACATTTCACGTTGCACACTTCTTCCGTTGTTTGTCTTTCCCTAATTAAGGTATTTTGGAGTAACTATTTTATTTTATTTCCCGTATAACCAAAAAGTTAAATATCGCAATATGAACACAGATCACATAAACGCCAATCTATGAGAAAGAGTAAAATTAAAGACCCCTTAATGAACACACCATATGTTTGGTACAAATTATGTTAAATTTATGCAACAAAAATTTGGAAATATTCGTCGAAAGTTATGTTATTAACTAATTTTCAACAAATATATTTTATTACGTTTATGTATTAAATTATTATTATAATATATTCAAATAATTGAATTATTATATAAAATTTACTATGTCTTAAAGTTATATCGTAAATATTTTCTAAAGATATTAAAAAAAATTTATGAATAAAAATGTAAAAAAAAAAAATTATGATTAAAAAACACTTTTGAAACATTTTTTGTGAATATAAAATTATTTATAAGTGACAAAATAACTAAAAAAGAGTTATAATATAGAGAGGAAAAATTCTAGCGGTTCAAAACCAAAAAGATATAAAAACACAACCAGAAAAATAACCGTCAACACAAAAAGTAACCGTCAATCTTTTAACGAAGAGTTGCGATAAAAAGACATAACCGAGAAAAAATAATCGTCGATATTTTAACGGAAAGTTGCGATAAAAAACACAACCGAGAAAAAATAACCATCAATATTTTAACGAAAAGTTGCGATAAAAAGACAAAACAAAAAAAGTAAATGTCAACATTTTTACTAAAAGTTATGATAAAAAGACACATCAGAAAAAATAACTGTCAACGAAAAATGTAACCGTAAATATTTTAACGAAGAGTTGCGATAAAAAGACACAACCAAGAAAAAATAACAGTCAATATTTAAACGAAAAATTGCGATAAAAAGACACATACTGAAAAAAATAACTGTCAATTTTTTAACGAAGAGTTACGATAAAAAGACACAACCAAGAAAAATAACCGTCAATATTTTAACGGAAAGTTGCGATAGAAAGACACAACCGAGAAAAATAAACCGTCGATATTTTAATAGAAAAATACGATAAAAAGACAAAAAAAAAAAACCTTCAATATTTTAACTGAAAGTTACGATAAAAAGACACAACCGAAAAATAACCATCAATGAAAAATTATAACCATAAATATTTTAACAAAGAGCTAGGACAAAAAGATACAACCGAGAAAAAATAACCGTTAATATTTTAATGAAAAGTTGCGATAAAAAGATACAAACGAGAAAAGTAATGTTAATATTTTAACGGAAAGTTGTGATAAAAAGACACAACCAAAAAAATAATCGTCAACGAAAAAAAGAACCGTCAATATTTTAACGAAGAGTTGCGATAAAAAGACACAACCGAGAAAAAATAACCGTCAAACTTTTAACGGAAAGTTGCGATAGAAAGACACAACCAAAAAAAATGACCGTCAATATTTTAACGGAAAGTTTCGATAAAAAGATACAACCGAAAAAATAACTGTCAACGAAAAAAGTAACCGTCAATATTTTAACAAAGAGTTGCGATAAAAAGATACAACCGAGAAAAAATAACTGTCAATATTTTAGCAAAAAATTGCGATAAAAATACACAACCGAGAAAAAAATAACCGTCAATATTTTAACAGACAAAAAAAAACACAACCGAGAAAAAAATATCGTCAATATTTTAACAAAAAGTTATGATAAAAAACAGAAACGAAAAAAGTAACCGTCAATATTTTAATTGAAAGTTGCGAGAAAAAAACACAACCAAAAAAATAACCGTCAACTAAAAAAGTAACCGTTAATATTTTAACAAAAAGTTGCGAGAAAAAGACACAACCGAAAAATAACCGTCAACTAAAAAATTAACCTTCAATATATATTTTAACGAAGAGTTGCGATAAAAAGACACAACCGAGAAAAAATAACCGTCAACATTTTAACGGAAAGTTGCGATAAAAAGACACAACCGAGAAAAAATAACCGTCAATATTTTAACGGAAAGCTGCGATAAAAAGACACAAACGAATAAAGTAACAACCAATATTTTAACAGAAAGTTGCAATAAAAAGACACAACCGTAAAATAACCGTCAATATTTTAACGAAGAATTGCGATAAAAAACACACCCGAAAAAATAACCGTTAATATTTTAACGAAAAGTTACGATAAAGAGACACAACCGTTCAGAAGTGCAAAATGCATTTATTGAGGTTGTTATTTTGGTTAATAAAACCAATTTGATATGTAGTCTAATGGTTGATGTAAAAAAACTTCGTAGTATTACTAACTATACAAAAAATGCAATGAAATTATATAATGGAAAGACGTAACTTTAAATGAATAAATGCAACTATAAAGATATAACTGTAAACTGAAAAGATACGACTGTAATTGAACAAATATAACCGTAAATAATTCAACGAAAATTCAAAGATAAAATTCAATAAAAAGATATAACCATAAAAAACGTAACCGATTTAAATGAAAAGTTGCGATAAAAAGACGTAACCGTTCAGATGTGCAAATGATATTTATTAGATTGCTATTATATATAGATTTCTATAGTAATGAGTCCAAATAAACAAAAGAATGCACTAATATATGGACTTTTCATAAAGTAACTTATTCAAGTAAAGATTTTTGACGTTATATGGAGAGACTAGGTTCAATGTTCGTTGGGAGGGATCTCTACTTTAAAAGAGATGAATTTAATTTGGTGTGGGTCTAGTTTCTGGGAGACGTAGAGCCTTCGGTTTTAAACTTCCAGATACTAAAAAAAATCAAAACGTAATTGGATATGGAAAATTTTAATTATCCACTAAGAACTAGCTAATCAATCGATATTTCAAAAGATTATTAATATATCCTAAATAATTATATTTTAATTTGTCAACAATGAATTATACTCTATATGTAAGATAATTTATTTTTTGCCTCCCCGCAAAAGGAACTCAAAGTACGATTACTATCTCATATTCCCATTTAAATAAGCAATGCAAAAACTTTCCGTTCGTGGCAAATCTTGGGAACCTCCATTTACAAAAACAAATATTGGCGATGTATATGATTTGTAATTTATAAAGTTTGGACTAAATAAATATGAAATTACATGCTCTTTCCTATTGTGATTCACCTCCAAGATTGTAAGAAATAATAGCAAAACAGTGGAAATAATAGTTGGGACAATAAAAGATTAGTTAGGACGTGATAATGCATTCCGAATAGTATTTTGTTAAGTATTATTGTTAAGAAAAGTGTGATGCACGTCTAGATCTATCCTATTTTTTGAATATATGTACACTTCAATATAATTTAAACTAGTGTCATATATATATATATATATATATATATATATATATATATATATATTCATTAGCACAATTCGAAGATAATATTTTGTTGCTGCTTTTTTTTGGTGGGGATAAAAAGTAAAATTTGTTGTTGGATTAAACATACATGATTTATACAAATTGTGTTTATATATAATATAATAAATATGTTACAGATTCTAGAATGTGTTGGACTAGATATTAGATAAGGGTCAATTTGGTGGTTGAAATATATATGGATAGGGATGTCAAATGAGTCAAAATTCATGGATCAATATAACTCAACTCAATCCATGAATCCTAATGAGTTGAAAATTTTGACTCAAATGAGTTGATGGATCAAATAAGTTATTGAGTCAAATGGGTTGATGGATCAAATGAGTTGGGTTATAATGGGTTAATGGTTTCAATGGTTTACCCATTTAACCCATCAATTTTTGTTAAATTGAATCAAATCAATTCCAATCTCTAAACCGATTTCAATTTGAGTCTAACCAAAACTTCTAAACCGATTGAATATAGTCCTTAATTTTCCCGCCAAAAATGTGAATACACAATTTTTCCATCAACATATAAATTCGTGATTATCCCGCCAAATTTTTTGTAATTTTTAACCAAAAATGAGAATGTAAAATTTTCCCGCCAAAAACGTAAATCCGTAATTTTCCCGCCAAAAACGTAAATCCGTAATTTTCCCTCCAAAAACGAAAATCCGTGATTTTCCCGCCAAAAACGTAAATCCATGATTTTCTTGCCAAATTTTTTTATAATTTTTAACTAAAAATTAGAATGTCAAATTTTCCCGCCAAAAACGTAAATCCGTAATTCGCCAAAAACGTAAATCCGTGATTTTCCCGCCAAAAACGTAAATCCATTATTTTCCCGCCAAATTTTTTTTATAATTTTTAACTAAAAATGAGAATGTCAAATTTTTGCGCCAAAAGCGTAAATCCGTAATTTTCCCGCCAAAACGTAAATTCGTGATTTTCCCGCCAAAAATGTAAATCCGTGATTTTCCTGCCAAAACGTAAATTCGTGATTTTCCCGCCAATAACGTAAATTCGTGATTTTTCCGCAAAAAAATTAAATTCGTTATTTTTTTCGCCAAAAACGTAAATCTGTGATTTTTTCGCCAAACATGTAAATCTGTGATTTTCCCGTCAAAAACGTAAATTCATGATTTTCCCGCCAAAAATATAAATCTGTGATTTTCCCGCTAAAAACTTAAAATCCGTGATTTTCCCGCCAAAAACGTAAACTAATGATTTTTTTTGGTATGAACTTAAATCCGTTATTATTATTATTATTATTATTATTATTATTATTATTATTATTATTATTTTCTTTTTATTGTTAATTTACTTTAATTATTAATTTATTTTAATATTAATTTATTTATTATATTAATGGGTCAACCCATTTAACTATGAGATAATTGGGTGTAAAGTACAACTTTAAGTCTAAATTAGTTTTGTCACTATCCATTTAGTTGAGCAAACAATATAAATATATAGCCCCGTAAACAGACTAAATTAGCCCCACGCTCCAATTTTTTTTTTACACTTTTCATTATCTCTCATCATCAAAACCTTTGCTGGTCATTTGTTCCCCATTTCATCTCTTGCCATTATTCTTTCACCGGTGATTTCTATAGCAAATCAAATATCGAGAAGTTGGTGAATCTATCTTAACTTTTACATTTTAATTATTGTTATAGTTTTAAAATTTTTGTTTTCATTCTTGGTTTATTCGATGATTCAAGGCCGTTAATTCAAAGGCGAAAATCCATTTTCGGTGATGGTATCTAACTTGATTTTGTTGGTAGCCATGACGGTGACGCG
Source organism: Arabidopsis lyrata subsp. lyrata (assembly GCF_000004255.2). Classification (NCBI taxonomy): domain Eukaryota; kingdom Viridiplantae; phylum Streptophyta; class Magnoliopsida; order Brassicales; family Brassicaceae; genus Arabidopsis; species Arabidopsis lyrata. Next base: position 17,986,270 of record NW_003302554.1, read on the forward strand.
GCCGCCGTGTGCGGTAGAAGATTTGAGGCCGAAGAGAGATTGTGTGTTGGCCAACGGGAGGGATCTGGGGTTACTTTGTTTTTTGTTGACGGTGAAGAAAAGAGGTTCTTACGATAGCGCTGGAGAGAGAGAGCAGTGAAAGCCATTGATGAAAGATGTGCAGTTTACTTAGTACATGTGTACATATATTATTAACGTTCTATATATGTGTTTACATTTATACAAATATTAATAATGCTCTATATATGTATTTACATGTATACAAAATGTTAATAACACCTTATGTATCATGTAATATACATATCTTTTTTTTTTTTTCGTCTGAATGATTCCATTATATTATACGAGGGTAGAATACGGTTTTGAAATACAAGACCGACAAGAGTCGAAACTCTTTCGGAAACTAAGCCGGCGGAAGACATAAATATCCCCGGGAAACTAAGCCCAAAAGAGGGAAGCAAACTATAAACAAAAAGGTACAAGAAGGTAAACTCAAAAGGAACCAAAGAACTAAATCTGAGACTCGAAACCATCATAACCCGCAAACAATCCCAGAGAAACGGTTGGCGTCGGAGTTGAAACCAAGAAACATGAGCCTCAAGAAGAAACAACCAAACATGCAAACTCCAATAGACCGGAGATCCCGAAGAAGAACGAATCTGAAGGCTCAACCAGCAACAATCCGACAGAACAGAGAGCGAGATCAATCCGAAAAAAGAGCACAGCAACAAACACCATCATGCCATTTCCACCATGGAAATGAGCTCGAGCGAAACCAGGCACAAAGAACCTTTGAAAAACGGCTGGGGATAAGTCAAAGAGGAGCACCAACTCTTACACGCGGACAAAGTGAACCAATCAAAGCCACCTACACACCTGAACCGGTCACGACCTCGCAAGAGAAGAACTAGTGAACGAAACCACTGCTGCGCTTAGAACCCAACAACGAAAACCGAAGACGGCTTCATAAAAGACCTAGTAGATGCACCTGCAACGATGTACCATCCGAGAGACAAACCCCAAACACGAACCTAGCCCACCAGAACCCACACACAAACTAGAGGAAGCAAACAGCGAAGAAGAACTAGGAACCCAAAGCAGAGAGATAAAGCAAGCAAAGCACTAATCCGGAAAGTACAACAAAGCCATACAATAAGCCGTAGAGTTAGAACCCAAAAGCAAAACTTAATCTCTGCCCAAGCCTAAAGCACCAACTAAACTTTCAACACAAACTACAAGATCTAAACCAAACACAACCAACGAAGAGCCAAAGAAAAAAGAAGCATGAGAGACAAGAGGAGAATTGGGTCACCGAGAAAACAGAGCCGTTGTTCAGATCAGAAGAAGCCATAGATGCTCCAAACACAATGAAGCAAGTGGTCAGGGACAAGAAGAGGCACCACACATAGATGCGATAGTGAGAACGACGATTCCATCATCACCATCGATCAAAAGCCCTTTCGATTCCAATCTCCTAGAACCAAACTCCATCAGATCTGAAATTCAACAATAACCCAAACCAACTCGCCAAAACAACCACGCTTCCAAGACCTAAGAAATCAAAGACAATACATGAAAGAGAGGACCGACGCCGACGCTGTGGGAGCCGTCACGCGCCGGTCAGATCGTGGCCAAGACGATGAAGAAGAAGAACGGCGATTAGGTTAGAGAGAGAAGGAAGAGTCGGGGGGTGTTTTACCAAAAACTGGTGTAATAATAATAATATACATATCTATTTTGTATATAAATGTATTACTTCACAAATGTTAATAATACTCTATATACGTGTTTATATGTATATAAATATTAATAATGCTCTTTATATATGTATTTACATGCTCTGTTCGACAATCGGGTTGCAGTATATGTTTGTAACATACAAATCTACAAAAGTTAATAACACTTTATATACATGTGTACCTATGTACAACTGTTAATACCGTTCTATATATGTGTTTACATCTATACACATGCTAAATTAGAGAGACATTTTGGATATTAGTTCAAATTTGAGATATATTGTAAAAATGTTACGTCAACCAATTAGTTCTATCGCTGCACAAGCATCATTTCACCTGATAAGCATTAAATGCTTTGCCCAAAAAGTCAATTATTACACTCAACATTTTTGCATACGCGCGCCTCATGGTTTTTCCGTAAATAGATAGATTTGCAGACCTTATTTTTGCTTTTTTATATCGCCCTTCCTAGGTAGATAAACTGATTGTCTCTGACCTCATTTATTTGCCCATTTTTCACTCTCACCAAATCGTCTCTTTAACTATCTAACCCATCAGAGTTCATGGGTTGACTCAACTCATTTAGCTTCAAACTCATTGGATAATGAGTTGAGCTGAGTTGGGTTAACCATTTTGACATCCCTGGATAATTAAAATCTGATATGCCTTTATATATATATAATATATATACACTTCTAACATGCTACCCAAATATATTTATATAGTACAGTGCTTCAAAATACAAATGAACATTTTGTTGTTGGATTTAACATATATTTTACAATAAAATAAGAGAATATATTGGACTAGCTAAATGCCAATTTGGTGGTTGATATCAAATTAATTCTTTTCTTAATTAATTAGAGAAACATTAAGCTAAGTGACAGAAAAATATCAAAAGTGGTTTAGTACTGTTACTCGATTCATTTTAAAAAAGGTTTTCATGTCGTTTAATTAAGTTGGAAACTCTATTCAGACCTAACTCTAATAGTTAACTATAACTTTTTTTTCAAAATTATATAGTTAAGTATATCTTTCATCAATTTCTACCAAACTAATTACATGTGTCTTCACATGACTTCACACTTCGTTTTTCTATTTTTCTGCCATCAAATCAAATAGTACTAAATAATGTGCACATACCACACAAAACTTTGTAATATATACAAATTTGACTAATATAAATGTATTGAAAGTTTAGTCAGATATATAACCGACCACTATAGTCGCTTGACATTCATTTAGTTAATACATGCTGAATGATAGTGAAGTCGAAGTTGGCATAAAGGGACATCAATATTTCAAACGGGATAATTATTGGTCGGAATATGGTATGCTTTCTTGTAGTATAATAGTAAAATTCAGTATGATATACTTCATACATATTGATTGTTGTTAATTATATTGAAAAAAACTTTATAAATTTTTGTCCTGAATTGTCTAGCTATAATAACCTCATATAAAATTTTTGAGAATTTTTTTTGTAACCCACTAAAACCCTTGTTTGAAAAATCGCTAGGCGCTAGTCGGGCGTTCGGCATGGGCCTAGCGATTAATCGGAAAATCGGATTAAAATCGGGGATTAATCGGGGATTAGTTTTAGGGTTATTTTAATATTTTTAAAATATATTAATTCAATATTGTTTTCAAAATTACAGTAAAAACAAATTTTTATGATTTTTATTAAAATTTGAACACAAGTTATGTAAAACATCACAAACTCCCAATTCAAATGATTGAATAACAAAAATAAAATGTTTTTTTTATACTTGTAATCTAAAAAATAATCGGGGTATGTAAGATTAGGCGGGAAATAATCGGATTAGGCGGGAAATAATCGGATTAGACGGAGAATAATCGGGTTACTGATTTTTTAGGGGATTAGTCATTAATCGAGGCGGAAAGGGTGGGCCTAGCGATTAAGCAGGGAGTAATCGGAGCTAGGCGGGGATTTTTAGAACAGGGACTAAAACTGTTGCAGAAGCCTTAGTTTGGATCAACAAATTAAACCAATATGTTGAGTTGTATGTTAACTTGTAAAGCATGATCTTTCGTTGACGTACGTTGTATAAAACCATCATTTTTATGTTGATAATTTGTTTGTTTTAATTCATTTAATATATATCGTTGCAAATTTTCATATACTTAGCATCTGCTGTTTTGTTCAACAATTTAGTTACACGCAAATATTGTTACTTTAAAACAAAAACATAGGCACACTTGTACACAAGTTAATTTGCGTACATTGTTGGATTACTCTTGATTTTGTCATCTCTTCTTCATTATATATTTTTGATTAAAATCAACTGAATAAATTTATAATCCCTATTATAATGAATAGTAGAATTTAATTCATAAACCTATTCAACTCACTGCAAAATTATATATTTTCATATAATTTAATTTGTACTCGTTTAACTATCTTCGTAAAACTAAATTTTTAAATTATAATTTAATCAGTACAAACATCTTGGAAAAAAGCTTCCCATTAGGCTATTACAGTATTACATATATATATGAACTATAAAACTACTTAATACATTGCTATTTTGTTGGTTCGAGTGAGTTTTTAATATTGTTCATATCAATAAAATAGTACATGATATTATTGATCGCACCATAGCAAAAAACAATGATGATATTGTTTTAAAACAATCAAACTAACATTGAATATAACATTTGGAAATTAAAGAAATAAGCTGCTTTAGCTCATGGGGCAAGACAGTTGAAATGTGGCCCTATGCTTCATTGAAGGGACTCAAATCTTCAGTTTTGTTTTGTACTTTTTCTTCATTAGCTTTGGGAATGAGCCAAATAGTAATTTACGAAATGGTTATAAAAATTGTAATTATCTTAGATAAATTAGAGAAAAATATCTTTTTTAAAAAAAAATCAAAACATTTTTCCAACATTTACTGAATTTTGAGACTTTAATCAATAATTTTTTTTGTAAGAATAACTAAAAAACAGAACTGGTATAGAGTTTGATCTAATTTAGTTTTGAAGCTGGTTAAATAATATAGACAAATAAAGTTATACCAGATAAAGAACCAGATTATCACGAAACAAAAACTGAAAGGTTGACAAAAAGAAGACATAGCAACTAAAAATTTGGTGCAAGTGGGCAAATAATAGATAGCCACGTAGGCACATTCACATGTTTTATAAAAAACAAAATTATTGTGAGGAGAAAAATAACAAAATCATCTTACGTTTACATTAATGTTTAGTTCTAACCGTAAGAATCTTACCGTTGAATTTCAATCACATTACGTAGGTCGATTTGAATACACAAAGTACCTCTTTTCGGTGATATTCGTATAATTTGTAGAAAAAGAATCATTGGTGTCGATTAAAAAAACAAAGATTTTGATTCTATGAGTTTACAATATTAAAACTAGTCGCTCTCTAGATCTTATTTTCCTGATTCGAATAAATTTGAGTTGGGATTTATTAGTGAAAAGTTGAAAATTAAAGGCATTGCTCAGCTATAAATCTCTCCCAAGTCTAGAAAATTTAGGCAATTTACCAAATTCATTTAAAAAAAAAAAATTATTTTGGACCACAGAGAATCAGTCTAGTAGTCTATTATTCACAAACAATCGTGGGAGGGACTCGAACTCATCTGATGTGAAAACGTTTCTCTACTAATCTAGAATGAAAATATATTATCTCTTTTTTTTTCTAATTGTTGTTTGCCCTCCATGTAACTATTATCTTTTTACAAATTATTTGAACATTTAAAAAATATATATATTTTAACATTTTTATGGAATATTGTTATAAAAGTTATTATTAAGCGGTTAAAGGAAAACATAAGAGTAAAAAATAGAGTAGGGATTATTGTCTAAAATGCTATTTTTTAGGAAAAACTTACGAAAATGTCATTTTTTGAATAGTTTACGGATTTTGCCCTTTTTTAACACTTAAAAATGTACGTATTTTGTGATTTTTTTGCAAAAATACGTACTTTATACCAAATACTAAACCCTAAGAACAAATGGAACCGACTAAACCCAAACATAACGAGTGAAACGCATGTTAAATCATATTTTTGGAACCTGAAAAATGACAAAATCTACAAACTATTCAAAAAATGGCAAAATCCACAAATGCCACTACAAAAAAGGGCAAAATCCGTAATTAATTCAATAGGGTAAGTTAAGAAATATAGATAGATAGCAGTAAAAGATAAATGTATCCTGTACATAAAAAAGAACAATACTGAATACAAAAATAGAATTAGGGAGTTCTAGAAGAGAAAGGACCACCGAGCAGCAGGGACCATGCCAACAAATTTTATTGAAAAACAAAAATCTTCCTTAATAAGAAAGTTATTCAAGGTCTCTTTGTGGAATGGGGACCCTTAATCAAAAGATTAAATCTCCCAAATAAATTAATTAACTTACATCTCATAGTAATTATATTTTTTACAAATGGCTTAGCATGCCTTATTCTTCCTACATTGTTTCTGAAAGGTATTATTTTCTTACCACCATTTGAATATTTTTAAAAAAAAATTTTTTATTGAAATATAGATTTGGGATCTTAATTCTGATACATATAAATAATCATCTGTTGGAAAGGGGGCACACATATGTAGAAAATTGCATCGTGCCGGAGTATATAATTTGGTATATGGAACTATTTATAATGAACTTTGGGGTTATGGTGATTAGTTCATGAACCCAACAATGCCTAATTTAGCTTTTCTCTAACCGCCGCCGAATATAAAGATAATAATTAAGCAAACAATAAATTAAACCACAACCGCACATTTTCTTAATTAACAGCACGAAAATGATCAGAAACTTCCACTCATGTGCTTAACATAAAAAAAACTCTCATGTGTTTATGACTGTGTTTATATTTGTACAAATTAGTTGAAATACAATGAATGTGTGCTAATGGAGCTTAAATTAAGAAATTAAAAATAAAAACTTTTGCAAAAATGCCACTTTTTCAATGCCACTTTTCAAAAATATCCCTTTTTAAAATCTTATAAAAAATGCTCTTAAAAATATAAGATTTACCCAAATATGTATATAATATTATTAAAACATACACAAACTACATTTCTATGTATTTAAAATCTTATAAATACTTTATAAATATCTTATAAATGCATTTTAAATACCTTTAAAAACCTTTAAAATATTTTGTAAAACTTTTGAAAAACCTTAAAAATCCTTTAAAATAACTTGTAAAACTTTTAAAACACCTTATAAAACCTTATAAATACTTGGATCGAGTCTTCAAGTAGTAGTTACAATCCATAAGTACCTTATAAACCTAATAAAACTTTATAAAAATTTCAGATTTAAAAAGAGGCATTTTTGAAAATAGACATCTAAAAGTGCATTTTTAAAAAGGAGCACACCAAAAAGGGTATTTTTAACAATTTCCCTTAAAAATAATACAAAAAGTGGTTGTCCCCGTCGGAACAAGAAATCTAAAGGGTTTCTAATTTCGTGCCCTTTGTGGATTCTCAAGTAACGAAAGTCAAGAATTTTGACCTATCTGGTCTGTCTTTGGTTATGAAATTATATTCAAATACCAATTAGACGTAATTTAATTAGACAAGTTAAGAAAAATGCAGGACAACAAACCGTCGTGAATAGTAGTATTAATTAATTATAAACTACCTATATAAAGAGTGAAGCCGTACGTATAATACGACCAAGTGCATGCAATGAAAAAACAATGAAAAAGAAATGCGATACACGTAGGATTTACGTACTATTTTTGTCATTACAAAACTAGAGAGAGTTTATAGCTACTAGTTTCGATTGAATACCACAAACTGTTAGATAGAATTCGGTGCAATCGTTTTTGTTCTTGTGGGCGTTTCGCTCTATTTCTTTTTCTTTTCCCGATTTTTATTAGGTCTGTTTTAGGTCTAATTAAAAGCTGCATAAAGATTCCTATTAGTTTGTTCAAAAAACAAAAAAAAGAAGATTCCTATAAAAAGTGCTCAAAACAAGAATTGCCATTTCCACTAGTTTGGTAAACCAATGGATCTGTGTGCTATGGCTATAGCTGGTTGTTATAATGCATGTGATCGTTAGACCGGCAAACGATATTTACAACTCAATTCTTCATAGGCTCATAGTCATATCCTTAGCCGCTTTACTCGAACTATAGAAATTTCTCTACCGCATGATCTTTATTGAAATAACTCGTATATACACATAACACATGCATACGTACTCTACACTTTTATACCATTAAGTTCTCTACTAATTCGTTATTGAATTGTTGTTTTTACATACAAACCCAAAACAAAAACCAAACTTATAATATTACACAAATAGACTCATTGTTAAAGAATTCGCTATAACCGGTTATAGGAAAATACCGAAAGATGTAGTAAAATATTATCTTCATAATTTGATCAGTAAAGATATATTCTGCTGTCTTTTTCACTTCTGATTTCGGACTTTTTGTGATCTCTGAAATCTTCCATCAACATTTTTTAAAAAAAATTGAAGGAAAACCAAAAGTTTATAAATTATTAAGTTGTAATGTCCGTGAAGAAGAAATTGGGATAGATTTCTAAAAATCTAAAAATTAAGTTTCTGAATATGCCTGCCATAGATTTCGGTGAAATTTTACCTTTCCTTGATTCCTAGCTAATCTTACAAATATGAACCGAATATATCATTTTCCGAGATCATGTAGAGATATGGTTTTTGATCAAATTCCTTAATATATTAATACGTTGATGTGTATTCTAAGAATGTCGAATAATCCTCAAATCTCAAGGTTAGTGATTCCAAAATATTAAAAATATTCCATGCCGTCTTTCATTCATTACATTCTTTTAATTCTACCACCATATTCTACCTTAAGAATTCATATTTACACATACAAAACACTTGGCAAATTCAATAAAGAAATATATTTTGAAATTTAGACGACCATATATTCCAACAAAAGCTTAGCTAACAATTGATCTACCCCCCTTATTTTTTTTGGTGTCTAACCGTTGATACAACCGTAACATTATATTTTAGCTAAGTAGCTACTAAGGGCTTGACTGGTTTAAACGCAGCGGTTGCGATTGCGGTTGTGGGAGTTTGCGGAAGCAGGCGGTTGCGGTTTCAAGCGTTTTTTAGCGTTTTGACCGACTGGTTTAGCGGTTGAAAACGGGTGCGTTTGCGGGAGATTTACGACTGGTTGATCAGCGGGTACGATAGCGGTTAAACCAAAATTTACCAAAATAAATTTAATATATGATTATAAAAAATTATAAAACACCAGAAACTATAGTTATGAAAAGTATAAATTTTTTAAAAATGATTAATGATTAAAAACCATAAATAATTATTCATATAAATTTTTATATTGAAAACAAAAATAATTATTTATATTAGAAAATTAAAGTTAAATAATAATTATTTTTTTAGAATTAACGTGAATATAAATCAGACATGATGATATATATTTTAATTTATTTATTTTCCTTTTTTACACCAACCGCAACCGCCCGCAACCGCAAACGCTTGCGGGAAGGAGCTTTTGAAATCCAGCGATTTCGAGCGGTTCGAAGCGGTGTGGAGCGGTTTCTATGATTGGTACCAACCGCTAGCAACCGCAACCGACCGCTAACAACCGCTAGGCGGGTGCTAGCGGGAGAACCAATCAAGCCCTAAGCTAAATCAATACTGTATAGTGTATACTCAAATACATTAATTAAAAAGCTAATCTAGCAAAACCATTCGTAACATAGCTCGGATCTTCTTTCGTATGATTACCAAAAATAATAAGTTTATTACCAACAAAAAGTCTTCTTTCGTGTGCCATCAAAAAGCTCGTATCTCATGCTACTTAATTAGAAAATTTAGACCAATTATGAAAAGATTAGACGCATTTTAAAAAAAAATCAAATAGAGCGCGGTTCATAATTTTTCAACATGGATGAAATCAGTCTACCTTCCAAAGAAAACGATTTTTTTTTTTTTTTTTAAACCGATTGACACCTTCTAGGCCTCTACCATCTTTTTTTTTTTTTGTTTATGTAATTTACTAATACTAATAAATAAAGGGACCAATGTCCTAGATTCCATATATGCATTCTTTACATTTCATTTACATTGAGACACGTAAAAAAAAAAGCATGCTTAAAAACCTAAATAACTATTTTTCCAAGGATCCAATGGAGAGTGAAAAGAAGAGAGAAGAGAGGCATAATGTGGCCAAAAAGGTACAGAGGGAGCCACCAATGATAGATGGAGTTTTTTTCCTATTTCTTTTGTCTTCTCTTCCTTCTTCTCACGCTTCTCCTTATAAATTCCTCTTCTCCTCCTTCACCACTTCCTCCTCCTTCACCACTTCTCTCTCTACATCTCTTTCTTTCTCTGTCTTCTCTCTGTCTCAACGAGAATATGACTAACCAGAATGTCATCGTTTCCGACAGAAAACCCATCTTGGGTTTGAAAACCATCACTGTCTCTGTCACTAACTCTCCTCTGTTCTCTAATTCATTTCCCACTTACTTTAACTTCCCTCGTCGAAAGTTGTTGAAACTTCTTGAAGTAGCCGACAAGAACAACAACAACAACTTAGTTGTTGCTCCAAAGATTACATCTTTGATCGATTCCATGCGTGATTCTTCCCCTACACGTCTCAGATCCTCTTCCCATGACTCTGTCTCAGATATCGACGACAAAACATCTTGGATCGTACGTTAAATCCGTACCTTAAACCTGAATTAATTAACCCATTTTCCGGATTCTTGAATCTGATCATGATATATCATGTTTTGTTTAGGTTAGATTTCCTTCGGCTTTAAATATGTTTGATGAGATTGTGAATGCTGCGAAAGGGAAACAGATTGTTATGTTTCTTGATTACGACGGAACTCTTTCTCCCATAGTTGAAGATCCCGACAAAGCTTTCATAACCCATGAGGTTTTTATTCTCTTCCTACAAAATATCTTTTGGGTTAATTTATTTATTAATTATTACTGTTTTTTCATTTGATAATTAATGTAAATTTTTCTAACAGATGCGAGATGTTGTAAAAGACGTGGCTTCGAATTTTCCGACTGCTATCGTCACCGGAAGATCCATAGATAAGGTACATTACATTTTTACCAAATACATACTATTTTCTATATAAATACGATATATATAACGTACGAGTATGTTTTGGTTTTCAGGTTCGTAGTTTTGTCAAAGTAAACGAGATTTACTACGCCGGAAGCCACGGCATGGACATTGAAGGTCCGACCAACGAAAATAATTACGGCCAGGTGAGAAAACAATGCAGAAAATCGACTGACAAAAATAAAAATAATTTGATTTCTAAAAGGTTCTTTTTTTTTCTTTAAATGACCACAGAGTAATGAAAGAGTACTATTCCAACCTGCACGTGAATTTTTACCAATGATCGAGAAGGTACATTTTGATAGCTTTTTTAACTTAACAAATCGAATTACGTACACGAGTTAAAACAGTAAAAAATATATTTAAATTTGGCGGATATAAATAATTTTCAGGTGATTAAGATTTTGGAGGAAAAGACAAAATGGATCTCTGGGGCTATGGTGGAGAACAACAAATTTTGTCTATCCGTACATTTTCGACGTGTTGATGAGAAGGTAAGAACAAAAATGATGATGAATAATAAACTCTCTTATTTGAAAAACATAAGTGGTCCAAAAAAAATTTGTTCTTAACCTGAAGTACTTGAGAAACTTAAAAGATTTATTTCTTGAAATGAAGTATTTTTTGGCAATGTACGTGACACCTAAGTTTCAAATAAAAACCTACTGTTAAAGATTTTTAGATATTTCACTTTTCAGCACTAATTAGTACTCACAAAGCAAAACACTTGTGTTATTTTGATGTTGATCATGATGTTATTGTGACCGTTTACCGAATTACTCATACTTTTCATCTAGAGAACACATTATTTATTTAAATGTTTGCTTGTAACAGAGATGGACTGCATTAGCTGAAGTAGTAAAATCAGTTCTTATTGATTATCCAGAGCTGAAACTAACCCAGGGTAGAAAGGTAAAAGTAACCTTCATCTCCCTCTTTTTTACTAGTCATTAGGCTAATTAAGTATTGATATAGAATATTTTTTCAATAATTATTATCTTTATTTAATCTTTCTATTTATAAAACCAGGTGCTTGAAATCCGCCCCACAATCAAATGGGACAAGGGCCAGGCACTCAATTTTTTACTAAAATCATTAGGTGAGACTGAGAGAACCCCATAAATATAGTTATTTATTTTTCATTTGGAAAATATCTTTAAATTCTCATATCATTTATGCAATTAAAATAGGATATGAGGATTCGGAAGATGTTGTGCCGGTGTACATCGGGGATGACCGTACTGACGAAGATGCGTTTAAGGTATAGTGACACTTGAATAATACACGTTTTCGTACCATCAAATAATCTAAGTTTTTTCACTATGTTAAACAAATCTACTTTGATTATACAGTTCAACGAATATTAACGTAATAAATTAATTATATAATTCGATAGGTTTTACGTGAAAGGGGGCAAGGTTTTGGGATTCTTGTCTCAAAAGTTCCAAAGGACACCAATGCCTTTTATTCTCTTCAAGACCCTTCTCAGGTAAACTAATTAAAACTTACCCTTCTATAAATAATTTGAAGTTGATTGCAACTTTATAACTATAGTTGTGACTGTTAATTTATTAAACTGGAAACCATTTTATTGTACAGGTTAACAAGTTTCTGGAGCGTCTAGTGGAGTGGAAGAGGAAGACAGTGGGAGAAGAGTGAAAGACATGCGACATAAATAACACTTTATTTCTTAATTTTGAGTAGATTATTAGTTTATATAAACACCCTTTTAAATTAGTAGATGCCTGGAGGGTGTTTCGGCCAGAAGTGTTTTTTTTTTAATCTACATCGAACCGAAAATTGTAAATTTCGTGTAACGATTTAGAAATGGAAAAAAAAAATATTAATATCTACTCATTCCTATTTGACTTTCCTTTGTTTACTTTTGTTGCTTACTAATTAAACATTTTTATTAATAACTTTCATCCTTTAGTTACTTAATATAAGATGATTAACTAAGTGTCAATAGTTCGACGAGTAAATTAAATAATTTTAATTAAAATTTAAAGATTTTCGAGCGATATGAACGTAGGCTCAAAACTTTTTAGTTATTAAAACAAATGATATGCAATGATTTTTGATATTAGCAAAGTTTTTGATTGTACCTTTATTTCATAAACTAAGGGCGTCAACTCCGACTGTAAAATCATCATAGTTCTGATATGTTCTACTAGTTAATTAAAATAACAATACTTATGAAACGAATAAATCAAACAAAAGGAATATGCTTGTATTATTGTTACTATTCTATTTTTTATTTTATTATATACTAGTAACTTTCAGTCTTAACTATTTAATACTAATAAGAAAGAGTAAATATTAATGTCAGTTGTGAGTTGTTACAGATGTTTAGACTGTGCGTACTACGTGTTTATAACCAGTAGTAGTAAATAATAGATGGTCGCATATATCAATATACTTTATGATTATCAAGCAAAAAAAAAACACTACTAAATAACTAGCCAAATGTCATTGATCTTTCTGTACCTACATACCATTTTTGGTTTTGTTTGTAAGATGCGAGTAACTACTCCCTGTGCTCACATGAATACATATGTATTTAAGTACTAAATATATAAGTATGATTAAAAAGAAAGTGTTAAATATATAAAAGTTTTAAACAGTTTTTAACTGAGTCACAAAAAAAAAAAAGCTTTTAACAGAAAAGCTTTTTAAATATGAGTGAAAGTACTGTTTTGCAGTGTAGGAAAGCTCTCCTTGTCTGCTTATTTATATACTAAAAAGCAAAATGAAATAATACGATTTTGGACAGTCTGAAGGAAACACTTCCGCAAACCCAAGAAATTCACTCCCAAAAAAAATATCTTTGAACTCTTTTCTTTTCTCAACACCCACTTGGAGGATTACATGCTATTATATTTTAAGTTTTTTTTTTAATGTTCTTCATCATAGAGTTAAACATAAGGAAAATTCTTAAACCGTATAAATATCGAAGATATATATATATATATGTGGACACCTAAGATTTGAACAAGTATATATGTAAATCTTGATCGATCGTTCCGAAAATTTTCAACACATAAACTCCTAGAAAATAATACTCCTACTCAATTTTTATTCGAAAGAATTAGGATGACCTAGAACATTATATCCCTTACATAAAGGAGAAAGAGGCATACAGAATGGAAGACAAGAAAAGAGCAACCATAGAAGATAGACTAACAATGAACAAGTTTTAAACAACTTCGTGTTTTGCTCTTTTTGTTTGTTGTAAAATTACCCAACTAAGAAAAGAGTTATCATAAGTTTATTGAACTTATATATATCAGCTGGCAAACTTGTAAATCTTAGAGAATATGATTGCAAAAGGTTGAGTTTATTATTGATAATCAAAGAGTATATATAGTTACATAAGACTTGATGTACAAGGAAAGAATATTTAGCAAAGATATTAATCGGAAATTATCCATATCCGTAACACTCCCCCTCAAGGTGGAGCGTGTAAGTTAAGAACGCCCAACTTGGACCGTAGATACTGAAACTGATCACGACCCAGAGCTTTAGTGAAGATATCGGCTGGTTGTTCATGAGTGGAGAGATAAGCAGTAGCAATGGTGCCGGAAACTATTTCATCTCGAATAAAATGGCAGTCACTCTCGATATGTTTCGTCCGCTCGTGAAACACCGAATTAGCTGCAATATGAAGAGCGGCTTTACTGTCACAGTATAAACGCATAGGCTGAGAATGTTTCACACCAAGAAATAAGAGTATCTCCTTTAGCCACAAAAGTTCTTTACAAGTCATAGCCATAGCTCTATATTCAGCTTCAGCCGAGGAGAGAGAGACGCGAGACTGTTTCTTTGTCTTCCATATAAGAGGAGAATCACCAAGCATGACCATATAGCCAGTAAGAGACTTACGAGTCTTCGGACAAGAATTGTAATCGGAATCACAATATGCATTCACTTGAAGTGGAGCCGTGGAAGACAAGACAATGCCTTGGCCTGGAGACGATTTTAAATAACGGACTAAACGTTGAGCTGCTTCCCAATGATCAATAAGTGGAACTTGCATGAACTGTGCGAGTATATTTACGGCATAACTAAGCTCAGGGCGAGTGTGCGTTAAGTATACAAGGCGACCAACGAGACGACGATACTGATCAGGTGCTTCAAACGGATTACTAGTAGAAGAGAGAAATTTGTGATTTTGCTCTAATGGAGTATCAACAGGACGAGCACCGGAGAGACCACATTCTTCAATTATGTCAAGACAATATTTCCGTTGAGAGAGGAAAATCCCGTCTGGTCCATGAGCAACTTCAATACCAAGAAAGTACTTCAACATACCAAGGTCTTTCATCTTGAAACACCGACTCAAATAGGCTTTAAATGATGCTATAATTTTAGAATCATTCCCGTATACGATCAAATCATCAACATAAACAAGGACATGAAGTACAACTGACCCACGATTATAAGTGAAGAGTGAGTTGTCTTTGTGAGAACGAGTGAACCCGTAGTCGAGAAGAGCTGTGGAGAGCTTGGAAAACCAACATCGTGGAGCCTGTCGTAGACCATAAATGGACTTCTTTAATTTGCATACAAGAGACGGATCGGCGGGAAGAAAACCTGGAGGAGGTTTCATGTATATATCTTCGTCGAGATCCCCATGTAAGAAAGCGTTGTGAACATCCATTTGGTGAAGTTCCCAATGTTTAACCGAGGCAACACCAAGAAGAGTACGAACTGTTTGTAGCTTAGCAACTGGGGCAAAAGTTTCAGAGAAATCAACACCCTCTTTTTGATGATTACCGAGAGCGTCTAAACGGGCCTTATATCGTTCAAGTGTACCATCCGAATTGAATTTTAGTCGATACACCCATTTTGAACCCAATGCCTTGACACCGTGGGGAAGACGCTCAAGTGTCCAAGTTTCATTTAGTTCCAAAGCATCAATTTCTTTGCGCATAGCTTCACGCCATTCCAAAATTTGAACTGCTTGCTTATAAGTAACCGGTTCATCCACCATAGTCACAGCTGCAAGAAATTTTTGATGCGCCGAACTAAACTTGTCACATGATATATAATGTGTTATAGGATAGAAACAGGTACCTGAAGATGCTGGAGAGGACTCAAGCTTGAGAGAGACAAGGGTTTCAGCGTGACGTGCAGAGTGAGCAACATACGGAGGTTGTAAATGAACTGATTTCATTTTCTTTCTATGACCTCTTCCTAAAGGTTCAGTTCCAAGATCACATTCATCGGCAGTTACATTTTGAGGAGTGTCAGAATCACTAGAAGAGTCAACGGTAGTTTCATCAGAAATATTGTTGGGAGTATTAGCAGCGGAATTATCAATAGGTGCAGAATGGTCCGAGGTGGATTCTGGTAGAACACTCCCCTGTCTATGAGACGCTCGGGCGTAGTTTGATCAAGAAGCTCATCATCGGATGATAACGGGATTGGCATGACGAGAGGAACAGATGAAGAATCAGATTGTTGCTCCTTAGAGTAGGGAAATGTATCTTCGTTAAAAATAACATCCCGAGAGACAAAAAAATCTTGTTTCTCCATATCATAAACACGCCAACCTTTTTTATTATGAGGATAGCCCATAAAGATGCACTTACGTCCTTTCTCTTGAAATTTATCATGACTCGCCGAATGTCGTTTTGCAAAGCATAAGCAGCCGAACACTCTTAGATGATCATACGTTGGAGGAGTGGAGTGAAGAATTTCATGCGGAGTCTTACCATCAAGTAATGGAGTAGGTGTACGATTGATTAAGTACGCAGCGGTCAGTACACTTTCTCCCCAAAACTTTATGGGTAGATCAGCTTGAAACAGTAGAGAACGCGCCATATTAAGAATATGACGATGTTTGCGCTCAACTCTACCATTTTGTTGAGGAGTGTAGACGCAGGACGTTTGATGTTGAATTCCATGATCCTTGAAGAATGTTCGAAGACTGAGAAACTCACTACCGTTGTCGCTACGAACAACTTTAATCTTTTTTCCAAACTGTTGATGAGCCATAGCCACAAATTGCCGGAGATGAGTAGCAACTTCACTTTTAGCTAGAATAAGATAAGTCCACACGGCCCGAGAATGATCATCCACGATCGTAAGAAAATAGTGTGAACCACAAGTAGAGGCCAGTTTGTAAGGGCCCCAAACATCGCAATGTATTAAAGAAAAACATGCTTCCGCTTTATTAGAACTTTCCGGAAAAACTGATCTTGTTTGTTTAGCTTGAATACAAACTTCGCAAAAACCACTACTATCACTATTATGGTGATCAAAATCGTCTAAAGTAGATAGAAAACTAGATAGAATCTTCGTAGAAGGATGCCCCAAACGTTCATGCCAAAGAGTTCTTGTGGATTTCTTGACATGATTAGCACTTGCTGAAACCGCTCCACGAAAGTGATAAACCCCGTCTCTCTCTTTACCTGCGCTAATCAGCATCTTCGAAGTGCGGTCCTGTATAACACAAAATTTATCAGTGAATAAGGCGAATGAAGACATCTCTCGTAAAAGTCTGGCTAAGGAGATAAGAGTGCAAGAGAGATCGGGAACATAAAGAACACGATTGAGCTGAACATGGTCTCCAAGAAGCATTGTGCCTTCTTTGATAGCAAACGTGTGTTTCCCGTTGGGAAGAACAATAATACTTCGAGGAATGTTGTGAGTGTTAACTAGGAGATCATCGTCTCCTGTCATATGATGAGACGCTCCGGAGTCAAGTAGAAATTCAACACAAGAACGCTTACCAGAGAGTTTGTCGTGACTTGATGATTGATCTGATTTTAACAAGCTCTTAATCGCAGACCATGTCTCCTTACTTACACCAGGCAGATCGGAAAGGTCATCTTCAGTATCAACTTGAGCATTGTTAGCTCGGTAAGAAGTACGCCCACGACCTCTTCCTCTGTAAGAGCCACGACCTCGTCCGCGACTTGAATCGGTGCGTGAACCGCCCCGAGAAGTACCATGCTTCTCAATCCACCAGTCTGGTAAACCGTGAAGTTCAAAACATGTATCTATCGAGTGATTAGTGCGTCCGCAGTGAGTCCATGGACCTTGATTGAGACGAGTAGCAGATGCAATAGCATTAACACCAGCTTTCACCGCAAACCCGACAGCCTCGATTCGTTCTTCTTTAGATCTAGCAACAAGTAAGTGTCTTTCTTCAGCAATAACTTCGGAGTAAACATGATCAAGAGTCATGTCTGTGTCACGATTAAGCCTGCTAAGGATGTTTGTGCGTGTAGTCCCAAACCGAGAAGCATCGAGTCCCATGAGAAATTGGTGAATACGCTCGAGATCTCGACGTGTTTGCTGCTTAAGACGTTGAGGACAAGTAGGAGAGCTACAACAACAATCAATAAACGGTTCATAGTCGTCAAGATCATCCCACATCACCTTGAGCTTACCAAAGTACTCGGCCACATCTTGTCCGTCTTAAGAGCAGGCAACAATAGAAGATTTGATTTGGTGGACACGAGAAGCGTTACCGATAGAATATCTAATCCGAAGATTGTCCCATAAGACTTTTGAGTTGTCAACGAACGAGATTGCCTTCTGAATCTTGGGATCGAGACTCGCATAGAGCCATCCACACAACATCGAGTTAACTTGTATCCATCGTTGATAATCCGGAGAATCAGATGTAGGTTTCAGAAGTGACCCATCAACAAAGCCGAGTTTGTGCTTTGCTGCTAGGTTATTGCGAGCAATCTTAGCCCACTTCTCATAGTTTTCCCCATTCAGTAGAAAGGAGGTAAGAACATGGTGAGGTTGATCATTAGAAGAGAGATAGTATGGAGAAGATGTGATTGATTCCTTAGTAGGAACGATGGTTCCAGCACCTTCAACCATAGTTTAGATGATAGATAGGTTTTTAGAAGAAAGTAAGATGTAGAATTTTTTTGTGTTCTTCGTGAGGAGGAAGCACAATATTTTTTTTTTTTTTTTTTTTTTTTTTTTTGACGGCAGAAATTTTTTAGAAATTTAGGGTTTTGTAACCTTGCTCTGATACCATGTAAATCTTAGAGAATATGATTGCAAAAGGTTGAGTTTATTATTGATAATCAAAGAGTATATATAGTTACATAAGACTTGATGTACAAGGAAAGAATATTTAGCAAAGATATTAATCGGAAATTATCCATATCCGTAACAAAACTTTTAAAATTTCCATCGAACCGATCACAGGGAGAAAAACAAATTGCAGGCCATAAATACAAGAAATAGATTATTAATCATTTTCACAATAGACAAGGTTTTTATCAAAAAAAAAAAAAAAAAAAAAAGGAGACAACTCAGACAAGGCAAATTAAACGAGCATTTATTTGTGGCCATTTCATGTCACAAGGCTTAACTCCCTGAAAAAAGTTCCAACTATTGGAAGAATAAAGGATACTGTAGGGTGATCATATTATTGACAACTTTATCCATATATAGAAACTTAAAGTTTATTAATAGACTATTGGGATTGAGATGTTATAACTGAGAAGAAAAACAAAGCATAAGTTATGATTTCCCAGCGGCCGCCTAGGCGCTGATCGGAGGAGTACCGCGGCGATTTTGTCCAAATCGATGAAAAAAATCGGAGATCCGATTTTTGTCCGCCTGGACCGCCTAGACGGCGCCTAGCCCGCCTAGACGGCGCCTAGCCCATTTTATTTTTATTATTATTTTTTTTTTTTTACTTTTTTTTTTCATCTAAAATTCAAAACGTCCTACTTATGTTCGTAATTTGTATAAAAATCATAAATTTGAAATTAAAATCTTGTTTTCATGTGTTTAATACAATTTTAAAAACAATATTATATAAATTACTTAATTATAATAGATTAATATGTTTTTAAAATATTAAATAGCCCTAAAACTAATCCCCGATTAATCCCCGTGTAATCCCCGATTTTCTTGCTAGGCGCTAGGCACACCCTCACCGCCCGACTAGCGCCTAGCGATTTTTTGAACACGGGTTATAACTGAGAAGAAAAACAAAGCATAAGTTATGATTTCCCAGCATAGTGAATATAAGTTTGGGCGACTTTTGTTGTATCCAATTTTTTGTGTGGGGTTTCAAATTATACTCTCCTATTCTCTTTCCGAGAATTTCGCTATTCATCATGATTAATTAACTATACCCGTAAATAATATCTAAAGATAGTTTTATGATAGCTAGGATGGGTCGTCAGTAGGCTTTATCCAAAACTCTTAGATGAAATGCATAACATTTACATGTTACTCGCGCTATCACAATGTGTTAAGAAGTAATTATTAAAGATTATTCTATATAATTTTAGTTAAGAATCAATTATTATTATGCCAAGCAGGGAGATGAAAACATAAATTACAAGTTGCATGCAGATCAAGAACATGCAAATTACTTGGACAAATTTTGTTTAGTAGCAACTTTTGTTATATAAATTAATAGTCTCCAGATATTTGAGACAGCTAAACTGCTAAAGTCACGAACTTTTTAGCAACACTTATGTTAAATATTGTGCATGATAACAACCATCATAAGTATATCAATTAATCTTTGATAAAGAAATACACACTAGTAATAAAGATAATCAAATAATTAACATAAATGATAGATCTAACCTGCATAGTGCTAAGCCATGGAAGGTATAGTTCAACAAGTGGGAAATAATAAGATTTAAGTGCATGCGATTATTGACAATACTTCTCTGAATTGGTCTATCCTTTTGTTTCTGTTAATGGGTTATTCGATATTTGATTCATGTGCACGCGTTTACTGACAAATACTTCTGAACTTGTTTATCTTTTCTTTTTTATGGGATATTCGATTTTAAGTGACAGCCAATTACTATTATTTTTATGTTCCCATAAGTTATTATACCATCAAACAAATACATCAAAAATATATGAAGACATTGTTAGATAAGTTGATGTTCTAAACTTATGAATTTAGATGTATAAAGTTTCGATTATTACTAGGAAAATGTTCGTAGTAGTTTTTTACAAATGTATATGGATATATATGTTAAATAGACAATAAAAGGCGACGGTGGAATCTTGTTAAAGTGAGGTCTCTTTTATTTTGTCTTTGAAATGAACTTTTCATTATTTAAACGAAAAGACTATTTATCATATTATAATGTAATGTGTGTATATATATTGAATAGTGAGTTATTTTTCGAATGGTAGGTGGTGAAAAGGAAAGCCGCTATAAAGTAACACTACTTAGGTTGAATGAGGAGTTGGAATCCACTTAAAGTGGCTTGAATTAATGAAAATAAACATATAAAAGGCTTATATCATATTGTATTATTATTTTACACTAATCCTTTCTTTCGAATATCTTAGATATATTTGGACTTCAAGTGGGACAACCAACATGCTTCCATTCCACGAGAAGACATGACTCGATACGTGTAAAGAAACTAAAGCCGTTAAGTGTGTGTGTATCTTCACTTATATTTACCATACTATTTTCTTATTCAGATATTAATAAAGAAGCAACCACATCATTGATGGCCGACTTGTTGGATGGAAAAAAAGAAAAGAAAAAACTAAGTACGATTTCCTCCAATTATTGGGATCAACTGTATTTGCTACTTAATTTTGTGTAGCTTCTACTACCTATTTATTTTCCTTACAATTATATTTATATTTTATATTGCTATAAACGACCAAATAAATAAGACCAGACCCAGATAGATCAAATCTCCCAATACATTTTGTATTAAGCAAAAAAAAATGATATTTCAAAGAATACATTTTGCATAATAACTTTTTGGTTTCAGCCAAAATAATCATTTGATGACGTGGTTTTATGAAACATTTTGTGAAAGATCCATTCATCCCGATATTGATGGGACGCTCACTATAGAAAATAGGATACATTGTATTAACAATAAGCATGACAAATAAAATCATAAGTTGTGCTAAAGACTCAATATTCATAAATAGATGCTTTGGTTGCTGACAAATAGAAAGAAAAGAAGGAGATATATGATTAAGGAAATACAGAAGAAATTAAAGAAAAAAAAGAAGAGAAAACATAGTAGTTTGTTTTTCTATGTGACAGCTATCAATGAGTCACTAATCTATGCACTTGAACAATGGGGTTCATGTGTTATTCTTTGGATCTGTGTCCCAAATTAACAACTATTATGATAGTTCATTTTTTAAGACCAATTGAAATCTTCAAATCCTAAATTTCTCAACAATAGATGATAGTCTTGAGACCGATCTAGAATTATATCTAATATTATGAGAAAATGTTAAAATATCTATAAAATATCTTTTTATTGAGATTCTTACGAATTTTTTTTTAGATAAATTTAGCGAATATACTATTTTCTCTAAAATTTTATGGATTTGTCAATTTTAAACACTTAAAAATATCTTCTTTTTTTTTGTCAAAGAACACTTAAAAATATCTTTAACAAATGATACCGATTAAATCTAAATATAATGAGCTAAATCGTATTATTATAGTCTGAAAAAATAACAAATCTATATAAAGATTTTGGCTTCAATTGGTAACCATAATTTAGGAAAAGAATGAGAATGAATGTGATATTCCTCTTTGTTCCTCAATATTTTTACCATTTACATGTAATATTTTTTCCACACAATTCTTCTACATTCATCACCAAAAGAGAAACACTAGAACAAAAATGTTCCTCTCCAAAATTGATGAGGAACAAATGGAACAAAAAAGGAATAAATATTAAAATTCGTTTTTATTTTAAAATAAATAAAAAAATAATGTTTATCAATAGTATTTGTATTTTATTATATAATAATTTTCATATCTTCACAATATATTAACAGAAAAAATATTTTTGATAAGAATTTCATGTTGAATTACTCTTAAGACTTCACTTGAAAAAATATATAAATAGTAAAATAAATTTAAAAATGTTTATATTGTAAAAGAATAATATATTTTAAATTACTCTTTCAATTTTATTTTATGTTAATATTAAATATTATTATTTAAAATGATATATATAAATTTAGTTCACAAATTTTAGGGTCAAATATAAATTTTCAAATTAAATAAATATAAAAATATTTAGTATTTTTCATTGAAATTTGATTTATTTACTATTTAATATATATCTTTAAAGATATTTTTAATGTTTGGTTACCATTCATCATAATAGTACATTTTATTCATTCTCTGCATCTTTTCCTTTTCGTTCCTCAAAAATTGTTTGTTCCATTCCGCATTATTCTTTTTATTCTTTTTCTTTTTGTTCTTTTAATGGTTATCAGTCGGAGCCTTAAACTAAAATGGCAAATCCACAATTGCCACTTCAAAAAATGGCAAAATCATAACTGATTTATTTATTTATTTTGGGTGCTTGCAAATGTTAAGAATTTAAAAAATTTATAAGTGTTTCTTGTTGCCTAAATCGTTCTTCTTGAAGCAGTGGCAACTGACAAACAGATTCATGTTTGATGTATCCCTTAATTAACACCAA
Organism: Arabidopsis lyrata subsp. lyrata; assembly: GCF_000004255.2. Classification (NCBI taxonomy): domain Eukaryota; kingdom Viridiplantae; phylum Streptophyta; class Magnoliopsida; order Brassicales; family Brassicaceae; genus Arabidopsis; species Arabidopsis lyrata. The sequence goes on from NW_003302554.1 coordinate 18,009,563, forward strand.
CCATTTAAGAATTGTTATGTATGTATATATATATTCCTTAACTACAGCTTAATCGGTTAAACCCCATCGTGTGAAAGCTATAAGGAACCAATTGAAACATCTTAAAAAGGTAACGGGGACCATAATCAGATTCTCAAAATGAATTAATTACGATTAGTCAGGCAATAATACAGGTTTTTAAGCACACACGTGTCACCATAATGGCCCCGTCCTCTTTCTTCTCTAATTTGCTTCTCCCATGTTGTAGGCTTTTTATAGGCTTCGAGAAAATTTGTGTACTATACATTATTTTTAATGAGAAAATTAAAAATAAAGGATATCTACTTAAAAATTTGTCTATATATCCCTTCTTCTTGTAGATTGGTCAAATAGGTTTTTTGAAAATAAAAAACCCAATTTTACCCTCATTTTCTCTCAAAATTAATAAAAATTGATTTTAAAAATAAAACTATGTAATGTATTTACTAAAATTAAATAGAAATCTAAACCTTCCACTTGAGAAAGAGTCTCTCAATCACCTAGACCTAATTAACTGTTTTTTTTTTCCCTGTCGTAGATGAACATGTCGAGGTGAAACAAAAAGGACCCTAGTCTCTCTCAAACGAGCCCACCGCCGTATCTCCACCGACTGCGTGTTTTCCGGCATTGTTGGTCCTCCGGTGTTCATCTGGGCAACGATTGAAGACTGAATCAATAGGTACGTTGCTCTACTCTTTTTTGTGATTGAAATTATGTCTTTTTCTCATCTCAAGTCACAATTTTTGTTACTCGTTTAGAAATTTGCGTTCATATAAACAAAAATTAGATTTGAGACTTGTAGATCGATGTGAATCTTTTTGTTCTCTCGATTTAGTTGCAAGTCACAATTTCAATTTGCATGTAGAGTTGTTAATATCTTTGAATTCGTGAAACTCGATTAAAGGTTTCAATTTGGTGAGTTTTAAAATTCCAAATTTAAATTGAATGTAGATTGAATAAGTCTTTCGCTCTTTGATTCCAAATTACAATCGAAGTGATCTTTTTGTTCTCTTTTTGATCTGTTTAGTCCACTATTTGTGTGTGTGTGTGTGTGTCGTGAGTAGCTCAAGTACGTGTCTTCTTTTTTTTATTAGTTATAGGTTTTGTCTCTTGTAAATCTTCTACATCTAAGTCAATTGTAAATCTTTTTAGCTAAAGCCATCCACATATCGTCATTGGAAATATTTCAATTGCATGTAGATTGATTAAGTCTTCTATCTCTTTGATTCATGTTAATGTATATGTGTTTGTGTTGGAATTCATTGATCCTTCTTGAGCTGTTTAGATATTTGATTTTAAACTCTCAGCTCTTAAGTTTATGAAATTAGAATTCTTTTGTGATCCTTCTTGAGCTGTTTAGATATTTGATTTTAAACTCTCAGCTCTTAAATTTTGACATTGTGAAGCTCTTAGGTTTATTTTAATATCAAGTGTTTTGTCTCTTAATAACTTTCAATATTTGATAAAGCTAGTTTGTTCTCTATTTTCAGGTTTTGGATCTACATTACATCAAAGGTTATCAATGGAAAACAATCTAGGAAGCACGAGTAAGACATCAGGTTCTTTAACATACTAATTTTTGTTTGCTAACTGCAACTATGCACTATAATTAGTCATCACTGTGAATGGTTTTATTTACATATGTTTGTTTTTTATGTGCAGCCACTACTAAGGAGTTTCCCAAGCGCCTTTTCGGACATGGTAAAGAGCCTGAAGTTGAGAAAATTAACAACAGCTGCAGATTATCGATACTTAGGAAAATCAAAGATGCTTTGCCACATTGAGTGCCATATGCTTAATCTAAGCATGGATTTGATAAACGATAGGAACATCAAAGAGGCGCGCATGAAGATTGATGTAGACCTTTGGGAGGCTGCTCATGATCCTATCTTAATTGAGCGAATGGAGAACTATAAACCTCCACATCAATTGTCGGATATCCTTGAAATTGATTGAGATTAATTAGCAGTATGGTTTTTTTTATCGTGCAAACAGATTATGTACTAGTCTTGCGACATGTAGTTTGTATGACCTTTGTTTTTTTTTCCTAATTATTTAGGCATTTTATGAAAGTAAGTTTCTTGAGTTCGTCTCTAATATCTCCTTTTAGCTCGAGCAAGATGATTTTTTGTTCTCCACTACTTCTTGTGCTTATCTGTTTTATACGTGTTCTACTCATGTATAATTTGATCCATTACAAACTTGATTATGAACACAAACATTAGAGACGAACTCAATAACAAAAAATGATCATAAGTAGAATTGAATCCATAGTTCAAAACTAAACCACGGACTTAACTAATACTAAATCTATAAATCAAAACACAAAAAACAAAAATATAAGTTTAAGTGAATGTTATACTTAAAACAGCAAAACGAAAATTATTAGAATAAAATCAAAAGTGGTGGACTAAGACGTGTAGGATTAAGCCATGTAGCTTTTTAGGGTTTAGAAAACGTTTTAGGTTTTAATCTTAGTCTAAAAACGTAGACAACAACTTCTACATCTTTTAGATCGTAATCTAAACAATAAATATTCATTTAAATCGTAATCTAAAAAAAATATTTTGTTTCCTTTTCTAAAGATTTACTTTCTATATTTAGAGCATTCTAAAAATTACAGAAATCGAAATCTGCAATACCATAGAATATACATTCTAAACTCAGATTACAATTTCTAACGATGGCAGAAGATGTAGAAATTATTAGAACGTCTATTCTAAAATATTTAGAACATAGAGAAAAACGTAGAATGCATGTTCTAAATATTTTAGATTTATGATTTTAGGATTTCTAAAATTCTCAGAACAGAAATCTTATCTGAAATACGTAGAACATGTACAAAAATGCAGAATACACATTCTGAGTTTCGCAGAACTCTAGAAAACGTGTTCTACCAAAATTAGATGAAACTTTATCTATCAAAAAATCAACTTTTTTTTAAACCAAATCAAAAAAATTCCACTTCAAATCACTTCTACTCTTGTATATCTACATGTTTTTATGATTATTTTTTAAAAAAACATTTAGATTAGGGTGTAGGGGTAAAATCGTCCAAACTGATAATCTCACAAAAAAGGTGTATATGGACAAATTTTTAAGTAGATATCCTTTATTTCCAATTTTCCCATTTTTAATTACTTACTAAAAGATTAATCTTTGATTGGATGATTAAGATTTCAGACCATGTGATTTAGTGATCTTAAACTAGGGAGCAGATTTAGTTTCGTCCAAATAATTACCCGCTTTCAGGTTTTAAAACGATAGAAAATAAATTAAACTTTGTGTAGAGGTACTTATTTGCACTATTTTTATAATATTTATTGCAAGGTATTGGACAAAGGATAATAATAACAAATTAACAATAAACGTTTATAGAAAGCTAGAGTTATAGGTTTAGTAGATCGGATAAATGATTATACTGATTATTTATTGTTAGATATACTAGTAGTACTCGATATCTATACTAGTATAATTGCAGCACTTTTTGTGACGGGTGGGTAAAAAAGCTTTCGGATATATCGGATATTCTACCCATTTTAAAAATTCCTTCACAAAAAATTTGTTGGGTCGGATTATATTTAACCCAACTCATACACCGGATATTCCATATTTAATAATTTAGATTTTTAGAAGATTTGATTAAGATTTATAATTATGATTCTCCTATTATCTTTGTTTGATTTGTTTTTAACTGTTTTGAATCATCATATAATACATAAAGTAAAAAAAAAATCAATTTTTTTCTGCATATACTGTGATTCGAAATTTTAAAAACGGACATATATTATCCAATTGACGAAAATGTGTGTTCAACGTTCTACATCGATTAAAATATTTAGACAATGATTCAGAATCATATCATAAATAAGAACATTAATAAAATAAATGAGTTTTTTGGCGGGATGGGTTTGGCGGAACGGGTTTTTGAATCAACAATAATAAAAAGATTAAAATATCATTAATCCACCGCTTCAATACGGATTTAATCCTTATTTTTTTTAATACAAATCACAGGACGGGTTAAGAAATTACGGAACGGGTTATATTTCGGAAATGATTTATATGGCGGATGAATTTGAATCAATATTTATATACCGCTTTAATACTGATTAAATCCTCAGTTTATTAATAATTATCTCGTGGACTCGTGGTATACCGTTACTTAATAACAATTGTAAACTATAATATAAATAAATATGTTATAAGGAGATACAATTTACAAAATATTTTTATACTAACTTTAAAATTAAATCATCCCGCGGTACATCGCGGGTTAAAATCTAGTAGGTTAGTATTAGATTCCAACTAACAAATTAGAATAAAGGGCTTTTATACAAAAATAAGTAAGAGTTAATGGAGTAACGAATATTTTATATCGTTTCAGTTGAATATTACTGCAAGTTGAATGTAGTTACCATGGAAAAAACTCGTTCCACCTTTCTCAGATAGTCTATTTTCATAAATTTTATTTCATATTGTTCCTTTTATTTTTATTGTTTGTGTAGCAAAACGTTAAACGGTTAGAGTAAATAAGTCACATGAATCGCATCTTACATAAGAAACTTTAAAAAAATTTTAAGTCAATAATTAACGGGCCTTGTGTAAAATACAATGGGCCAAACAAATCATCAATATTGTTATTACAGATTGGCTATGAAACGATTCGAACGTATTCGAATTGTATAAAATAACTGTACAGTAAGTCAGTAACGGGCCTTAGAGTCCAAAGAGTTGGGAGCCCATTAGAGAAATCGAAGAAATGAATGCTAATAGAAAAAGCCTATCAGTATTTTTTTTTTTTTGTACGTCATTCCAAAACCCGATCAGTATTAATTGCGGACCCAGACCTGACGATGTTGTGCTAATCAACATTAGGCCCAAATATTGTTGGTTCATATTTGTAAAAATTACTATAATTTTTAATTAATTAATTCTTTTTTTTTTTCTTTTTTTCATTTGCACATTTCTCTTATAATTATCATTCAGAGCCTAACTAAACCATGATTCCAAGTTTCCAACTGGCGACTTTGATAAGTTTAATTATTTCTCAGATTTTATTTTAAATTATTTTAGCTTAGCTGTGCGTTTCGAATATAAAAAAATATAATAATCAAATACTCTCAATGATACAAAATAAACCAATGATTAAGATCTTTTTATATCTATTTTTTTCGTCGTTGTCACGGGTGAGTTGTCCACTTGTCCCCCAAAATTTAAATTAGTATTAGCGCTATCCACTTTCTTTAAATAGAAAAATTACATTTTTAACCCTCAAAGTATCACTGGGTAACACTTTAAATCTCTAAAGAATTCCACTAACACTATAAACCACCAAAATTATTTTTTTTTAACACTTTAAACCTCCAAACTACTTTAATGTTTGCACCGCCATAAAATATAATAGAACAATTAATTTATGTTGGTTTACTATAAATTTATTTAGTTTAATTTAAATTTTAATTAATTTTATTATTTATTATAATTTTCCGATTATTAAGAAAAGTAAAAAAAATAATAGATTCATTCGATACGGAGAATGTTATGTTTTCTAAATTTTAACAGTCTTTGGTTTTTATTATTCTATTTAAACTTCTCTTATATCTCATATTCTACATTATTTGGTTTATATTATTATTATACTATAAACTTCTCTTGTGGTTAAATCTATAGTTTCAGAGGTTTAATTTCAAAATTCCGTAGTCGAATGGTGAATAAACAAAGAAAGTGAATTTTTTTTTTGTTTTAGGTTTTTATTAATTGTAATAAATAATAATTAAAGTTTTTTTAGATTTTGATTAATTGCAATAAATATTCAAATTAATTTATATTTAACTTAAACTAAATAAATGTAGACTAAACTAAAAATTAAATTTTACATCATTTTTATGGTGGGACAAACAGAAAAGTTAGTTTGGAGGCTTTAAAATGTTAGTAAAATTATTTTGGTGGGTTATAGTGTTAGTGAAATTCTTTTGAGGTTTAAAGTGCTACACAGTAGCACTTTGAAAGTTAAAAATGTGTTTTTCCCTTCTTTAAATTATAATATCGGCTTTGTAGTACTCCTTATGTCCCAATATGTAAGATGTTTAAAGCATTTTCATTTGTTTTATTATATAAGATTTTCTCTAAATGCATGAATTATATTAGTTTAATAGTTTTTAATTGTTTTAGTTATGCAGTATTTTTTTTATTGGTTGAATTTTCATAAATGAGAAAATATTTATTGTTTTTTAATCTTTGTGTTTTTAGTCCAAACATCTAATAATTTTAGGAATTATTATTATTAGCAGTAGCTTTCCTCCTTTTTAAAAATGAAATAAAAACAGGTATAAACACAATGTCGTAATTTTCATAGCACATCATATACTATATACCATTGGCTTAGCCAATTAAGAATTCTTTTTTCTTTTGTCCTTTTTTTGCCAATTAAGAAATTAGTTTCAACAAACCTTCGATTTGAAATTCAATGGATTATTCTCCAGTTGAAAGTATCTCTGATTTTAAAATCCACAGGTTGGCTCTCTCGTAGTTGTCTTAGAGCAAGGACAATGAATTACATTAAAGCTGAAATTATTCATAGACGTAAACAATTTGGAAGACAGTGTCAAGTTGCCTGTGACAGACAATAAATCAACAAAGACAAAAATAGGCAAAAAAAAGAGACAAAAATAAATGTTGGCAATCGAACCGTTCCTTTTGTTATCTTCGCCAAGAAAGATGTGTTTTTTTTGGCAATTGCGTAACCTTTGGAAAATGGCATTGTTTTCCGTGCCAATAATATTTCTCATTGATTTGATTCTCTTTTATTTCTCTTCAAACTAAATGGAATTTTTTTTTTTGACTCTTTCAGCTACAAATTGTGGATGCATTTACTCACAAAAAAAAAAAAAAATTGTGTATGCATTTGTTACGGGAAAGAAAAAATCAACAACTAAACATTGAATCAACGATTTTCAAGTGAATTTATCTTGACTATACACTTTGAATCGATTTATTTTTTCTAGTGGCATCGGAGTATTAGTCCACATTTAAACAGATTGAAGATATTTCAAGTTAAACCATTTAAAGTAAATAAAAATCAGCTATGATTTGGAGCCATAAAATGGATTCGCCAAACAAACGCTGGAGCAAATATTGGAAGTTACGAGCAAACACGTGCATTAATGGCTTAATTCAGTTTTGCATTGATCATTAACAAACTGAATTGTCAAAATATAAGTTAAATATATGAACAATGTCTAAACAAAGGGAGTGTAATCTACATTAACAACGTTAACTGCTTTCTTAATTTGAGTTTCTAATTCAAACATAAAAATAGCTTTTATAGCATTACCACAATTAACACTATACTTTTATTATGATGTTATTGTCATATTAACTCAATGACCATAGTTGATTTAGCAATATTCTAAATTATTGTGATGAGTAATGACTCGTGAGTAAGACATTTCTACCCAGCCACTAGATTATGCGTATGATGTATGGATCTCCATGGAAGGACGTGTGACAAGATATGCCACAACAACTCCCAAATCCATACATTATCTCAGAAGACAAAAGCATTAATACAACCTGTCCCAACTTAATCTCACCATCGCTCGAGCTTTACATATATATAAATAAAATAAAGAGAGCACAATATATTTCAAAATAATGGTAACATATGTAGAGAAAACTAGTTTATGGAATAATAGTACTATTTAACAATAAGGTCAGAATGAACCTAGACATACACATGAGAAAACCGTAATGTTTAAAGAGTCTTAATAATTTGGTTTAGTGAATGTTTATTTATCTCGAGATTATTTCGTGTGTAAAATAAAAATACATATGTCAGAAAAAATTTAATTAACGACTTCGGCTTCTAGCGTAAAGTCTCTCCCGAAATTCATCTTAGAAAATTCACTAAAATTGTGTTCAAGCTCAATTTCACAAGCCCTTAAAGGCTTTAATAAGAAAGTTTTTCTTCTCTCAAATAGACAGAGAAAAAAACAAGTAGACAATACAGTGTTTTTGTTTGTTCCCTTATAACGATGATCCATCAATGCTAAAGCAGAGAGATAGAGAGTGCCGTCTTACAGGGTTTGCATGTGAAGCTGTCCATTCCGTACAAATGCAACAGGAGTGTACGAACGATGATGATCCTCGTGAACAATTGTGTTGTAAAAGAACAGGGTTTCGCAGGAGGTTTCGATTGGTTGTTCATTTCTATTGTACAATTTGTTTATACATTTTAAATACTATATAGTTGGATGAATAATATACATAAACATTAGACGAAGATAATAATTAGAGAGACCATCCGTAATTTCATTTTCTACACGTCAATGCAAACACAAAGAAAAAACTGGCTGTTAAAAACTTGAATTAATCAAAGATAGTTTTTTCGTGAAACCTTTTGTTTTGGTCCGAGTCTTGGGAATTAACAAACAATAAATGATTTGGAATATCGAAAATTGGTAAGGGTGTTCGAACAAAAATTTGATACTCCACTCTTCTCCATTGAAGTTACTAGTTATTTATTTTCTTTTCAACAGAAAGACTTTTAAGTTGAGAGTCTAAAGTCGTTAATATTTAGAATCACTCTATTAGTTAAACAACATTTACTCATTTATTAAATTTATTATAATATCGATTCATTTATTCAGTTATGACAACGAATTATTCATCAGTCATACAAATATATGTTCAAGAAAACTTTCAAAAAGTTTATTTAAAGCTATGGTATCCATATACAATTCATATTTTTTAAAACAATTATTTTCCTCCAGTATGGACCGTGATGATTTAACAAAAAAATACGTTAAAGCAGCTTGGACCGTTGATCATGGACGATGTCGCCGGATAGAGAGCATCACAATCGTTGATGTCTCCTTAATAATTATCAAACCACTCATATAAAATTCGAAAAAGCCGTACTTAATGTTCTTTATTAATTAAAATATCATTATACCGACGGCAATTATGGTCCTACATGCCGGAAAAAAAATAATTTCTCTCCATTTCTCGTTTCCTTATTTAAAGTCGCAAAAACTCTCTCTACACAGCTCATAACACAAAGTGAGAGAACTCTCTAAACAGTCCCGAAGGTTTCAAAAGGGTATTTGAGTAAAACCATAGAAAAAGAGAATCATGGACGCTTTTGATGCGATTCCAGATCCTGTGGTCATCGACATTTTGAACAAAGTCGGTGACGTCAAAACGTTAATACGATGTCGTTCCGTTTCCAAACGATTCAACTCGTTGGCCACTCAGTCTGACTCGCTCCTTCTTCAACTCGATCAGATCCTCGGAGCCACCGAATCCGACTCCGAGATTGATTCTCCGATCGCTAGCTTCTTCCGATCTCTGTTCAAATCCATTTACGGTCTCCTCCCTAGCTTCTCCAAACCAGCTAAAACTGACGAAATCTTAACCCGATCCCCGAAAACTCCGGCTCAGATTCTCGCCGGATTTGAACGGATCCGGAATCTGGAGGTGGAGTTATACGGCGGCGATGTCAAGCTCGAGAAAGGCGCCGCCGTTAAGTGGAAGGCTGAGTTCGGAAAAACTCTCAAGAGCTGCGTCATCGTGGCTTTCCGTTCCGCGACGGTTAATACTTCAGCAGCTACGGAATCTACCGCCGTCGTTGACGGTGGCGTGGAGTCTGATTCGGAGTTCGTTTGTGGATTGAAGACGCGCGTGGTGTGGACGATCAGCGCGTTGATGGCGGCTTCGACGCGTCATTACTTGATGAGAGATTTGGTGAAAGATCACAAGGACATGGAGAAATTGATTGTGCGTGACAGGGAAGGTGAAGGTACGGTGGTGATGGACGCGGCGGGGATGAAAGAATACAGAGAGACGGAGGCGCGTGGGGATGATAAAACATTAGAGCGCGTGGGTGAACGCACGGTGGTTCCTAGCGTGAGGATGAGTATGAGACACGCGCCGTCGCTGATGCTGAAGAGCGGGATTTGTCTCGAAGCTGCGACGTTGGTTGTCGTAAGGCCAACTGGTGTGGCTTCCGATGATAACGATGTTGAGCTGGTGACTGAGGCGTTCGCCGGAGATGGCGGTGATTGTATGTACGGAGAAGCCGTTACGGCGTTGCTCAAGCGTAGGAGAAATGTGTTAGAGATGAATTCTTTCTAAGGCCTAATGGGCTTTTTTTTGGGCTTTTGTTTATTCGGCCCCTTTCTTATGTATATATACATACGCATCGTACAAAGCCGACTGTACTATTGGAGTACGACTTTTGGGTCAAATGACATCAAATCCGAATTATTCCTCTAATATGATATGATTACCACATTAAATGCGTTGCAGCATCTAATATAATATATAGATATGATTCGTACGAATAAATTAATAGCAATAATTTCTGAAATTTAATACTATTACTAGCTCTCAAATGGTTCATAATAAGCATGGGCTTTCGGTTATCGGTTGGGTCCATTCAGTTTTCGGTTCTTTCGGTTTTAAAATTTAGTATCCATTCGGATATTTTGAAATTTCGGTTCGATTTCGGTTTAGTTCCGATTCTTTCGGTTTTAAAATTTAGTATCCATTCGGTTATTTTGTTTAGGATATTTTCGGATATTTCGGTTATTTTTAGTATTTTCGAATATTTTTGAATATTTTTCGGTTATTTTTGAGTATTTTTACTATTTTTATAGATTTTTCAAGTATTTTTGATTATTTGGTCAATAAATAACTAATTATTTCAAAAATATAATTGCATTTCGGGTATTTCGGTTACCCGAAATATTTTGGTTCGGTACCGATTCGGTTACGGTTATTTCGGTTATCAAATTTAGTATTCATTCAGTTATTTTCAAATTTTCGGTTCGGTTCAGTTCGGTTTTTTTGCTTCGGTTTTGGTTCGGTACATTCGGTTCGGTTTAAAAGCCCAGCCCTAGATCATATAAGGTGATGGAATAAAAGCAATTAATAATTACGCAATTTGCAAATTTCAAGCCTATTGGATCTGATTTTAAGCCCATTAAGGCCCGCTAAAATCTCTATCCGCAAAAGAAAACTAATCCACATCTCTTTCAACTTTCAGTTTATGAGCTCTAGTTCGACATTTCAATGTCTCTATCAACCTTTCTTGAATAAAATAAAGATCTATAAATTAATTGATATGATATCATTATGAAGTATGAACACATTGAGTGGTATCATCACTATCATGATCAAAAGGATGTTACTGATTAGGTCACTAATATATTTCTTAACATTATTATAAATATGTAAAAGGAGATAGTGTGCAGAGAAAGAAAGTATTTAAGGTGTAAGTTTCATTTAACCATTAATTAATCAAATATTTGTGGTCCATAAACAAAAATGGTGGTCCTAGCTTATATTTCAGTGACAAATATATGTGCTTTAAATCAAATCAAACAAAATATCTCACATATGTAAACTTGATTAGAGAGTGAATCCCAACCATAGCTTATAGGTAGGATGAATGATGGTGCATCAATTAAAAACTTTGATTGCTAGTTGAAAGTGTTAGGGAATACAATTTTCATACTTACAAGGCTTCTTTTTGTCACATTTTATCATGTTTTTTTCTTTCATAATTAACCTTATCTGTAATTAAATATGTTTCATTGTGATTTGAGATGACCTAAGTTTGTGAACAAAGAGAGTAAGATGTGAATTGCCCAGTGTTCAAGAAAGCGCTAGGCGCTAAGCGGACGGTGACCCAATGCCTAGCGCCTAGAACGCCTAATCGGGCATAGGCGATTTTTTAAGCGGTTTAGACGTTTATAATATAAAATATTATAAATATGATATTATATATAAAAGTTATATAAAATATCTATATAAAACAAAAAATTATGAAATTATAAACAAAAATTAGATAAAACATTTATTTATATTTATATTAAATAATATATGAATATTTATAACTATATATATAAATAAAACTCTAATTAAAATTGAAATAATACATTAAACAAGATCTGTGTAATTTTAGACGGTCAAAGCGGTTATCTAGGCGTCGCATAAGAGCCTAGCGCCTAGTCGGGGCCTACGCGACCGCCTAGACCGCTTTTTAGAACACTGGAATTGCCCAAAAGGCCTACCCACATGATTTTTCAATATTGTCGCTCTCATTCACAAGGATTGGGGTACAACTAAATCAAACAGTATCTTCAATCTACATAAATTTAGCTTTATGAAATTTGATTAAAATGTTATATATTCCTTTTTCTATTTATTTATAAAGTTCTGAAATTGATACTTAACTGTTAAAGATAAAGTTTTCTCTGGTGCTTAAGGCCTACCTCAATGTTGATGCAACTTATCTTGATAACTGATAAGACATACCTAACTTTTAGTTTTTCCATTAATATTTGGGGTCTGATGGTTTATTTTTATTTAAGTATTTTTGAAATGCATATACATATTCCAACAGTTCTAAACTGTATTACTTTAAAGAGATGAACGCAATTAGCGCACCCATTTCACGTGAATTAAAGTGAAAATTCGAGTTTCATAATTACTCAATTCGGTGAAGGCCAAAAGGCAAATTTGCCAAAATTGTTGTTTAATATCAAAATATCAAAGTATCAAAGTTAGTTAGATAAAATCACAAGTGTATTTGCTGCCAAAAAAGAGAGAGATAAAAGTGTATTAAAAGGATTTGTTCAAAAAAAAAAAAAAGTGTATTAAAAATAAAAGGCATGTAAAAAATCTAATACTTCTTTAACCAAAGATCCAAAACGTCCATGTTATACATATATTAGAATGTCTCACATTGCTTAGGATTAAAATCTTTGGGTAATATATAAAGGATGTGGCAACCCTTAACTCTTGAGCTAGCTTTTAGGTTAAGTTAGGCCACATTCCTAATATGTTATCAGAGCCCCAGGTTGGCCCAACAAACAAATTCCTACAAAAAATGGTTTCCCACCTATGTGGCCCATATAAGTGGCATGTCTTGTTGTATTTCCGAGATGTTGGGCTTGGGCTGTTTCCCATTGGACCGTTTCCCACCCACATCTCGAGGAGGCCTATTAGAATGTCCCACATTGCTTGGGATTAAGATCTTTGGGTAATATATAAAGGATGTGGCAACCCTTAACTCTTGAGCTAGCTTTTGGGTTAAGTTAGGCCACATTCCTAATAACATACATGTTTTAATTTGGAAGGGAATTAACGGTTGAAGCCAGAGTGTGAAAAGCTGGAGCGAGAGCTACATCCAAACCGAAAAGACACAACTCTGAACTGTATCTGTGAAAATTCAGTTTTGTGTGAGAAGCATGAAACTAAAACAAAATTGTGTTTGAATCTAAGGTATAGGAACTTAGAAACTCATTTTCTCGTGTTCTTTTTGTGAAAAGTAAAGAAGAACAAGACCATCATAAAGGAAAATCTCCTATTCAAGAATCGAAACTTGTCTAAAGCCACGCAACAAATGTCTTGAACAATAAAAAGACAGGTAACTACAATGAGTATAGCACCAAAACATAGAGAAAAAATCATTAGAGAACTTTTTGACGTTTGGTGATGTTTCAAATAAAGAAAGGATTAGAAGGCTATCAAAGATTTTTTCTGGAAATTTTCGTGTGGGAATCATTAGTATATTTAAGGAGTTTGTGTTCTTTGTAGGAGAAACGACGATGTACATCAATGGTTTGTCTTAGTGCTAAGCAAAACCGTTAAATTAAATTAGATGTGTAACTATACTTAAAATTAGTCGATAAAAGGTTTTTTTTTTTTTTTTTTATATTCATTGTTTTTACTTGATGTTGAGTTGGAGTGTAATTAGCAACTTACCATAAATATTGTGATGATTTGAATGGTGAAACTGTAGAATACTGGAGAAATAAAACTGTGAAGTGGAACCACAACTTTTTGTTGGGTTGGTTTTCAAAACAATTTTCTCTGCAATGATGTTTTTTTCGATTGTGAAACAATCATATCAAACAATTCATGCCTCATGCCACATACGTTCACCATACACTATTTTAGTACTTGATCACATCATTCACATCCCTAAATCGTTTGCACTCCTGATTTTCATTGTCATTAATTTGATGCTATATAGTTTGGTGATATAGTTTAATAGTTAGAAGGTAGTTAAAATCGTAAGATGGCAACTGAATTTGATGATTGTATGGTTGAAGATAACAACAACAAAGGGAAATGTGACCACACAGCTTGTGAGTACCATTGGTTTAAGAAACAAGCCTCGTGCCCTTCCAATCTTTTCCTTTTTCTTCTTTATACCATTGTCTTTCCTTTTTCTATCTTATAATAATATTATCATTTTATATTGAAATTGCAAAAGTAAAGCCCACGAAACCTTTCCAACTTTAATCTATTGAGCAATTCGACTATAACCCATCATCACCCTTGTCACATTCACATGTTATTCTTTGTTTAGTTGTTATAATGTGAATATATTATTTCATCTATAAATGTAATTATGCATTGTTTTGAGTTTTGACATAAAAATCACGAGAAAAAAAAACAAACTTTTGAAATTTGATTATGGGTCGAATTATCGATAAATGTAAGAACTATGATCAATGCGAAAAATCGAATTTATAGCGGTGAAATCTAGACGAACACCTATAACATGAGTTACTGACCAAATATGGATTTCACATTTGCTACAGTAAGTCTTTAGTTCATTTACCGTATAAATTTAAACCCATCATCTGATATTGGCATATAAATCTCAAAGTATGATGAAATGCAAAAAAACGGACATGAAGTAGTGACTACCATTGAATGTTGAAACTTGAAAGTGAATGATTCAGTCAAGAAGCTTCTTGTTTACGATTGAATAAAGTTGTAATGAACCCACTTCACTTCTTTGACCCCATCACTTCTTCTTCATATTTATCCATCAATTTTACAAACATTTTTAAATACCACATTTTACAAAAACATTTGGTAAAGATGCACCACCGATTTTTTTTTTTTTTTCACTTTTTGAAAAAAGGGTTTAGTGAAAAAGAAAGTTTTTTTTTTTTTCCACGTAAAAGCAAAAAGCATGTAAAGCTGTCACAGCACAGGAATATCAAAGCCTAAAAAGAAATTTTATGAAAAAGAAGAAGAATTTTATAAATCCAAACATAAAAAGCTGAACTCTTCCATTGAGAGATCGATCCAAAAACCAAACCCCAAGAAAACAAAAGCACACTAAAAAAAAGCTATGATCAAAGGAAACAATGGAAACAGAGGATCTTCATCTTCTGGTTACTCTGCCGATTTGTTGGTTTGTTTCCCTTCAAGAGCCCACTTAGCTCTGACTCCTAAGCCCATTTGTAGCCCATCTCGCCCCTCTGACTCCTCCACTAACCGTCGTCCCCAACACCGTCGCCAGCTCAGTAAACTCTCCGGCGGCGGTGGAGGACACGGTAGTCCTGTTTTGTGGGCTAAACAAGCAAGCAGTAAGAATATGGGCGGTGACGAAATAGCCGAACCGACTTCTCCTAAAGTAACTTGCGCCGGTCAGATCAAAGTCCGGCCAAGCAAATGCGGCGGGAGAGGAAAGAATTGGCAATCGGTGATGGAAGAGATTGAGAGGATACATGATAATAGATCGCAAAGCAAGTTTTTTGGATTGAAGAAAGATGTGATGGGTTTCTTGACTTGTCTTAGAAACATCAAATTCGATTTCAGGTGTTTTGGTGATTTCCGACATGCTGATGTCACTAGCGACGACGATGAGGAAGAAGATGATGATGATGATGATGAGGAAGAAGAAGGCGAAAGAGAAGAAGAAGAGAACTCAAAGACAGTTTTCTCCAAATGGTTTATGGTTTTACAAGAGGAACAGAGCAACCAAGATGACGACAAGAACAACAACAAGTGTGATGAGAAACGCGATCTTGAAGACACAGAGACAGAACCAGCGGTTCCGCCGCCAAACGCGCTTTTGCTGATGCGGTGTAGATCAGCTCCAGCGAAGAGTTGGTTAGAAGAAAGAATGAAAGTAAAAACAGAGCAAGAAAACAGAGAAGAGCAAAAAGAAGAGAAAGAGGAAAAAGAAACAGAGGATCAAGAAACGAGTATGAAGACAAAGAAGAAGGATTTGAGATCATTAATGGAGGAAGAGAAGATGGAATTGGTGTTGATGAGATACGATACTGAGTTTTACAGACTCTCTTCAGACATAGCTAAGGAAACTTGGGTCGTCGGCGGAATTCAAGATCCTCTGTCTCGGAGTCGAAGCTGGAAAAGTTGATTATACATATCCTCCACCGTTACTCATCATTAAACATCGTATTTTTAAAAATCTAATCAAGCGTTTTTACTACATTTGATTATCTGTTAATTAATTTTGATACTCGTTTTTTTTTTCTTTGGGTTTCTTGAGGTTTTTTTTTCATGGTTCTTCTTCTCCCTTGTTTTGTATCTCAAAAGTTTTTTTTTTTTGTTTACCTTCTTTGTTTCGTTTGTTTCATCACAACGTTTGTAATGTAATGCAAATATGTACAGGCTTTTTTACATTTTACGCAAACCTGCTTAATAGATCATTTTTTTTTGTATTTCATGTTTGATCATACTCGTTGTGTGTATAATAAAATTGAGGAGTTTGCCGTTTTATTGGATATCATATAATAAAATTCAGATGGAAAGAAACATTTCAATTTGCACCATGTATTAGCTTATACAAGCGTATTCACTGCCAATCTCCAAAAATAGCAGCACGCTTAGTCATTTTCATTTTTCTTGCCCTTCTTGATAGAGACACAATCAACAAAGAATCAACTAATATATAACCAAATTGAAGGTTGAACACGGCAAGCAATAACAGGCAAGTTAGCTCTCTTCTCCATGATTATAATATCCAACGAATAAGCGACATCAGCCAAAAAATGTATGAGTTTTCTTAATGCTATAGAGATGTACATCACGATCAGTCAGAAGAGAATTGGGTTTGTGAGACATATGGTGTCTAGTGATTTGTGCAAGTACATCGCTTTGTCACCACTCGGATTCAAACTTGCATATTACATATGGTTTAGCGTTTACGCAATATATGACTTAACACAAATAATATATATATATATATATATATATTGGGTTTTCAAAAAAGAGGAATTATAAGATCATCTCCCTTATTATTATATGAGGTTTTCCGTTTGATACAAAAAATTTATAGTAAAAACAGAAAAGTCCCTAATATAAGAAAATAGTAAAATTAGCAAAAAAAAAAAAGAAGCAAACCAACACGCAGACAATCAAATCATAAAAAAGAATCCCACGTAAAACTATACAATTCGGTTTAGCCAAATCTCCCATTTCAATTGACCGCAACCATATCCGAACCGACTCCTTTAAACCGGAAATCTCCACCGGTCTGCTTCTTAAACCGGACATTCACCTCAGTCAAGGCTCTTCTAGTCTCTTCGTCTTCAGGTGTCTCCATCATCAACAACTCATAATCTTGAATCGCGTGTTGCCATTTCTCCAACTACTTACACAGAGTAAACCATACAAACATTCATCACAAATTACATATATCACACTAAAAATACCAATATCATGTTAAATCGGTCCGGACCGGTTAAATTAAGCTTTTGGAATACCTTGGCATAAGAATCTGCCCTGCGCCGCCTCGCCTTTCGGTACGATGGCTGGAGACTGAGAGCCAATGTGCAATCTTCAATGGCTTTCACGAACAGACCAAGCTTGAATCTTGAAGCAGCTCTGTTACAGAGCAAGAGAGCATTATAGGGATCTTTCTCAAGTCCTTCCGTGTAAACCACGCAAGCCCCTTCAAATTTTGACGCGTTGAAAAGCAAATTTCCGCTCAGTCTTGCAGAAGCAACCGCTCTCGCTTTTCTAGCCACCGCGTTTACTTCTTCGCTGCTCGGATCCAGCCGAGCCGCTTGCCTTGATGCCGTTACTGCATCTTCAAATCTGTCCAAGAAAGAAAGACATGAGTGTCCTCACATTTTACAAGTTAAAAGTAAAAACGTACGTCATGCTGTTTTACTATACTGACCTTCCTACTGCAATGTAGACCTGAGCTCCGACCATTAAGAGGTAAGAAGTGATGGAAAGACCAAAAATCTTTATGAAACTATCGATCTCGAAGCGTTTTGTTCCTTTCTGATACACGCTGTATGCTTCCTCGTGTCGCTGCAGATGCAATAAGGCCTCGGTTTGGAGCGCATAGACCTTATGAGATTGAAGATTTTATGGATTTAATTAGTCAAAATTAACAAGAGTACCTATAAATTTCACTTTTATCATATCCGGTAAGCTAAACCAACACAACCAGTCAAATCAAACTTGCAGTATTTGGCTCCTTAATTATTGACACAAAAAAGCATTAGAGAGATGATATAAACAAGAAAGATAGCTAACCCGAGGCGATGAATCGGCTCCATATGACATCGCAAAAAGAGTCTCTTTCAACGCAACATTCCATTCCTTTGATCTTCGAGCTTCATCACACCTCCTTAAGCATTTTATAACATCTTCAACTTGTTCTATATGTTTTGTCTCTGTATATTTTCCAGCTTCGTTATAGTGACTCATAGCTTTTTCAACCTCACCCAATCTGTTCAAAAACATAAAAAAGTCAGGGTGCAATTTGATAATTGTTAATTATTTAGAACTATATAGTAATAATCTCAAACTTACAGGGACCAATTAGAGAAAAAAGCAAAGACTCTACCTGAGTTGGAGGGAAGCTAGTCTCTGATGAGCTCTCTCGTAAGTTGGGTTTAGTCTTAATGCTTCTTCGCAAGCATCAGAAGCTTCAAGAAGACGACCTAGACTGATCAAAGCGGCGGATTTGTTAGACCAATACGTCGGCGTTTTGGGGTCAGCTGAAATGGCTCTCTCGTAAAACACAAGAGCATCTCCAAACCTCCCACGACAATACTCTTCGTTTCCCATTTTCTTCAGAGTCTCTGGATCGAGTCTGTAATTTACCGGTTTGCCCTCCCACCGTCTTCTCGTCTGTGTCACGTCAGCTTTAACGGCGGGCTGTGGTTTCACAATAATGTTTCCCATAACGCCGTTAAGTGAGAATCTCTTGCTCTCTGTTCTTGATGAGCCTGACGAAATCGATTTTCTTGCGGAATCTGATGATTTTCTGGCGGAATCCGATGATTTTCTCGGGAGATTCTCATCGGATTTTTGTTTTTGCTGGGGTTTCTGAGGATCAGATTTCTTTGGTTGAGAAGAAGTATCGGTCGATTTTCTTGGGAGGATTTTAGGGTTTGTAACGGTGGTTGATGACTTGGAAGGCAAGTTATCTTTTGCCCGATGATCTTTTTCCGGTAAAGAGGGTTTTCGCCGGCGAGGGCTCCAGCTTTGGAAAATACATCCAAGGAGACTCTCACAACCAAATAGTTGACCCGTAGAGATTTTCTTCGATTTGGCCATTTCAAGAAGAGAAAAAAAGTTTGAAGCTTTAGAAAATAAGCACAGTGAAGAAAGAGTTCGATGAAACAGAGGAGTAAGAGAGTTTTTTTTTTAAGTTGAAGATGAAAGTTGTTTATGTATTATTTATATAAGTCTAAGAAAAGAGTTACAGTGGAGTACTTTCCAAGAAACCAACTTTTTGATTTGTCTGCCTTTTGCTATAACACAAAAATCTTACTTTTGTTTTCTAAAATCCAAAAATTAGATCTTAATTTGATTTAATGGGGTCGATTCGTTAAAACATTCCTGTTATTGGCTGACCCTATCGTTGATTGTTTATTGTCTTAATTGATAAAGACGAAATATGCAATAGATTGTTCAAAATTTTTGGAGCCTAGTGAAAGATTAATACTATAGTTTTTTTGTTGTTGTTATCATTATTTTTCGACATTTACGGAAATAATTAATAGAAGGAGAACAGAACCTTTTAACATAAAACGAAAACGATTACCATAGACCACACAAAACTCAAAACCCTTAATTAGTTGGACAATTATTTACGAACACTAGCAATTGATTCTTATTAAAGTAAGCAATTCTATTAGTAGTTGTTGTGCTCTATAGTTATATAGTTTTGTGGTTGTTTTGTTTTGAATAAATCCATCTCATATTCCTAATTCCAAACTTTTTTATTCCAACTAATCTTTTTTGTTTTTTTTTTTGATAATTAACTAATCTTAGCAACAGCAATTTAGGTATACATCAAAAAATATATCCAATGACTCCGATTGATGGGGATATTAAAGCTACTATCCTACAATGATTTGTAAAACATATATAATTACCATTTTAACCCAAGAAAAAAAGCATATATAATTACCAAACAAATGCTTAAGATTTAGCTAGTATGCTATGATGATAAGTAATAAAAACATCAACTATATTTTGGTGTTTTAAGATGTTTTGACTGATAAAAAGGTAAAAAAATATGTATCTGTGATATCGATGGAAGTAAAATTTGTCTCTTTCTACAACTTATGATAATGGCATTAGCCTGTGGTACACTAACAAAAAGTTAAGAACCGACGGGTCAATGCTTAATAGTGCTTTTCTAAAAGTAATTAACGGAATAATTAAGTCTATCCTCTTAAACGCCCAAAGCATCCGCAATAATAAAGTGGGTTGATATCTAGTATATTAGTATATTGATGATACTAATAACCACCAAATTATTATCGTGAACAGATTCTGCTGAAATTACGCTTACACCATTATAATAATATATTAACGGGAACTTTTTTTTCTTTAACTGCGACTTGTACGTGAGTTAAGTGATAATTTATTTTGATATATATATTTACATTTTATCTAGTTGAGATAAACGGATTTTATTGTGTTCATACACTGTGTGGCAGAAAGAGGACAGACAGTGATACGGTCTCGTGACTCTCGTATCGTCTTGTTCGTTCGTGCGAGTCGTCGGTGCCGGCTTTGTTGGGGACCTTCTGTCTCATAAGGCAGCTTTTCTTTCTGTGTCTGTTGTTGTATGTTTGATTTGCCTTTGACTGCTTTATCTTCATTTTTTGTCCTCCCACCTACACGTATGCCTCCAAAGTCCAAACCTTTTTATAGATTTCACTAAAATTTCGTACTAAAGAGAAGCTAGAGCAAAAAAATTAAAGCATCTACATAATTGGATTAGATTATTTGAATATGACAGTTTTTAACAGATTTTAGATCTAGTTCATGGCCTATCAATATTGATAGATGTTTCCAGATAAGATATGTATTTTCAGAATATTGGTATGATCATAAGCGTAGTTTCGTTAGTTTGGTTTTGTTTCTTTCTAAAAAATGCATGGATTGAATGTGCTTATATTTTCCTGCTGCCGACAACTTAGAAAACTCGTGCTAGCTAAAAAATTAAAGAAGAAGGAGAAGAAGGATAAAGCTATGACCAAAGTTATAATGAACCCAAAACTAGCCACGTAAATAGATTCTCTTAAATCTCTCTTTTTCAAAAAATATGCACAAAAATACCAAAAGTAGTCAAAAACCAACGATTTCTAATCTAAATAGTCATTGTATACATGTAATGTTCTTGTTACAAGATTTCTTTCCTCTGAGAACGCAAACATACTTCCAACATACGTACTATTCATCATAATGTGGCTGTATATGGACCATAAACAACTAGTCTAACAAATAAAGCTTTTTCCAAAAAAATAAAATTCGGTTACAAATTAAAAACATAACGTAACCCATTCCCATTATAATAAATGATTGCTAGTTTCAGAAATAAGTAAAAAGGTGGTCAATTTTTCTAGTATAGGCTATAAGTCTATTTTTTTCCTTTGAAGGCAGTATAGCAATTGTTTTAGTAGTATTAAGGTAGAATACATTCATAGTATATGTAATCATATATTGTGATTTATTTGACACACCAAAAAAAAATGTATGGCAAATTTTCACTCAATATATTTGTTACAGACTGATTCATAGTTTGGAGTATGCATCAAATAAGATCAACAGATAAATATAAACACAAAGGAATATATTTAATAAAGTGCTTCAACCAAATATATATGTATAGTAAGGAAAGTCACTATCGATAAACCTCTCCTATACTCAAAGTGCATATATTCTTTTATATGCAAACCACATGATTACAAATTTGATATACGCAATACATCTAGGACCTCTTTTCCGATTAATTATCACAGTTTCTAAAAAAGCCACGATGGAAACAAAAGAGAAAATACGTGATAAAATGATGATTGCGGTATATTAAATACTTGAAGTCATCATACCCTTTTTTTTTTTTTTGTATGATATTGTTCCTTGTATAAATTCATAAAATGAATGTAGACGGATAATTAAAAAGTATAATACGCATAACTAATTAAAAGTTTGAAACTTGGAGAAAAAATCAGCCAGCGAAAAACTATTCAATTATTTAATGGGGATGAATTTAAGGCAAAAAAGTTGGCTGTCGTTTATTTACTAGTTTGATTTCAGCGATTAAAACCATTAGACATGGATTTTTCTTCATAGCATGGAATTGAACACTAAATTACCAAATCATAGCCAAATAGTGTTAAAGATGGCAAATAATATGATTGGATCTATATGGCGTGTGGACCTTGTAAAGGGAAAATAATATATGAAAACGAAGAACAGAATAACGAAGTTGGCTTTGGGTTAAAGATTAGATATGCGAAAAGGCGATCATTTCTTATAAATTTCCGAAAGAATTTTAATTGGATATTATTTTGTACTCGTACATGCATTGCGAAGCTAATTTAAAACGAGATATGAATGTCTATATATAATTCATTTTCAAAAATTAGAATCTTATATGGTATCGGGTTATAAGGTTTTATTTCGCTGAAAAAAGGTTTTATTGTTAGTGAAAAACTAAAATATTGTCTAAATATTCATAGGTTAGAAGTTGCTTTGTCGTCATGTTGATCAACTCGTTTTTTTATTGATGGTGGAAGTTGTTGCCAATTGATTTGAAATTAGTTTGGAATATCCAAATATAGCAATTAAAGGAAAAGTTTTTTGATTAGAGGGGAAAATGTATAGGCACATGATCCAAAGGCACATTGGGACTACGATTACCATATAGATACTTGGCTTAGAAGGGAAAAAGATTAAAAGAAGAAGACTTACTATTTTTGGATATTTCGTCACTTAGGGGGTTTATATCCAATCCAAAACTCTTTACTAAACAAGGGCCGTTGCTTATTCATAAATTTCAATCGTTGGAACTTGGAATATAAGACTTGTTCAAACAGCAGTGAGTGGTAGAATAGGCCCATATATGTTTGGTCCTTATGAAAAAAAAATTCAATTAAACGATTTAGGGTCCACATAAGCCCATGATTAACCTCCAAGCTAAGTATGAAAAGATTCAACTCAGGGTTACAAACTTATTATGACACTGTAGGTCGAGAAAGTGCTATTTCCCACGTCATTCGAGAAATGTAGATCCAGACGAAAAAACTAAGTGAGGATTAAGGAACATACGGTATTGTCCTTACGTGAATAACAACATATAACTTTTGTCTTTTGATCATTATCAGTTAACATTTAGTCGTATTTATTAAAAGTCGGCTAACTTTTGTGATAAATCCAGTATTAATTATAGACTTGAAACTTAAAAGTTGTAATCAAAACATTTACTTATGCTTAAAGGAAAAATAGATTGGTTTTTACACTTATGAAAATATGGGCCTAAGCCCATAATCTGTTGAAAACACTAATAGGGCCCAGTTCGGGATCAACGGGAAATTTCATCACCTTCTTTGACCATTCTCACGCGCCACCGTCAGCGACCACGTACTGTGATTGGCTGACACTCCCCACCGTCAACATAGATGATTCACATCCCAAATTTATTTTGCAGTTACGAATTAGACTCAAAGAAGAAGAAAAATCAGATATTTTTTTGTTGTTTTTAATCGGGAAAGATGAAGGCGGAGACGGTGACGTTGATTCTGGTGAATCTAGCCGGAATAATGGAAAGAGCCGATGAATCTCTGCTTCCAGGTGTTTACAAAGAGGTCGGTTTAGCTCTCCAAACCGATCCAACCGGACTCGGGTCATTAACGTTGCTGCGATCCATGGTTCAAGCCGCTTGCTATCCCTTAGCTGCTTACATGGCCATTAGACATAACCGAGCTCACGTTATAGCTCTCGGTGCATTTCTCTGGTCCGCTGCTACTTTCCTTGTCGCTTTCTCTTCCACTTTCTTCCAGGTTTTGTCCTTTTCTTTCCACAATTAAGGTTTTCTTGGTTTATGGTTTAGGGTTTAGTGAGATACATAATCTCTTGTGGCATTTATCATCGAGCAGGTAGCTGTGTCTAGAGCTCTCAATGGAATTGGTCTTGCCTTAGTGGCTCCAGCTATTCAATCTCTTGTTGCTGATTCAACTGATGATGCTAACCGTGGTACTGCTTTTGGTTGGTTGCAATTAACAGCAAACATCGGTTCGATTTTAGGCGGGCTTTGCTCTGTTTTAATAGCTCCATTTACCTTCATGGGCATACCTGGTTGGAGAGTTGCTTTCCATATCGTAGGTGTGATCAGTGTTATTGTTGGTGTGTTAGTCAGAGTTTTCGCCAATGACCCACATTTTGTGAAGGATGGTGTTGATGTTTCGAATCAACGAGGTTCGAGGAAACCTTTTTGTACAGAGGTGAAGGATTTGGTCCGGGAAGCTGATACTGTCATAAAGATTCGGTCTTTTCAGATCATTGTAGCTCAGGGAGTGACAGGATCGTTTCCTTGGTCTGCTCTTTCTTTTGCACCCATGTGGTTGGAACTCATCGGGTTCTCACACGGGAAAACTGCATTCTTGATGGGTCTTTTCGTGGCTGCATCTTCTCTTGGTGGCTTGTTTGGAGGCAAAATGGGAGATTTTCTGTCTACTCGTCTTCCTAATTCCGGAAGAATCATTCTCGCGCAGATCAGTTCAGCCTCAGCCATCCCGCTCGCTGCAATTCTCTTGTTGGTCTTACCAGATGATCCATCCACAGCTGCAATGCATGGTCTCATCTTAGTCCTATTGGGGCTTTTTGTTTCTTGGAATGCTCCTGCTACCAACAAGTAAAGTCTCTCTCTTTACCATGCCTAATGATGTGTAACTCTATCGTTTCACTGTTGATGCTGACCGTGGTGAAACAAATGCAGCCCGATCTTTGCAGAGATTGTTCCAGAGAAATCAAGAACAAGCGTCTACGCACTGGACAAATCGTTTGAGTCGATCTTGTCATCGTTTGCTCCTCCTATAGTTGGAATTCTAGCACAACATGTTTATGGATATAAGCCAATTCCTGAAGGGTCATCTAAATCAGCAGAGATAGCCACAGATAGAGAGAATGCAGCATCTCTGGCAAAAGCTCTTTATACATCTATAGGAATCCCAATGGCGGCTTGCTGCTTCATCTACTCCTTTCTTTACGGTACCTATCCTCTAGACAGAGATCGTGCTCGGATGGAAGCTTTTATAGATTCTGAGATGCGTGAACTGCTTCCGGGAAGTTCCAACAGAGACATTGAGGTTTCACAAGAAGACATTTTTGCAAACCATGTTAAAAGTTAAAACCAATTTACAACATAGATGATAGGAAAGTTTGCAAAAAGCTTTACAAAATAGGTACACTGTATGCACTTTCGAGTTGTTTGTTATAGTGTTTATAACTTTATAACAAAGTTTTACAGAGGAGTATATAATTTCAAGAGGGTGAGCTTAGCTGGGTTTTGTGGCGGATAGCATTATAAATGGCCCGTTTCTAACACGAGTGAAGCCAACGAGTCCACAGGCTTTGCAGAGATCTTCAAGCTCACGTTCATTCAGGAACATGTGAGAACCTGAATATCTCATTAATTCCTATCATTTGCATGACCAGAATGCATGATCAGCCACAGACCACACCAGGGGCAAAAGAGAAGAAAATGCAAGACATCAATTGAAAGTTTTTAAGGCTTAGAAGTAACATATACACAAACCTGACGAAGATTCTTCAAAAAGGGGATAAAACTGAATGGACCGTCATAGATAAATGTGGTGGCCACAAATACTCCTCCAGGTCTAAGAACACGGCTTATCTCAGCAACCTAGAAGATCCAAGGGAACATTAACACATAATGTATCGTTGAATGTGTGGTTTTCATAAAATGTTGAATTAGGAGAAAAGTTCTACGGCTGAGGATGGTGAAGGCCAGCAATGCAGAGCAGCACCAGCATGGACAGCGTCAACTGAACCCGAAAGGAAAGGGAGTCTAGCAATGTCTGCTCGGACTAGAACAAGTTTCCTGGAAATGGGACAGCAGAGTAAAAATAACACATCTGGTAACCCAAGATCTTAGGACAATAATGCAAGCTAAAGGGTGAAAGTACAAACTCTCTGTTGGGAAAGTTTTCTTCTTGATTTAAGAGTTCATAGCACTGTCGCAGCATATTCTCTGAGTAATCAAGGGCAATAACCAGAGAAAACAACTCACTTCTAGCGAATAACCTCGAGAACATCCCACTTCCACAACTAGCATCAATGATATTGCCTCCCAAAACAGGCTTCAGGTAGTCTTTAGCCATTTCAAACTGTGGAATACAACTTTATCAGTGTTCATATCTATCTTCCCATGCATTGCCTAGATGAAGAACATATTTTAACCAATGTAAGCTTCATTATGTTATGTGAAATATACTATATGGGACAAACAAGAAGCTATTCGAGGCATTTCCTTATAAATAAGAGGCCTTTGAAGAACGAGAGAGTGGTTTCGTCTCACCTCTTTCTCTGGTCCTGGAAAACCTCCCCATATGAAATTCTGACGCCAACCCCTCTCATAAAGGAACGAGACTAATGGAGTCCTATAAAAACAAGAATTCCAAAAAATCTCAGTGGAAACATTGACAAGGAACCTACTAAAGCATATCATGTACCTGAATAACTCAGTGGAAAGAGGCATTGGTTCACTATATGTCTTGCTTCCACTAGCCACAGCCAAATCAAGATGCGTCTCATTACCCGAGTAACTCCTTTTACAGGTATTGCATTGTAATTGAGTACCAGAGGTAGCAGATTCTCTGTACCCAAAAAAATACAATACAAAACGTTATATAACTTGCCTCTCAAGAAAATTGAACATTCACTTATTCTCTGAATCCAACTATAACAGTGAGACTCACATTAATCCATTAGGTTGACTAATCCATGCTAAGGAGTTATAACAGATGGGACAAGCTAGAACCTTCTTCTCTCCTCTAGTCTTCTCCTTCTCGATAACAGAGCCCACCTGCACAAAATCAAACTGAATCCTGTGAAAATGGAGATCATCAAACAAAAACCACTCACTCTGAACATAAAACTACAATAAAATTCATACAAAAAAAAAAAAAAAAAAGTCTAATTCTGATTCAGTGCTTGATAACAGGACAAGTCGAATCTGTTCCTAGAAACAACTGGCAGGCGCGTACATTCGAATTCGTCTCGACGGAGACGGAGGCTGATGAGGCGTGAGCTGATCTGGAAACAAAAACAACACATCTTTGAGCGGCGTAGCTGACGGAATGCAACCGCGATAAGGAAAAACAAGTAGGGAGAAACGCCGTTGAGAATCGACCGGAAACAACCGTCATCGGTATTTTCAGGCCTCCGTGGCTGTCGATAGAGCACGAAGCTTTTTAATAAAGAGCAAAGAAATCACACAAAATGCGTGGAAAACAAACTTTAAATTATTATTGGTAAAGACAAGCCTTTATGGTCTTCAATGATAAATCGGATCCTCAAATAAAGCCCAGTTTTGTTTTAATAGAATTGGTTTGGATCTCTTAAGGTTTTGGGCTTAGTAGATTACATGTTTTTGATCTAGAATCTAGATTAACTAATGAATTAAATTTTCTGTGTATTACATTTATACGTGAATTTTTTATCCTTTGTTCTATCTGAAATTTTTATCTTATATTTCACATTTTATTTGGATGCATATTTTTTAAGAATCCGTGTAAAAATTGAATTTTACTAATTTAGTTTTGGTTACGAAGAATCAGGATTAAAAATTGCGGATACTAATTAAGTTTTTAGTTACAAAGGCAATAAAATCTCAGGCTATTTGAATTAATTACACTTTTGTATTGTGTGGTACAAATAAAATGCTAATAAAAGATGGGCATCACGTGCTCACACTACATAAAAAAAACGTTGGTAAAAGTCTTTATTAGTTTTGATGGCTTCACATGGTCTTGTGTCAGAAAAAAAAAAAGAGAAGAATATGATTGACCATAATTCTATCTAATGCGCTTCAATTATTTTTTCCTTAAAACAATTCCTTCTTTTTTACATTCTAAAATACTAATCCCAATCCCATACGCTAAGAAAAGTATTTGAATATTTCTGTTAAACCCAAACAAATTATACTAATCACAACAATTTTCTGATTAGAAAATACGGATGATTTTGAATTTAATGATCATGACCACTTGTTAATTACACGTGGCAGCGTAGAGAAGAAGCATCCAGATCAAGTGAGATTAATGAAGAAAGTAAAGGGTAAAAGCGTCAATTAACACAATCGATTAATCTTAGACCAGTGGGGATTGAAGAAGCTGAAAAGAGAGGGTAGTCTCTGTAATTTTCTCATCCTCTTCGATTTGTTTACTTGCTGCTAGTGAGAGAGAGACAGACTATGGAGAGAAGTACGCCGGTGAGAAAGCCGCACACATCCACCGCAGATCTACTTACTTGGTCGGAGGTTCCACCGCCGGATTCTCCTTCATCCGCTTCTCGCTCCGCCGTTCGTTCCCACCAGGTACGTACAACATCAAGAAATTTCACTTTTGATTTGAACAATGTACTGGTAATCTTTGTTTCAATCTTGCTTTTGGTTTAATGTGTTGTAGCCATCGGATGGGATTAGTAAAGTGGTGTTTGGAGGTCAAGTGACCGATGAAGAAGTTGAGAGCTTGAATCGAAGGTGACACTTACTTCTTCGATCGCTATTTCATTTCTTTGAAAATTAGTTTCCTATTTTGTCCATTGAATATGTTCGGTTACCTCAAACCAATAGGCATATATCTGAAAGTTGAAACCTTTTGGTGAATTGATAATACTCTGTTTTTGCCATTGTTCAGTGGAGAATAGGCCATCCAATATTAGATCATAGAGAAAAAAATTCAAAAGTGCCTTGTTTTTAAGGATTCTTGATGATGCATTTGACACCTTTATGGTGTTTATGTGGAGTTGGTCATATATCCTGATGTAAAAAAACTTGTGGAAATGTTTATAATGCTGTCATTAGGAAACCTTGCTCAGAACATAAAATGAAGGAGATAACTGGCAGTGGGATCTTTTCTCGTAACGAAGAAGATGATGCATCAGAGCCATTACCGGTTTATCAGGTACCAGTTTTTGTAACATTCATCATATGTAGAGAGTGAGAATTGTTTTGTAATGTTATTTAGTCATATTACTGAAACTCTTGATTACCTTTCAGCAAGCACTTAGTGGTATAAGCCAGATATCATTTGGTGAGGAGGAAGATCTATCTCCTAAAAAGCCAGCTACTGTACCTGAAGTCGCCAAACAGCGAGAGCTCAGTGGGACTATGGAGAATGATTCAGCTAATAAGCTGAAGAAGCAGCTCTCTGATGCTAAGTATAAAGAGATCAGTGGACAGAACATCTTTGCACCACCGCCTGAGATCAAACCTAGATCTGGAACAAATCGTGCATTGGCTCTTAAGGACAATTTCAACCTCGGAGCTGAATCTCAAGTAAGACCTTTCCAATGTGTTCCTTGACATCTCTAACCACTCATTGCTGTATATTGTCTAATCCGAGAAACACTATTCTGCAGTCTGCTGGAGAAGAGTCATCTGTGAAGACAGCAAAGAAGATTTATGACAAGAAATTTGCAGAACTTTCAGGGAACGACATATTCAAGGGCGATGCGGCATCATCTTCTGTTGAAAAGCATCTGAGTCAAGCGAAGCTAAAGGAGATAGGAGGAAACAACATATTTGCAGATGGGAAAGTAGAGGCAAGAGACTATCTAGGCGGTGTCCGTAAACCACCAGGTGGTGAGACAAGCATCGCCCTTGTTTAAAACCCTTTTTTTCGGTAACAACTTAACTCTTTTTAAACCGCTATTGATCGGTGTGTGTTCTTGTGGTTTCCCATACACTTCAGCTCAAAGTGCGATTTGTATTATGCAGTTTTCTTAGTTATGGTTGTTATTAATATTATTATTTCAGTTGTGTTTTTCAGCCGTTAGGGCTTTCTAATGTTAGTCCTGTAATAGCATTACTACGGGACAGAGGGTGTTACTTGGCTGAGGAGTTATTGTTTTTATTTTCCGGGACTTGCCAAACTGGGGAACCAAAGTAATTTGATATGTAATCGTTTCTAGCCAAAAGGAGCCTAATTTTATATCACAAAATTAAGTTGGCATGACACAAAAGTTATGAGTACGTCTTACTATTGATATTGCGATGATGAAAAGTTAAAACTTAAATTCATTTTGTTGGAAAAATTTAGAGAAGAGTTTGATGCATTTTGCCACCATGAAAAAAGGAAGATGCTTTAGGTCTAAAGAATAGAGAATAGATGTGATGGACCTCTTCGTTAACTTCCACAATTTGTGATTATGAAGACCAAATCACTGTGACTTAGCTATTGCCTTTTGTATATAATTCTGATTTTCTTTTTTTTTGTTATTAATAAAAAAATATGTTGTAATATTTTTTTGGTGGGCAAAAAATATGTTGTAATATTATCCAAGTCTAAACATTTTCACTCTTTAAGATTTTATACCACAAGAAAAATAAAATAAAACTAGAAATATTTCTGTAGGATTTATACATCTACTACTAAAAAGATACTATCACTTTTAATATTGAAATTTACAATTAGAATGCATTAAATTTGTAATTATAATCTTTACCACACTCTTTATTTAGGAATACATATCACGTATTATGTGGAAATGTTAATTGCTTAATTAAAGATTTTATTACAAAATCTAATTTAGAAAGGTTTACTCATTCAAAAAAGATATTTTGTAAAGAGGATTTAGTCTTAATTTATAAGGTTGATTCAGTCTTACATCAAAATCTGTAAAAAATAGAAAATGATTATAGAAAATCAAGCAGAATTATGCGTCGTCTTAATTATTTCTTTGAACATTAATCATTTCCTTAAAAGCCAAAACCGTTAGAGAAAAAAGAAAATCATATCCTAAGATAAACGAGAGAATCTACCCTCTATCTCTCTAGATTAACCACTGTGTGATAATTTGAAGCTTTTCACTGTCCTTTTAATGGCGTAAACGACGATTATATACGTTTTCTCCTTTATAAGGTAAAACACACAAAAAAACAAGAAAAAAGAAAAAAAAAAAATCTAGCCAACTTTACTATCGTTTTTGTTTTCTTCTTCTTCTTCTTCTGTAAATAATTTTTGATGTAAGATCTTTTGATTACGTTTTGAGATATATGTTTCTTATGTGTCAGTGTTGTTGTTGTTAGAAAGATTTATACCATAATGAAGATGGATGAGTTTCGTGAAGCTTCTTCGGTCTCTTCGTCTCCTTCGACTCCACTACGAACACCGTTACATTCTCCAAACCTCTTTCACGGAGATTTCTCCATTAGCAACAGATTCTCTTTCAACTCTTCATCTGATTATTCTTTATCAAGTTCTTTCTCTAATGGATTCTGTTCTCCTGAAGATAGTTCTTCTCCGTTCGCTTCTCCTCCGTTTAGCGGGATCATTCCTAAGCTAAATCACACTTCACCAGTCTCTTTTCATAACCATAATAATGATTTATTGTTTCACAAGGATCATGAAAAGAGTCATGTTAATGGTGATGATGATTTAGGTTTGTGTGAAGATCTCTACCGTATGAATATCAAGGAGGATGTTGAAGAAGATCAAGTACGTTACGCACGAACTGAGACTCACGGTTCGATTCCTAAGTCTGATCACACCGACTTCACTCTTGATCCACTCTACAACTTTTCACCTAAACACTATGAATCTAACAATGGTGGATTTGTGTCTGGAGGCTTTCCATGTGGATTCTTTCGTCCAACAAAAGAGTCTAGTGTTAACCAGCCATGTGACTCGTGGTCTGGATTCGATCAAAGCAAAAATGTCGACAAGAGAAACATGTTTGGGAATAATCCTCAAGTTCAAGATTTCATAGCCAATTCTCAACAAATTGGATGGCCTAGCTACTCAAGCAGTAATGGTGGCACTAGTCCTTACAACAATGGTCAGGAGATTTTCGGAAATCGAGTTGGAATGAGAGAGTATTCAGCTTACTCGCCGCCACAACAACAACCCGATATTTCGTATAATCATCAAAGTTACAGAACAACAACATCAGACATCTTACCATTTTTCTGCCAAGGAACTCAAGCTCCTATGGTTTCAAAATGGTCTGAGCCATTTAGCGCTGATGATAGTTTCTTCATGAATGGGAAAAGCTTGGATCATCAGAGAAGCAGTACTCGAGCAGTGATGTCTGATCATGGGAGTACTACAGAGATATGTCATCCGAGTCTGCCTAACATGTGTGACATTCAAGGATATGTATACTTAATGGCTAAAGATCAACACGGATGTCGATTCTTGCAGAGGATTTTCGATGAAGGAACTTCCGCTGACGCAATGATCATATTCAATGAAGTTATTGCTCATGTCGTTGAGCTTATGATGGATCCTTTTGGGAATTACCTGATGCAGAAACTCTTAGATGTTTGTACTGAAGAACAGAGGACGCAAATCGTGCTCGTGGCAACCGCGGAGCCTGGTCAACTTATCCGGATATCTCTCAATGCATACGGGTAAACAATTACATTCTAAGAGATCATTCTGTTTTTTTTCTATTGGTTGTTTGATATCATATGCTTAAAAACATGTTTTGATTATATTTTTTTTGTAGTACTCGGGTTGTCCAAAGATTAGTGGAAACAATCAGAACCGGAAAACAGATTTCTCTGGTGAAATCGGCATTGAGACCCGGTTTTCTTGATTTGATCAAAGATTTAAATGGCAACCATGTGATTCAACGTTGCTTGCAATGCCTAAGCACTGAAGATAACAAGGTCAAACAAATAAAGTCCCTTCCTTTCAGTCTCTTTAACTCTCTTGATCATCAAATCATATTGAGCTAAATTTTGTTCTGTTTTTTTTAACAGTTTATCTTTGATGCGGCGACAAAGTTCTGCACTGAAATCGCAACACATAGACATGGATGTTGTGTGCTTCAAAAATGCATTGCTTACTCAATGAGACAACAACGAGAGAAGCTGATAGCTGAAATCTCTAGAAACAGCCTCCTCCTTGCTCAAGACCCCTTTGGGTAAAGTGCTTGAACAAAACAAACTTTTATTTGGAAGAATATTCTAAAAAAAAATCTTTTTTTGGATGATCAAAATTTTGCAGGAACTACGCAGTCCAATTCGTTATAGAACTGAGGATTCCTTCTGCGGTGGCGATGATGCTGGCTCAGTTAAAAGGGCATTACGTTCAGCTTTCAATGCAGAAATTCAGTAGCCACATGGTCGAAAGATGTTTGATGCATTGTCCCGAGAGTCGTCCACAAATTGTGCGTGAGCTCATCTCTGTTCCTCACTTTGATCAGCTTCTTCAAGACCCTTACGCAAATTTTGTCATCCAAGCCGCTCTTGCCGCCACAAAGGTACTAACTTTACTTACAAGTTATATAAATTACCCTCCAATCCGGTTTCCGGTTCGGTTTATATATCGGTTTATGAAATTTGTAACAGGGTCCAATTCATGCTTCACTTGTGGAAGTCATAAGGCCACATTCGATTCTACGTAATAATCCTTATTGCAAGAGGATTTTTTCGAGGAATCTACTGAAGAAGTGAAGGATGATGATGAATGATGATTCGCTGAGTCTGTA
Source organism: Arabidopsis lyrata subsp. lyrata (assembly GCF_000004255.2). NCBI lineage: Eukaryota > Viridiplantae > Streptophyta > Magnoliopsida > Brassicales > Brassicaceae > Arabidopsis > Arabidopsis lyrata. The sequence continues at coordinate 18,043,361 of NW_003302554.1, forward strand.
ATTTTGATGTTGTTGTGTTTCTTTTTCTCCTTCCAAAGATTATTCTGTGTTTTCTTATGTTCTTATGAATAATTTCTCTGGACAATGGTCTATAGCTCCAGAGACGAAGAGCTTAGTGTTTGTTTCTTCTGTATTGTTCTGTTGTTTCTTTTGTTGTTGTTTTTTTTTGTCGTCTCAGCTAATTTTCGGTTTTGGGAATGGTATTTTCTGTTGTAAAAAATCGGGTTTCTAACCCGGTTTTGTCTTCAAATAAAAGTCTTCTTATTTCTTACTGAGACAAAAGATTTTACTGCTCCAAGATTTTTATGGGCTTTGTTTTTGTTTTAATCTGATCAATCAAGCCCATTAGTTTTCACTTTTCAGCCTTTGGCAATCAGTTGGATGTTTTCTTCAAGGCATTATAGAAAAATTGTCCAATTAATGTTATGGTTACATTAATTAGCAACTTGTAAAGATGGAGACGTATTATTAAGGGTTTTATTTTCAAAGAAGCCGTTGAAATAGGTTTTAGGCTTTTAGCCCATTTTCAATCTTTTAACTCTCCGATCCCAACGAACAAAAAGCTCTCCAATCCCTATCATTCACAAAACTATCAGTCTATCATCGTAATAATAATATCTAAACAAAACTTTATAGTAAAGCGTTAAATGATGTACGATCAGGTGTGTAATATTGATACACCTTTTTCAAAATAAAAGTTAAACAAACCCAATTAAATTCCTTAATTTGTTAATTTCCCTCGAACTAAAACAATGCAAAATTAAGTCTACAGATAACTTATCTGGTTAAGTTTGTATATATTTTACGTTATTGTATATTCTTTGTACCAAATTTATCAATTCCTATTTTTAAATCACGGCACATATAGTTTATACTTTATAGTCTAATAAAATGGTGTAGCACTATATATAAATTACACGAACTTAAATATATGTTATTTATAATATGTCATTTATGAACCCTTTATGTTTTGATCAAATAAGTTATAAATAGATGATAAGGATTTTGATTTTTTGAAGAAAAAAAACGACGATAAGGATAAGCAAAAATAGCTATAGAATTAAATATTTATAGATATCTATGTTTTTCCGGCAGACAATTCAAAACTTGAACATATTTCTATTGCATTTAAAGTTTATTTGACATAATTTATGGGTAATGCATTTATTTCACTTGATCAACACACCTTCTCAAACCTAATTCTTGGGCAAATCGACCGTAATTAATAGGAACATATACCCTATTATTTAATGTTCATCGTCACATGCATTTTGTTTCCAACAAAATTGTTTACTCTTATAAACTTCAATCAAACTCGGCTTATGTTGTTGACTTTTTAATAACAGAAGCCGATTCCTAACACTAAAAATGTTGAGACGACTTAAAATAGCACAAAGGGTCAAAACTCAGAAGTCAGAAGCATTGGCTTTCATCCTTGTGCACGTGAATATACCGTGACATTGAATTGCATGGATGATGGAACCATCAACCATCCGCACAAACGAAAACATTAGGAGTTAGTTACAAAAAGTAAATATTATACATATGGAAATTTCCTAAAACTAAGATACTCCCTCCGTATTTAAAAGATTGATGTTATAGACTTTTCACAACAATTAAGAAAAACATTTAATAGTTAGTTATAAATGCACTATTTATTGAGATCAAACTTTTTTTCATAGCTATTAACCCATAGTAATTCATCAAAGTTTGAAATTCTCAATTAATGATTCTTGAAATTCACAATTTATTGATATTAATTGATAAAAGTTTACAGAAAATCAATCTTTTTGATACAAGAATAAAACCTTAGAAATTCAATCTTTCTAATACGGAGGGAATATGTTGTAAAAATTTTGGCTTTACACATTTGTAATTTAGATGATTCGCTAGATACTTTTTCCCATATGTGTGATAAAATTTAAGTTCTATTGACAAGTAGATATATGCAACGCATATAATTGAATTTTGCATTTATAACAGTTTCATAATTATTCAATGGAAACGGGTAGACAAGTACCAAATATTTAATTCTTCCACCAGGAAATTACAACTAATTTATTTCAGAAAAATAACTATATTCACTGAGGGACTCAGAAATATGATTCTCCATCTAACCTTCAATTTAATTTATGTTATTTATGATTCGCCGTAGCTTTCAAACACATGTTTTCTTATTTCTTCAATTTATGAAAATTAAAAGTATATATAGTACAAGCTGAGCTAGCTTTAAATAAATTGGAGAGAAGTTGACAAAAAAAAAGAAGAGACATGAATCTTTAAATTTATTATAGGGAGACTCACAAAAATGCCCCTTTTTCAATACCCCTTTTCAAAAATGCCCCTTTTGGATGTCCATTTTTAAAAATACCCCTTTTATGTACAAAATGACTAAATTACCCTTCTTTTAATAAAAGATATTATAAATATATAAGGAAATATAACAAAATTAGGTCCACAAAATACAAAATATTTTTTTGGCGGGAAAAGTGATCCCCCAATTTTTCCCGCCAAAACACTTGTAAAAATTTGTAAAACCTTTAAAATACCTTGTAAAATTTTCCCGTAAAATTTTTTCCCGCCAAAAAATTTTCCCGCCAAAAAATTTTTTTTGCGGGAAAAGTAATTCCGCAATTTTTTTGGCGTTAAATTTTTGGCGGGAAAATTTTTCCCGCCAAAAATTTACAAGGTGTTTTAAAGGTTTTTTACAAGGTATTTATAAGGTTTTACAACGTATTTACAAGGTATTTATAAGATATTATAAGATTTTACAAGCTTTTTTATAAGGTTTTTACAAGTTATAAGGTTTTACAAGTTTTTTATAAGGTTTTACAAGTTATAAATACCTTATAAAACCTTAAAAGTACCTTGTAAAACCTTTTAAAATACATTATAAAACCTTACAAAACACTTGTAAATACCTTGTAAAAAACCTTTAAAATACCTTGTAAATTTTTCCCGCCAAAAATTTTCCCGCCAAAAAAATTTCGCAAAAAAAATTGCGGAATCACTTTTCCCGCAAAAAAATTTTTTTGGCGGGAAAATTTTTTGGCGGGAAAATTTTTATGGGAAAATTTTACAAGGTTTTTTAAAGGTTTTTACAAGTGTTTTGGCGGGAAAATTGCGGGATCACTTTTCCCGCCAAAAAATATTTTATATTTTGTGGACCTAATTTTGTTTCAAATAAGGGTAAAATGGTCATTAAAAATTAAAAGAGGGCAAACTTAAAAATGGACTCTCAAAGGGGGCATTTTTGAAAAGGGGTATTGAAAAAGGGGTATTTTTAACAATTTCTCATTATTATATATGCATGCATGGAGGAGCGGATGTTAGGAGTTTTAAAAGCTTGTTTTTATTTATTTTTATTTTAATATTCCCTCCGTTCCACAAAGATAATTTTTTTAGAAATTTCACATTTTTTAAGAAATAATGTATAATGACAATTTTAACCTTTTAACATTTTAATACTATATTTTAAAGAGTATATTATTTATTGCTGTTTAATAAAGGTAAAATAGGTAAACTGTTTTAAATTTGACATTGGAAACACAAAGGGGGATTAGTGGTTGATGGATTTTTACCAAACAAAAATCATTTGTTATTCAATCATTGATTTTAAAATCCTAATTAAAATCATGTGTTATTGGTTATATGATTTATAAATACTAGTTAAAATCCCATGTTATTCATTTAGTCATTTGTTTTTGGATTTGAGAATCCAAATTATGTTTTAAATGGATTTGTATGGAATTGAAAGAGAAAAATAGAAGGATTCAAATCCATGGGTAAACACATGTTATTTCAAAATCCATATATCTTGATTTCATAATTAATAGAGATTTCCAAATCCTATATGGATTTCAAATTAATAAACCAATAACACCCCAAAACTTCTATCTTTATGGGACAAATTTTTTTTTCTAAAAAATTCATCTTTGTGGGACGGAGGAAGTATATACTTATGTTATTTTCAGTTTTTTTTTTTTAAGAATACTTTACATTTGTCTGCATGACAATTAGGTTCTATTTATGAATGAGTTTAAAGGCTAAGGACCGATTTATACAAGCACAAATACTTGTGTTTGGACGTAGTACAGTACTGATACTCCAATATCTGCAGTTTTTAAATCAAACATTTCTCTTGTAATTACAAACGCAAAACAAGAATGAAATTCGTTGTTTTATTGGAGTTTTGTTTTTTAAATGCACTGAAAATAGAATATCATATGAATATATGATGTCTAAAAACATATTAAAGTGTTATGTTTATATTGAGAGAAAAAGACATAATTAAACACAATCAAACTACCAACCCCTAAACGAAAAATATGATTTATATATACGTTTTGGTTCTTAATTTGAAATGCATATTAGTTAACACATGCATGATCACCTTAACTAATAGTAATACGACATACGAGACATAGCTGAAGCAGTGACTTCTGACTAAAATAGAAAAGAAAAAAAAAAAACATTTCATACATGATACATCCTTCTCTCTCAGTGTCACGGCTTTGTAATTGTCGTTGTTCTTTAACATCACTAGCTAGACAGACAATTTATCGAAATAATCACTAGACCAAAATTCAATATTCCCCAATCATCATTTTTTCTTTTCCCCAATCGTCGTTAATCGTCAAGTGAATCACAAAGATATTTCTATTGGCAAAGTAAACCATAAATGGCCACTTTTCATTTTACACAAAACGCGCGCAGTAGTAATATAACATGAAAGGTTGGGAATTTATGAGGAAAATAGCCAAAAGAGTCGTCGGAAATATAAACGAGGATACGAAGCTCTAGTCTCATGACATGACATGAGATAGGAGGCCGTTGAAAGGCTTTAACTATTTGAAATTTCTTTTCGTATCGAATATCTTAGCCAAAGGTTTATACTCCTTCCGTTTCAGTTTAGTTGTCGTTTTAGGATCTAAATTTTGTTTCATAATAGTTGTCATTTTAGGTTTTCAATGCAAATGTTTGGTGAAAATTCCAGTTTTATCCCTACTGTTTTAATGTTTTGGCCAATGAAATTTTTTATAAAATACATTAATAAAGGGTAAAACATAAAATTTAATATTTTTCTTAATTTGTGTGAAAAAACTTTAAACGACAACTAAAACGAAACGGAGGGAGTAATAAAGTTTGTGGAAGGAGGTTGGTTAGTAATGTGTATATTTGTGTTATATAACCAAAAATGGGAGTAGGAGGAGTTAATGTGATGTATTAAAGTTGCATTGGCATTCATCAATTCATCAACCTTCCCTTCTCCCATCTTTAATTCTCTTTATTGTTTTCTCCATTTATTGATCACCTCTCTATTTCCCAACTCTTCTTCTCTCACTTCCTCCTCCATCTTTATCATCATCAATCATGACACATACACATATACATACATACATCTATCCATCCATATATATGATTTCACCAAAACCATTCCGATGTCTTAAGTGGCAAGAACATCCGGTGCTCTACTTACTCTGGGGATTAGTCTGAGTTTCGGCCTGAGATATATCCCCAATTGTATGTAAAACAAAACAAGGCAATTTATAAGAGTATATATGAACAACCTACATGCATCGTAACAAAGATTTACATGCATCATAGGTCTTGATGACGATATTGTGATGATGAAGATGATGGTAGAGGGGGAAAGCGAAAACAGAAAGAGAAGTTGGTTAGAACTTCACATCTAAGCATTTAAATGAGACTGTTTGGAGTTATTGAACACACCCAACTTGGAACTCACACATCATGTTTCACATTACTTCCCTCTCTCTTTTTTGATTATTTTATTCCTCCATAAATTTTAAAATATCCAAATTAAAATGCTATAGTCTCAATTATCTATAATTTATCAACCAATTTTTAAATATTATAATGGTCTCTAATTCAATTACTCCATATGAACCGGTAGAGACAATAACTCCCCTGGAGGTTTTCCTACATGTATATATATAGTGATGATCTTCACGACTCTCTTTAAGTCTATCTGCTCATTTCCTTCACAGTATATCAAATAGAGAGTTCAAATTTTTCTTTAAATCTTAAGAAACCACTCAGTGGAAACCAAGACTAAGGCTAATGGTTTCTCGACAAGAAGGAACCCTCTACTCTAGAAAGAGGGATTTTACAGTCTATGGAGAAGAGTTTCACAATTCATTCAAGAAGATCAAACAAGAAGATCAATCACAGAGCACTCTGTTCAATGAACGACCAAACTCAGAGAGTATGAGATCAATTACCTTTGATTTTGAACTTCATCTCCACACCCCTCTACCATCAGATTGGCAAACTAAGGTATATATTCATATATGTATTGAAGTTGTATCTTGTATTTGTATCAATATTATAATATATAGGCGTTATGATATGTGCATAAACATGCATCTAAAACATGGATACTTGTATTTTCAGGGATATTCAAGAACATCTGATGATCATAGGGCATACACCAAAGATCCAGTGATTGTTGGACAACCTAAGATGAGCCTAGACCTCGAGCTGAACCTTTCACCTTCAGGTTCACCTTCACGAACCGCAACGATCAAGAAAGATGAATACTCCTCAAACCACAATGAAACAGTAACATCAAAGGGTAAAGAGTTGACGAACCCAAGTAAGAAGAGGATAAGTCGATCTCCGTCCTGGCTAGCGTTTGAAGGTGGTGGTGATGATGATGTTGATCACAAGGGACAAGAGATGGTAACAACGGTTTGCATGAAATGCCACATGTTGGTTATGTTGTGCACATCAACTCCTGTTTGTCCTAACTGCAAGTTCATGCACCCACATGATCACAGCTCTACAAAACTGTTTAAACCATCAAATTTGCTTAGGCTCCTATGCTAGGCTCTCTCAAGGTTACTTGATTGATCTATGATATTTGTACGGAAGAAAAAAAGAGCCAGAGACTGTGGACAAAGTTATGTATATACTACAAGTACCAAAAGTTTTTATATTCCCTGCTTCTATGAACGATCATGCTTTAGATCTCTCAACCTATCAGTAATTGCATTGAATTGTACTTGGGAATAACACGTACATGGAATTATATCAACTAGTATTGCACTAAAACATTTATGGATTCTGACTATAGCTTTATTCAAGGTAAGATATACCAGAGTTTGAGTTCTGAGTGTAGTCACTATCGATAATAGAACCAGCGGTAAAAAAAAGGTTAATTTCAAACTATCTATTTGACAATGGTTAACATTTACAATTTCATAGACTAAATGCCAAATTATTGATTCAAAACTAATCCAATCTTTTGTTCAAAAAAAAAAAACTAATGCAGTCTATTTTCATGGAAAGAGGGAAAGTCTCGAAATAAAAGTGGGATGTTTTAATTTTCAGGTAAAGTCAACTAATCATATATTGACACCTGTCAAATTGAACTCGCCTTCCATTAAAAATTAAAAATCTGGTGTAAAGAGTTTTTGAAACTCAGAAAATAAATAAAAAACACGAAGGAGCAGAGATATTATGTGTAAACCACCTATAACATCTTTTAGGTGTTTAGATGTTGTGTTCAATTAGTTTTATATAAAATTAAAATTTTTTATTTATCATAAAAACAAACAAAACAATAAAAAAAAACAAATGTTAAAAATTTAATTATGTGTAAATCATATTGAACGTAGAACACGTCTTAGGAGTTTGGATGTTGTATCCAATTAATTTACATAAAATTTAACACTTATCAAAAAAAAGAAAACAAGCAAAACATTAAAAAAAAAGAACAAGTAGTAAAAATTTAATTATGTGTAAACTATATTGAACCTAGAACACCTCTTAGTGGTTTGGATGATGTATCCAATTAGGTTACACAAAATTTAAAAATTTAACACTTACCAAAAAAGAAAAAAAAAGAAAACATTTTTTTAAAAAAAACAAGTGTTAAAAATTTAATTATGTGTAAACTTATATTTAACCTAGAACACCTCTTAGGAGTTTGGACGTTGTATCCAATTAGTTTACACAAAATTTTAAAATTTAACACTTATCAAAAAAGAAAAAAAACATTTTAAAAAAAAGACAAGTATTAAAAATTAAAAATTTAATTATGTGTAAACTATATTGAACCTAGAACACTTCTTAGGGGTTTGGATGATGTATCCAATTAGTTTACACAAAATTTTAAAATTTAACACTTATCAAAAATGAAAAAAAAAACAAAACATTTTTAAAAAAGACAAGTGTTAAAAATTTAATTATGTGTAAACTATATTGAACCTAGAACACCTCTTAGGAGTTTGGATGATGTATCCAATTAGTTTACACAAATTTAAAAATTTAACACTAATCAAAAAAACAAAACATTTAAAAAAATATAAGTGTTAAAAACAAAAACATTTGAAAAGAAACACAAAACGTGGAAAACAATTTTTACAAAAAGGCTCGAAAAAACCAATGAGAAAAAAAAACTAGGGCCTAACCCCATTATATGGGCGGCCGAATGGGCCGACTTATGTTGGAATTCATTTAAATCCGAAAGGGCTCATATCAAAAAATGGGCCGTAGCTCAAAATCCAATTGATATCAAATTAAAGAAGCAGGTGCACTAATTTATAGGACAAGTTTCAAAGAACTATCTCTCCCACTAAACGATGTGGGATGTGCACAGTCCATTACTGGCAACATATGTAGTTATAATAAAAGATTCCTAAGCAAGGATATGAAAAAAACATTTTAAAAAAAACATTTTAAAAAAAAGACAAGTATTAAAAATTAAAAATTTAATTATGTGTAAACTATATTGAACCTAGAACACTTCTTAGGGGTTTGGATGATGTATCCAATTAGTTTACACAAAATTTTAAAATTTAACACTTATCAAAAATGAAAAAAAAAACAAAACATTTTTAAAAAAGACAAGTGTTAAAAAATTTAATTATGTGTAAACTATATTAAACCTAGAACACCTCTTAGGGGTTTGGATGTTGTATCTAATTAGTTTACACAAAATTTAAAATTTTAACACTTAAAAAAAAAACTAAAAAAAAACATTTTTTTAAAAAAAAACAAGTGTTAAAAAATTTAATTATGTGTAAACTATATTAAACCTAGAACACCTCTTAGGGGTTTGGATGTTGTATCTAATTAGTTTACACAAAATTTAAAATTTTAACACTTAAAAAAAAAACTAAAAAAAAACATTTTTTTAAAAAAAAACAAGTGTTAAAAAATTTAATTATGTGTAAACTATATTAAACCTAGAACACCTCTTAGGGGTTTGGATGTTGTATCTAATTAGTTTACACAAAATTTAAAATTTTAACACTTAAAAAAAAAACTAAAAAAAAACAAGTGTTAAAAAATTTATTATGTGTAAACTATATTAAACCTAGAACACCTCTTAGGGGTTTGGATGTTGTATCTAATTAGTTTACACAAAATTTAAAATTTTAACACTTATCAAAACCAAAACAAAACATTAGAAAAAAAAAGGTGTAAAAACAAAAACATTTGAAAAGAAATACAAAACGTGGAATACAATTTTTACAAAAAGACTCGAAAAAACCAATGAAAAAACAAAACTTGGGCCTAACCCATTCAGTGGGCGACCGAATCGGCCGACTTATGATGGAATTCATTTAAATTCCAAAGGCCTCATACACATAATGGGCCATGGCTTTAAAAGCCCAGTTAATATATCAAGAGAAAGAAACAGGGGCCTTAATTTATAGACAAGTTTCAAGGAAGTATCTCTCCCACTAAACGATGTGGGATGTGCACTTATAACGCCGACTTGTTACTTTTTCATGGGTCCGGTCCAAGTAAACCACTCGGCCCAATTCGGTTAACTGGCAACATATATAGTTTTAATAAAAGACACTTCCTAAGCAAGGATATGAAACATCAATATATAAGAAGCTTACACAAACAGATCGTTTTCGAAACTTGTAATGTGTCGATGAAGCAAAGAGACTAATAGTCAGAGAGACGATCAGACGAAGGAAGAAGATGACAAGCAAAGACGAATTTTCCCGAGATCGAGCTGCGATTCGCTGTGCTAGAGCTACGATGCTTCTCTATTCGCTGACATCGTCCCGCACAATCGATACCGCCGGCGAGGTTAGTTAGATCCCTTCTTCTTCCGATTGGAATCGATTTTGCTACAATCGATCCGTAATTACGAAATCTCATCTCTGGTGTTTTGGTTTAGAAGCAGGAGAAAGGAGAAACGCGCAGAGAAATAGAGGATCTGAAGAGAAAGCTTACCATGGAGAAGAAAAAGATGAATCGGATTAAGCTTTGCGGATTGATGGAACTGCTTCTTCTCGTCGTTTTGGTACTGTTGCTTTCCACTTTCTTCCTCGTCTTCTTCCTTGGATCTGCTTGATCCTTCCCTTGGAATCATCAGCTTATGCAACATTGTGGTTATTAGAGTAAGGAAATAATTCTAGGAGTCGAGATTTTGTGTGCTAGATTATACTCAGTGGTCAGTCTAATTCGTAGGGATTATCAGTACAAGAATCGGATAATTGAATAAGTCAGTCAGTCATTAGTTTTGAACCTGTAACGTTTGCATCTTCTAATGAATTAACCTTACTGTTTGAGCTCTGGAGATCTAGAGTTCTTGAATGCTTTCAACGAAAACATCATGCTCATTCCTGAGTGTTCTTAGCAGAGGCTTCATATTCCTATGGAACGATCAAATTGGAGTGTTCGGTTTCAGCATGATTCTTAACTTTTTGTTAGTTCCTCATCGTGCTTGGCTTTGTGATTGAACTCCTTATTTTTAGTGAGTATTCAGCTTTATCAGCTTATTTGCTAGTTAAAACCTGCTCCATGATAAACTTCCTATTAGCAGAGGCTTACTATTTGAGCTCTGGAGATCTTGTTCTTCTTGCAGTCATCTTCCTTGAATGCTTTCAACTGAACATAATGCTCATTCCTGAGTCCTGAGTATTCTTTCAAACTCAGAGCAGCCTGAATCTGAGCTTTTCTCAGTTCCTCATCATGCTTGGCTTTGACCTCTGGAGATCTCATTCTTATTGCAATCATCTTCTTGTAACATCATGCTCATTCCTGACTCTTGTTATCAGAGGCTTCATACTCCTATCGAACCATCAAATTGGAGTGTTCAGTTTCAGCCTAATTCTGAGCTTTGCTTCAGTTTTCTCATCGTGATTGGCTTTGTGATTTAACTCCCTTCTTTTCATGTTCTGAGAACAAGCAGCTTTATCACCTTATTAGCTAGTTAGAATTCTGGTAAGTCAAAGAAATGGGACTTTGATTCAGATATCTGCATCTTCTGCTACTAAACCTATAATTAAGTACAAAACTTATAAAACTCCTTCTAACAAATGTATAAGCTTATTCATGCTCGGTGACGTTGAAAGATATCAGGTCTATGTGGAGATTACTATACCTGAAAAGTATGATCCTTCTGAATGGTCAACAATTCAGCTTTGACCAATCTGAAAGTTCTTAATCATAGTTCTTTTTTTTGTGTGCAAAGTTCTTAATCATAGTTATCTGATAACCTTCTCCACTTGAAATCAGAACCAAAATCACAGAGCCAGTTACTTTGGTTGATGACAAAAATAAATAAAAATAAAAAATTCCTCAGCATTTTCCTTTTCAGAATTAATAATTTCATGCTTTCTTTACCTTTATTTAGTTTTGGAGCCATAAAAATTAAATTATAAAAGCCCAAAAACGGTTCCACCGGTCCAACCACTCAATTTTGGCCAATTCCCAAATAAGCTTTTCTCTACAAATTCGAATCAAATTTTCTCCTTTCATTATCCAAATGTCAGGACTCGATATCTATCCTCACGATCCTGCTTCTTCTTCAAGCTCTATCGATCTCTCCAATGAAGCTTTCTTCAGCACCGGTGGTTTGTTTCTCGAACCACCAGGCAATTCCTCTTCCTTCTTCGACTCGATCTCCTCCAAATGCTCCGACTTCGAACCTGTGCATTTTCCCGGTTACTGGAGAAACAAAACTCGTCTTCGCTCAAGTAAGACCTTGATGTTTCTGTCCGTGAGCTTGAGTAAAGACAGATCCGAGCAGCAATGTAAGAATGCTTTGGCGCAAAACGGCAAAATTCCCGGCAAGGATAATGGAAAACGAAGTGTTATCGGTGGAGGGAGGAGACGCGGAACCATGAACACAAGGAAGCATCTCTGGGCTGGTGCTGTAGCTGCCATGGTTTCAAAGTATATATTGTTGAATTAGAACGCATATAAGCTGTTTGATAAAATGCCTCAACCAAAACCATGATTGTGACTTTGATTTCAGTATTGGCATTTGTTTTTTGGGCAAACTTGTATTGGCATTAATATTACACTTTTTTTTGTTGTTGTTGTTGATGATGGCAGAACATTCTTAGCTCCACTTGAGAGACTAAAGCTTGAATATACAGTTCGTGGTGAACAGAGGAACTTGTTGGTGGTCGCTAAGTCAATTGCCACTACACAGGGCTTGACTGGATTCTGGAAAGGTAATTTGCTCAATGTTCTCCGAACTGCTCCTTTCAAAGCCGTCAATTTTTGTGCCTACGATACCTATAGAAAGCAATTGCTTAAACTCGCTGGGAATCAAGAAGCAACCAACTTTGAAAGATTCGTTGCTGGAGCTGCTGCTGGGATTACTGCTACTGTGCTCTGCTTGCCACTCGACACTGTAGGTTTTTGACTCCTTAAACCATTTTAGATCAAAGTCGAGTGTTAGTTTTCGAGAGGACGATGAACATGTGGAACCATTTTGATGTGTTCTTATACTGTCACAGATACGAACCAAACTAGTGGCTCGGGGTGGAGAAGCCTTGGGTGGAATCGCAGGAGCTTTTCGGTATATGATCCAAACCGAAGGGTTGTTGTCCCTCTACAAGGGTCTAGTTCCGTCCATAGCAAGCATGGCTTTGTCGGGTGCAGTTTTCTATGGCGTTTACGACATCCTTAAATCATCCTATCTGCATACACCAGAAGGCCGGAAAAGACTGATAGACATGAAGCAGCAGGGACATGAATTCAATGCTCTAGACCGGCTCGAGTTAGGACCCAGCAGAACTCTCATGTACGGTGCTATCGCAGGTGCTTGTACTGAAGTGGCCACTTATCCTTTTGAAGTAGTGAGACGACAGCTTCAGATGCAGATGGGTAAAAACAAGCTCAATGCTTTAGCTATGGGATTCAATATCATTGAGAGAGGAGGCCTCCCAGCTTTATACGCTGGACTTTTACCTAGCTTGCTCCAGGTTTGCACAATACTTGTTCTATTACTAAACATAACCTGTGTCTATTGTTTCCAAAAGCTTGATATTGTTTACATATCTCCAGGTATTGCCTTCGGCTTCAATAAGTTACTTTGTCTACGAGTGTATGAAGATAGTGCTTAAAGTAGAATGACAAGTTTTCAAGATTAAGATTTTGGAAGAGTACTAACACATAAAGAACTCATCCATTACACAATGCATGGAAAGATGAATCAATCTATAACACTATGCTTAATTTAAACCTCGTCCTCGTGGAGAAGCATATTGGGGATTCCTTTGTTAACGGGAAACTTCCTACCGGTTTCTGGGCAGACGAGTGAGCCTTCCTCAAGATGAAGCTCGAGCAACGCGTGGTGGAATTTCCTGAGGAATGATTCGTCAGATTCCAGCGTCTTTATGTCGGGTGCGTTATCGGGAAGTTCGGTGTGTTCCATAGAACGTGCACCGTACACTAGAGCTTTCCAATCGATTTTGGCAAACATGTGCTTGAGAAAATCCGGGTTGAAATCGACCTTTTTTACGATTATCTTCTCGGGTTCGATACGCAGAGGAAACTTGTTAACCACTCCTTTAATGTTGCAAGATAACATGTTGTGCACTATCAACCTCATCTTTTCTCCTTCTCTCTGCAACGAGCAAGAGTCGCGCAAGGAAGACGAGACGGTAGTACCCTAATGGACTTGCAAGCTTTCTATGTATCGGTAGTACAAGACGGTAGTACCCTAATGGACTGTCAACGGTTGATAATTTAGTATTGTAAATGGGCTTTTTCCATGAAAGGCCCATAACTAGATACAAGAAGATCAGTAAAGTCTCCAAGTCTATCATGGTTGACAGTCAACCGTTGACTATATCGTTAAGAAAAAATAATTGAAATGATAAACAATTGGAAAATGTAATAAAGTTTAAATATTTGGAAAATTTCATGGTTGTGTACGTATATCAATTTATCAATTAAATTTTTCATTATAATTTCATATACAATATAGTAATAATTTATTACTAGATGGTAGTATTTGTATACTTATAAATAAATATATAAAGCAGATTATGTAAAACCATATCACAAAGAAAACAATTACCTTTGCTTTCCAAATTTTTTAGTTGAACAAAGATGTTATTATATTACCAAAAATTAATTGTATGCATTTGTGTTTAAGCAGTTACCAAAGTAAAAGCATGCAAAATCTTTATATATAATGGGAAGAGTTTTCTTTACTTTTAAGGTGTCCACATAATCATATTAAACATCCAATAAATCAAAAGCATGTCATTAGTCAAAAAAATTATTTTTACATTAACCTAATATGTACACGATTATACTATAATCAGTGCCGGCTTAACATGGGTGGCGAGCTGGGCAATCACCAGGAGCCCACAAATAAAAGGGGCCCACACAATTTTTTTTTTTTACAAGCGTAACCAAAAATAATAAAATTTGTGTAAGTATAACAGAAAAAAGAAAATTATTATTAAAAAAATGGGCCATATATATTTGCATTCCTTTTAAGAATAACGTAATTCTTATTTTTACAAATTTGTTGGGTCCAAGTTAGAAGTTGATTTACTTTAGACCAATAATTCCAAAAAATTTATTGATTTATTAGGCTAAATCTCTTTTGTAAAATGATCTTGTAGTTAATAACGTTAGATTTGGTGTGAATTAAAAAACTAATTCATGAAAACCATACCAGAATTTTTAATTTTAATTTCAGTGGATATAAATTTCTCTCATGAAAACGACATTAACGAAGGAGAGCCAAAGCTTCGTCGTCAAATTTTATCATTTGCGGAAATCGAACCAAAACTTAGGGTTTTACTTCTCTCATTTCTCTCTTCAATTTCGTCTCTTGCTTCCATTTTCTAAACTCAAATTCGTAAATATCGCAGATTTAATTCAGAATCCAAATGCCCAAGATCTGCTGTTCTCGTTCCGCTACACAAGTAAAAATCCAAACTTTTTTCATTTTATCAGAGTTTTTCTGGATTTTTTTTGGTGATTTTTGTTAATGTGTTTAGGTTGTGGTAGCACAAAAATCAAACTCGGGTAAAGGAAGAAATAGTGAAGGAAGAATCAAGTATGGATATAGTTTGATAAAGGGGAAATCTGACCATTCAATGGAGGATTATCATGTTGCTAAGTTTATGAATTTCAATGGCAATGAATTGGGGCTTTTTGCAATCTTTGATGGTCATAAAGGTGATAATGTAGCTGCTTATTTGCAGAACCATCTCTTCTCTAATATCCTCAAAGATGTAAGTTGTATAAAGATTGTTGCTTTTTGTATATGTTGTGATTAGTGTGATAGATAAGTATATTGTGTTGATTTTTTCTTCTAGGGAGAGTTTTTGGTTGATCCTCGAAGAGCAATTGCGAAAGCTTATGAGAATACAGACCAAAAGATTTTAGCAGATAATAGAACGGACTTAGAGAGTGGCGGTTCGACTGCGGTGACTGCGATTTTGATCAATGGGAAAGTTTTGTGGGTAGCTAATGTTGGCGATTCGCGTGCTATTGTTTCTAGTCGAGGTAAAGCAAAACAGATGAGTGTAGATCATGATCCTGATGATGATACTGAGAGGAGTATGATTGAGAGTAAAGGTGGATTTGTAACCAACAGACCAGGTTAAGAACATCCCTTTTATTGATCTATCATTATATATATAAGGATGATCCTGATGTTTGTGAATTGAACAGGTGATGTTCCTCGCGTGAACGGTTTGTTAGCTGTCTCTCGCGTCTTTGGTGACAAAAACCTCAAAGCATATTTGAACTCAGAGCCTTACATTAAGGATGTCACCATTGATAGTCACACTGATTTTCTTATTCTGGCTAGTGACGGTATTTCGAAGGTGAAATTGGGGTTAAAGATTACTAGTTAGTCTGGATTTTTACATATGGAAGTGATCAATGGGAATCATTTTGTTGAAACTTATTGAACAGGTGATGTCAAACCAAGAAGCAGTTGACATAGCTAAGAAGTTGAAAGATCCAAAGGAAGCAGCGAGGCAAGTAGTGGCTGAAGCATTGAAAAGAAACAGTAAGGATGACATATCTTGCATTGTTGTCCGGTTTAGATGATAACCAAGAAGACGCAGCTTATATTGGATTTGGAGCTTGCTTTTGCTTCACCAAGATTATTTTGGGGTCCGGTTTAGTTCGATCTGGTTCTTGGTTACTTGTGCATTTTCAAGAACAGGAGTTTAATAGGAATATTATTATATTATACTAGTTTGACAAACCAGATGAGTTATATCATAAAATTTACATGAAAAGAATAAATGATGTAGTTTGTTCTTGGAATCATGGATAATTAATCTATGTTAACAGAAAATAAACAAACAATCATTCAGAATAGATGAATTCATATCAGCCAGGCTTACTTACTGGGCTTTAATGACAAGGCACATATCGGCCCATAAAACGGTAGACCTAAAGGGGAAATTAGGGTTTCTGAAGCAGGAAACTGGAGGCGGCCACTATATATGCTAATGCTCTTATCAATTTGCAAAATCGTATTCTTGATGGATCTCAAAGCCGATTTGTTATCTTTCATTTGTTTTATATCGTTGAAGTTAGATTAAGCAATTAGTGGTTTTTGTTTTTTTTGGTTTATGGGTTGATTTTTTGATAAAGATAAAGATGCCTCTTCTTTCAGCAGCAAGATCTATACTTGTTAGCTTTGTTCTGGAGGCACATATCAATTCGCCATTATGAGAGGGATTTTTATAATTTTGCAGAGTTGTTTCTTCCTTCTTTGCTGATTATCCCTCTCTTTGGTACATAATCTCTCCTTCTATAATAAAAAGTTTTGCTCTGAAATTTTCATGAAAAATATAAGATGGTGACGAACGACTGAATAAAATGACTTAAACTGCGGTTACGTGGTCATTTGAGAACTGTGATGAGTATACAATGGTTTTTATGCTCACGACAATTTTCAAAGCATCTCTATGTTTATGCTCATCACAGTTCTTGATTACCCACTAAACCGATGTTTAAAAAACCTTTATGTTTAAACCAAATTATTTGTCTCCCATATTATCCGTATTATCAAATTATTCGTCCAGAAAATAAGACTTTGTTTTCAGATAGTAAGCCTCACGATGATTTTATTCCTCTCGCTAATTTTGCTAATTTCTTTTGATAAGCACCTAAAGATTCAAAGTTTTTGATTATGGACAACGGAATTAATTTCAGAAAAGTCGGACATATATAAATAATTAGACAACTGGAAACGCGAAGTGATATATATATATCTTCATAAAGTTTCAAGGATACATAAGAAATTGAGAAGAAAATCAAAACTAGAGACTAGTAATATTCATCAAACACTTCCATTAGAGATAGGAAACTGTGGTTTAGTCTCCAAAAGAAAAGATTTGAGAAGTTTAAGAAACGTTTTGGGTCTCTCGAAGTTAAAGATATGACCAGTTCTCTTGATAATAACGAGTCTCCCATTATCGCCTATATGTTTCTCCAGTCTCTTGCCCATCTCCAATGGGAACACTTGATCATGCTCTCCCCATATTATCAACGTTGGCTGCATTAATTAAAATTATATACCTCTTTAATTACATTTATAAGAATGAAGATTTATGACAAAACTTGGGAGGAAGAAAATCGAACCTGTGTGAGCTTTGGAATCTCTGAGATTATTCTGTCTTTTGGTATGGCTTTGATCAGTTCTCTCTTCTCTTCCATATTATCTCTTGTCAAAGCCTGTTTCGTTTCACATTGTTTAGCTTTTTTTCACCAAGTAAGAATATTTACTTCAATATTATAAAGAAAAACAAAACAACTTTTATTGGTACGAATTTATAAAGTTTACTCTTTTTTTACCGTTTCATAGTATTCAACAAAGATCTACCAAATAAATTTATTTAAAAATGATTATGTTGATGATCGAACCCATCTAATAATTAAAAAATCGAAATTTGTAAAATTCTTCAAAAACAAAAGAAAATTTTTCTTTTGAATTACAAGTTGACAATATAAGTACATTATCTTCAACAGATATTAGAATCTTTAAAAGTTCAAATCTTACTATTTCTAAACTATATTCGCACTTACTAGATTTCCATCATTTAAATAACTTTTTCTTCTTTTCGCTTTTTCGTATTCGTATATGTTCTTCTTAAGACAAATAGACACGTGTCGTAATATGATTTGGTTGAAGAAGTAAAAAGAAGAAAGTAGCTCACATGTTCAATGAAATCATGGAGAAGACAAGTAGGAACCAGTCTCGCCAACGCCGGCTTGTAAAAGATGTAACCCATAAGTTCCCTAAGCTTTTTCACAGATTCCGGCACAAGAATCTTTGAAGCTTCATCAAGATCCGACACCTTGAAAACGCCAGCTTTCATATCTTTCTCTTCCACGCACACGGCGGCGCAGCATATCACAACTCTCTCCACGGCGTCTGCGTACATCGCCGCCATCCGATAACCCACGAATCCGCCGTAGCTAAGACCGACGAGACTGAATTTTTTCACGGATTGGGCTTCTAAGGCCCGCATGAGTGTTTGGGCCTGAAAGATATCGGATCTTTCGGGTCGGGTCGTGGAGGATCCGCCGAAGAAGACGAGGTCGGGGATGTAGAGGTTGAAATGACGAGAGAGACGTCTAGCTACGTCGTACCATTGCCAGATGGCAGTAGCTCCGAGGCCGTGGATGAGGAGGAGATTGGGTTTGGGTTTGGTCTCGGGTTGGGTTTTGGATACCCAAAAGTTGACTACGGTTCCATCTTTCAAATCGATGGTTACGGGTCGTAGACCGGATCTTTTAAAACCGGATTTGTAAGTTCGTTCTATTGCTTGAGACAAGCTAAAGAAACCTGTCATTACAAAAGAATAAAAATGTGAGTGAGGATACAAAAGAAAAGAAAAAGATTTTTGAGTTGAAAGATATTGTGGTGTATTGTGTTTGGTTCTCTGGTATGTTGTATTGGTTGGGGGATTTATTACGAATGAGCACATTTTATTATTAATATTAATAAATTGAAAGAGACTAAATTGAAATGTGGTTATAAGTTGTAACAGTGGAGAGTCGCATCACATGTAAATAAATAAATAATTTACGAATTTCTTTTTTGTGTAAAGAGAAAAGAAAAAGGAAACGTTTTTATCGTTCCTCGTAAATTGTTTTTTTTTTAATAACTTTGTTATATTCATATATCTATTTGTATTTCAAAAGATTGCATTGCATTTGCATATGTACATATTATTATTAGTAAGAGAAATATGATTTTTTTACTACACCCTTGATTATTGAGTATTTTCGATATATTGGGAAAAAACGAATTTGAATATGTTATGTGACCTAATGTATGGTCTTTAATTTATTTGGCGGTACAATCAAATGTTATTTATTTGTGATAAAAAAAAAGTAGATGGCACCAATGTTACAAAAATATTTGTATCTGAAATCGATAAGGCACGTGGTTAGTCTTTAATGTGAACATAAGGTTGTGACAGTGCGTAGGTTGGGAAATTAAATTCGAGTATCTGACATAATTTTCAAGTTTTTTTTAAAAAAGAAAAGTATTAGAGCAACATCAATGGTTGAATCCTTCAAAGGATTCTTAAACATATTTTAATCATAAATTATGACAATTTTAAAGTTAAGAGTTTTTGATGAATTCTTAAAAAAATTTGTGTCCAATGGTAGAGTCCTTGTGTAGATTTCTTAAAAAAAAATAAAAAATTTTAAATGAAAAACTCTTTAATTACAATGAAGTTTGAAGTAGTTTCCCTGTATAGTAGAAGAGAGCAGATTATAACAAATATTAGCATCAAAGCTATGAGAACTTGTTGTTTCATAACAGAGAAAGATTCAAAAATGTATTCTTTCTAGAGGTAAGAAATAAACTCAAGAAAAAGGACAACATACTTAAGTCATCCCTCCAGCTTCAGCCTTTCTTGACAAGTGTTAGTCTCAGCCTTTCCTCTCAAAGACCCAAAAAAAAAATTGGTTTACACCATTCTACCTGTCATTGAATAAGAAACAGACCAATTAAGAGACCAAAGGGTATTTAACTCCAGAAAGATAAGCACCAATAACATACTTAAGCCATTGTAACATATACTTAAGCATGTCGATGGGTCAAGAAGGCATCTATAGTTATTTCACTTGCATGGGTATTTCACTTGCAATATTTAAGAGCGTTTTCAAAGTAGAAAACAGAGGAAATACTCTGCATTTGCAAAAAAAAAAACACTCACAAACATATTCACAAACATCTGGTGAACATAAAACTGTAATAACTCAAGAAACAGAGTAATAAACTAATAACTACAAAGAGCAAAATCCAGAGGTGTATGTAATAATACCAATTTGTTGCCTAGATCCACAGCAGCATCTTGGTAACTACTCTTCTTCCCTTGACTGCCTCCACAGAACACACAGATTCTTCCAAACTTTGACTTTTGCATGGTTTCAGTGTTGACCTCTATTGATTACGATGAGAGCACAAGCAAAGAAAAAATCTAAACTTTTTTCCCGAAAGAAAACAAAAACAGTAGCTTTGGATTTGTTAATGAAATCTCTCAATTGGAGTGTCAAAGAAGAAGAAGAAGAAGAAAAAAGCTCGAAACTTTAAGAGTTATGGTGTTTCTTTTCTTTTCTTTAATTTCTCTAAGAATTTGTCTGTGACCAAATTCATCAATTCCCAATTCAACAAACCCTAATTTCGATATAATCTAAAATAATCCTAATTCATCACGATATACACAATCAAACACATAGAATTATACCTTCAGAAAGCGATTGTGGCTTGATTTGATGATGATTTGATGATCATGAAGCCGGCTTTTCTCTTCTGATTTGTTCTTCGTCTTTCAGAGATTACAAGAGAAGAGAAGAGTAGAGAAGAGAGAGAGATCGCGAAATGAAGTTGGAAAAGATTGTTTTTTTTTTGTTTTCTCTGTTTGCCAAACGGATCAAAACATGCCACGTAAGCGTCTCTAAAAATCACAAAAAAACTCTAAAGTAAGGAACGCACCTTACCAATAATCATATTTTTGATTTATTTTTGGGCATTTTTTATAAGGATTCTCACCTAGAATTCCTTTAGGACTGTCCATTGGGCTTGCTCTTAGAATGGGTTCCCATTAGAATGAGACCAAGATGTTGAAGACCCAAAATTATATAGATGACTTGCGAAAGACAGAAGAAACTAGAAAACTTTGTCAATTTCGGTTAAAAGAGTCTTTTTCTTTGTCCTGAAGAGTCTTGAATTATCTGCCAATACTCTAGAAGAAGACAAAAAAAAACATTTTTTCACATAATTATTTGAATATTATTTGGAAAAACTTGAGACAAAAAAAACGTTCAATTCCTCAGTTTAAGCGTATTGTTATATGTACATCAATGGCTGACCAAATTTTAATGAGTTAAGGACAGGTTACGAGGACCATCAATTGAAGACAAATTGGTAGATATGTTGGTATAGCTTACTTATTACTATAGTATTTTAGATGTAATTTGCATGTATCAAGTTATTAGTGACGTGGCTTCATATCTACTTATACTCTGTATAAATGATGCTATATATATATATATATATATATATATATATATATATATATATCTATATATACATTTTTGAATGACTTTTAGCAAATAAATCCTGGAGTTGGACCTTATTTACGGATGAATGCCATTGGCATTAATTATTTAAATTTGAAAAATATTAATTAAAGATATTACCAATACGATTTCGAGAATCATAAATTCATATCTTCCTTAATTTTCTGAGTCATTAATGTGATAATCTTTAGAAAATATTTCTCTGTAAAAAAAAAAAATTCACATTAATGAAGGCATTAAAATCGACACTAACAATTAAATTATTTAGATGTTCAATTATTTTAAGATTCTTATATCTTATTTGATATTTTTTTTTTAATATCTCATTCTTTAATTACTGCGTTTAGAATTTATTGGTTGTTACCTATTTTTTGGTGAAATTTATTGGTTGTTACTTGTTACTTAATAAGTAATTATGGTGCGTTTATTTTAGTTAATATCTAATTTAAAGGATTTGTTTTCTTTTATTATTAATAAATGAATAACATGTATAGAAATAAAAGATTTTTTTTGCGACTCCATAATAAAAATATTAAACTCTTATTTTCTACATTTCTTACACATAATATCCTCTTATTCAATAACAAAAAATATATATTACATATTTTTAAAAATATTTATAATATTTAAATTATATAAAAAATTTGTAATATTAATATTATTTCAACTCTATACAAATTTAATATATATGTATATATATCTTATGGGAACCATTTAAAAGAAATTTTTAAATTGACCTGAATTATATAGCTTTTAAATAAAAGTATTATTAAAAAGAAAAATAACTAAATAATGTTTAATTTCACGGGACGGGTAATATGATGGGACGGGTTTGGGTTGATATTTATAAAAGATTGTATACCACGGGTGAAATCCTAAAATTAACAATCAAAATAATCTATCAAACAAATTACATTTTGATTTTTTTAAGAAAATATAGTCCCGCGGTGTACCGCGGGTTAAATCCTAGTATATATTGTTATGCTATGTTTTTACAAAGTTTTATTTTTTATTTTTATTTTTTTTTTTGTTTTTACAAAGTTCTATAACTAATTAGTGCCGATCACAATTGTGGGGAATAACTTTATGAATAAATTGGAAATGAAAGGAATGAAAATGATAGATGAATAATTTTGCTCCACTCATACTTCTTTGATAGATGAACAATTTAATTATTCACAACGAATTTTTTTTTTTTTCGTTCAGGTTTATCATGCAGAATCAATCAATATAACTTTTCCCATATATTTTCATTACGAAAGTAAACTTCC
Organism: Arabidopsis lyrata subsp. lyrata; assembly: GCF_000004255.2. Taxonomy (NCBI): domain Eukaryota; kingdom Viridiplantae; phylum Streptophyta; class Magnoliopsida; order Brassicales; family Brassicaceae; genus Arabidopsis; species Arabidopsis lyrata. The sequence continues at coordinate 18,066,451 of NW_003302554.1, forward strand.
CAAAAAAACTAGGAATTGATTCTACCATGTGTATGTGTACCGTAACTCATATAGTCATATTAGTTTCGATATTATTTTATCGTACGATTTTATTGTCTACTTCTTACTTGGTTAATAATAGCCAATGCATTAGTTGTTCAACAATGTTTATTAGAAATTATATAAAAACAAATTTAACAATCTATCATTCACACATTGTGACCCAACTCAAACCAAAGCACAAAGCCGAGTGTTTAAATACATAGTACTACAGTAGTATATATTTGCGTTTCTAGCTAGTAGTCAACAAGAAGACTAATTGAGTTCTGTAAACAATCAAACCTTATCAGCACGACCAATGATTTATCTTCATCGTCTCAAAAGACATGTTCTAATCGTCTGTCTTGTTTTTCGGGATTTCAAGATCCAGTTCTGCAAAATTACAATTTTAATTAGTATAAAAAATAGGTCATGAAAGAAAAAGTTTAAGAACCTTTCACTGCGAACTAAACGTATATTACCATTACCATCGCCTAAAGTCCATGCAGAAAGATTGTATTTAAGCATCTCTATGATGTATATGCTCTCTTCACATTTTTTCTTGTCAAGGCCATCGAGTTCAGCGATTGCTTCATCGTAAGCTTTCTTGACCAATTTGCATGCGCTGTATAAATTCACATAATAATTACTATTAGCTAATTAACTGTAAAAAAAAAGATACTAAAAAAACTTGTAAAAATTATTCGTTTAAAATTAATTGGCAATGAAAATATAAATAGTTATATATGCATATTTTATGATAGATTCAAACACCGCACTTATTTTATTTTTAAGCAAATGTGATATTACCTTTCAATAGATTTAAGGATCTCATAATTGAATATCGAGAAGTTTAAAGCCAATCCAAGTCTAACCATATTGGTGGGTGCTAAACTATTCTCTGCCATTTCCATTGCAACCTACAAAGTATATGCCTTTTTCATGTTTTTTTTTTCATGTCTTTTCCATGTTTTTTCCAAACTAATATATGGAAGAAAATATACCAAAATAAAATATTAAAGTTGAGGGAAAAGCATGATTGAAAGAGGACCTTATATGCTTCCAGAGAACTATCCGCATTTTCTTTACGTTCAGCATCAGAACCAAACTCTGCCATATATCGAAAATAATCTCCTTTCCTACATATACCAAGAAACAATATAACAAAAAGATTTTTAAGAAAGAAAAAAAAAAAAAAAAAAAAGATGATCATGATGATGATAACGGAATATGACTTACATTCTGATAAAAAAGACAGTTGATTCGACATTAGTAGTTGATGGTATGAGATGAGCAGTGCCGGTCCGAGCATTTGTGAGGCCCTACACGAAAAATAAAATGAGGCCCAATATATTTATAAGTTTTAGGGCTAAATTTTTTTTTGGACCTATTTTTAGTAAATTATACAAAAATAATGATATTTTGAATATTATTACATTCAAATTTAATTGTTTGGGCCCTATTTTATTTATTTTTTTCGAAAAAGACTTTAGTTTCTACCAAATATTTTCATTTTATGGGTCTTTTTACCAAAAAAATAAAAAAAACCTTAAAAAAAATAAAAAAAAATTGTGGTGCCCCAAGCCACCGCTTGGGTGGCCTGTCCTGCGGGCCGGCCCTGGAGATGAGAATCAATGAGAGACAAAATGTCATTACAAACATCGAAAAACTCATATTTAACCATTTCTTGTTGTCCTTTTATCAATTTAACATTTTGGTCGTTTCCTTTCGAGTCTTCCAATTTTTCAATAGATGATATTACTCTCAATGAAGCTCTCTTAGTCTCCATGACATTCTTGTACCCAGTTGTTAGTAGGTCTCTTTCCTCTTCACTTAGCTCTATATCATGCTCACATACTTTTCTCATCGATTTCATCATATCTGCCACAACAATATCAATTGAAAAAGATTCAATAATTAGCCGTTTAATTACTCCTTATGAGGTTATAGAAAGATGGATAAAGTAGCAACAATGATTTCTTCGTACACAAGAGTAATTCTATGCATTGCTAAGAGAGATAAATTTGTTTGTAAGAGAGCTAACTTCGTTTGTAATTTTATGATCCGAGTAACCATAAGTTTGTTTTTTTGAAACAAACTCTACAACCTTTGATTGATCGATGACAACATGAAAAAAAAAAACCAATATGATAATCAACTTCCTAAAGAACTCCCAAGATAGTATGTTTAAACCAAAATCAACTATCTGTTTTTGAAATTTGCAAATATGTGAGAATACGAATACCATCATATCTTCCAGCTAGGCAGGCGAGCTTAGCCAAGTAAATAAGATTTTCTCTCTCATTCTCCATAACTTTGATCTCCAATTTCTCTCTGTCTTTGTTTCTTATGTGATTTAAGGGATGCTCAATGTTGATAGAAATGTAATATATACGTAGTGATAAAATTAATATGGATTGTTGAATCCAATTATGTGTCGACGCAGATCTCGTTTATTAGATGATAAAAAAATGTATTAGGAAAAATCAAATAAATAAGATTACTACCAAGTTTGTAATAAAGGATTGACAAAAATATCTAGTTTGTTATATAGTAAAGGAAAAACTAATAAAGATATAGAGAGAGGTATATTTAAATCTAATAAATCTACATATTTTTGTAAATTGAATATACCTAGATATTTTGTTTTCATAAATGTAAACTGAAATATTTAGAAAAATATATTAATTCCGTAAAAATGAATAGTTGAAAAATATTAAGTTGGAAAAAATTGAGTTGAATATCATTCAACATGTTCCTCTGCAAAAATGTAGTTGAATGAGTTGAACACTTTTGCAGTATAATTTGTTCAATTTTTCAGTTTTTAAAGTTAAATAAGTTGAATCATTTTTTCAATTCTTTCATTACAAATGATAAAAATAAGATAAATGTTTATTCAACTCTTTCAATTTTTTTTATTTGGATCAACCATTTATACCCGAAGATAGTATGGAGAAGTCCATATATACTTGCACGATAGTATGGGCCTTTTTAAAGCCTAAAATTAGAACCCAGATATATAATAACAACCAATACGATTGTTTAGTCGCTCTATTTGCTACTCGAGCAACTTTGTGTCAATTCTGATTATATATGCAACTATACGAGGATTTTTTTCATTTGCTTTCTTTGTATGTAGAAATTATCTTAATGTATAAGCTATTATCTATAAGTGTTGATATTTTATTCTGTTCAAAATAATCGATGAGGCAAGTCGTCCGTACTATCTTGAGGTTGGACCCATTCTTTTAGTATTGTTTAGTCTAATGAGCCATTTCTCCGAAATTAAATCTAATAAGATTTATTTGTGGAGATAACATAACAAAATATTAGTAGGTATTTTCTATTTCCAAACCTTCTCCTGGGCCTAAGCTTGTCTTGGGCCTTCGAGAATTTCTGAAAGGGCTCTCTTCGGGGTAAAGCCCTACAGAAAAAAATATATATATATATTAGTAGGTATTTTCTTTAGTTGTTAACGTAACTTGTAACGACACGTATATTTAAAAACAAGGACAACATGGTTTTTAACTTTCATATCGCTTACGTCCACTTTTTGTATATTTTCTTATAACCGTTTGTATTTGTTTTGAAATTAATAAGTTTGTAGAGATTGTGTGATTAACGATGTGTGCCAAGTTTCGTGATTTTTTTCTATAGAAACAAAAATGAATATCATTTTCCGTAACTAAGGAAAAAAACACCAACAGTTTTTAAATTAAGTATATTTTATGTAAATCTGATTATCATGTCCTCGTACGATAATGTAGTATGTATTTTAATTGGAACCTGATTTTCTTTATCATTTTCAAAAATTGAAAAATCATCGAACACTATTTAAAAAACAGTATGATAATATTAGCGTATACTGCATAACATAACCATATAGTATAATCTTCAAAAGGAATTATATTCTTTGCAAATTGCAATAATGCTGTCATGTCATGTGTGAGTTGTTTTATTTTGTGTTCTAAATGATTTGAGGTGAGATATAGTCAGCTACCAATGAGATATAGCCACGTCATCTATAAGCTCAAAAACAGCTGCTTCTATGAAGGTGGGACCCGTAGATATCTGACATTGACGGCCAGGATTGAGTGGAGACATTAGAGTCCATGTGAGACTGGGTGGACTACAAAGCAGGAGAGAGTTTGATGGACGTCGTTACTTGCGGCTACCGGACGCAACAAACCGGACCTGATGCTTACATTACCTTCTCTTATTTCTCTACTACTCTCTTCATTTGTTTTGTCTTTTCTTTTGAACTATTTATTTAGAGAAGGAAACATTTCATTATTGCTACAGAATTTATTATTCCATATAATTTATTAGGATACGTATAAATTTCATATATCAAAAACAAACAGTATGAGTTTTTAAAAATCTAACGTATAATGTAGATGATATTATGGATTTTAGTACCTAAAAGTTTATACTCAAAATCCATCACAATTTATTTCAAATCTTTCAAACTTGAGCACATTAATATATATTACTACTTTAAATGTTGTTATAAAATACACTAGAAAAATACTAATCTGATGTCAATATATATATACTAATATATATATATATTATATATATATATAGATAGTTTGGATTTAATACAGAAACATCACATATTTCTCTGCTTATTAGTGTATTTAATTGATTTTGTTGCCACCAACTAATCATGTTTCTTCAATGCATTGCGATTATTATTCAAACATTATAATAGGGAATAATTAACAAAAAAAAAAAAACATTATAATAGGGAAGAAATATATAAATAAGAAAGTCCGTGTATTAGCCGCGGATTCATACTAAGCTAGTCCCCTTAATCTTAAATGCATAAAAGACACATAGACTGAAATACAATAAAGTTTTCGAAAATGTAAGGAATGAATAATATTATTCTAGTAAAATTTTGGTTGAAAATTGAAAGTGGAGAATAAATAAATAAAATACGTACACACATCTCTTTTTCTCTGTCTTTAAGAGTAAACGAAAACACCATTAGATTTAAGTCACATGTGGCTCTTTTGCATGTTCTGTCATAAACCCGTCCATTTCATTCTTCCTCATCTTCTATCCTCTGTTTTTTCTCTTCTTCTTCTCTGTTTTAGTGGCTGAGGTCGTTTGTATTGGTGAAACAGAATTTAAAACAAGTAGGGCAATCTTTAACTCTGGCCGACACATCAACGGATTCGGCGGTGGTCGGATCAAGAAGTGCTTCCTTTTTTTCCGGCGTCATTTCTTCTTTTAAATTCATCGATTTGGTGCTCTCCCAACTTCCAATAGATTACGGCTAATTTAAAAAATTTCTTCGGGATTTTTGAGTCTGTTCACAAAATGAAGATATTTCCATGCTTTGCTGGATTGATCCGTAGAAAGAAAAATAAGGTAACTTATTTAGTATTTAGGAATTATTCTTGTGAATATTCCGGCGAATCAGATTTTGCGTTGAACTCGTTCTCTGTTTACTGAAACAGGGGAATTCAAAACCTCTGCCTCCGAAAACGCAGAGAATCCTTCAGATCAGACTTGAAGAGCCAGTGAAGCCTCTGGAGAATGATGAGCCTAACATCGCAGGCTACGACAAGGGCAGTCCTATTAAGCACGAGCCATATGACGGCGAAGATGAACGTGACGACAAGGATTCAACGAACCGTGAGTTTCCTGAATTCCAAGTTCATGAACGAGCCGTTGAATCTCTGAAAAGCAAGGAGGAAGTCACAGATACTTCTGAAAACGGCGATGATGACGACGACGAAGGAGGTCATGTCAGCGATCCCGGATTAGGCAGAGCCACGTCTTGGGTGACTTCTCCTAAGCTTAAACGATCTTGCTCCACTCTCAGCAAGTTCAATGGCCGGTTTCATGGTTCTGATCTCCATGACCTGAGAGAGACCGTTCCAGTTAGTAATGAATCAGTGAAGTCCCATAAAAGTGCAGATAGAGTGATGCTCAAGAAACACTCGTCGATGCAGATACTTCCTTCGGGTAGCCGGCGGCTCTGGTGGAAATTGTTCCTCTGGAGCCATAGGAACCTTCACAAACACCGTGTTTCGCTAAAGTCACAGCCTTTAAACAAGCACCATCAGTCTGGATACACCTCTGACTTTGCTGAGCACAACCAATCTAGCCATGAAGAAGAATCTACAAACAATTGCGCCGATTTCACCAACCAATCATCCAACTTGTGGCCTCGTCATAACCAGTGGGTAGCGTTCTCTGCCGAATCATCTTCAATGAAGCGAGTGGACGAGTGGGTAAGAGGACTCGATGTTGAAACCGCCGCAGTACCCATAAACGAGGATAGAGACGTCTTGGCCAGCTTCCCAACCTCTCCCAATACAGAGAGATCACCCTTTGGAAATGTGGTTCAATCCGGAAATGTCACAGAGGCTATAGTGCACGCAAATAGCCTTATTCAGTCTATGAGCAAATCCTCAAGCGTGGCTCACATATCGAGTATCGGCTTGAAAGCTATCCCGTGCATCTCACATTTTACCAGCCTCAAGTCGATTGATCTTTCAAACAACTTCATAGGTTCACACTCTTGGATACTAGACATTGTTCTGTTTTTTAAAGCATGTGTGTGTTGCTTACTAGACATTGTTCTGTTCACTGCAGTTCAAATTACTCCTGCATCGCTTCCAAAGGGCCTGCACGCGTTGAATCTTTCAAAGAACAAGATCAGTGTTATCGAAGGACTGAGAGATTTGACACGCCTAAGAGTACTCGATCTCAGTTACAACCGAATTTCTCGCATTGGACAAGGTAAGATTGCAGTCATTAAGCAGAATTCATATAATGCTTTGCTTGTTTCCCTGTCTTAACCAAAAGCTATTGATCAGGTTTATCAAACTGTACACTGATCAAAGAACTATACCTAGCTGGGAACAAGATCAGCAATGTAGAAGGCTTACACAGATTGCTGAAACTTATCGTTCTTGATCTTAGCTTCAACAAGATCGCCACCACCAAAGCAATAGGCCAGCTTGTTGCCAACTACAACTCTCTTGTCGCTTTGAACATCCTCGGAAACCCGATTCAGAGTAACGTAGGCGAGGACCAGCTACGAAAGACCGTCTCCAGCCTTCTCCCTAAGCTAGTTTATCTTAACAAGCAGCTCATCAAGCCACAACGAGCCAGGGAAGTTCTCAAAGATAGTGTAGCGAGAGCTGCGTTTGGTGGTGGAGATTCTTTGCACCACAGGCGCAAAAGAACATCCACCAATAAAGTTGTGGGAGCAGCCTCCCCTAGCGTTCACCACCGAGGCCACATTGCAAAAGGACGTGGTTCCAAAAACCGAAGCCAACATCAGCTAAGAAAAACTTCAGCTGCAGAGTCACCATTACATTGACATTTTTTTTCTTTACTTGTATGAATCTTATCTTATGAATTGGCCAATGCAAATTGCAAAGATATCCACCACAGGACCATTTATGTTCTCCAAGTTGCTCTTTTCTCTTGGACGAATTTGTGTGTTTCCAGTTGTTTCGGTTCGTGGAAACATGTATGTAAAACGAAAAACAAACCGAATGTACTCCGTCCGGTTTGAATTTCAAAAAGAATTGTACACTTTTAATTCCGGTACGGTACAATGTTGGATAAATAGCTCGGATCCGGTTAACCAAAGCAGTGAAAAGTTACTAAAAAGCTTTAAACTTTATTTCATAAACATCTTCACAAATATGAATCATATTCTTTTTTTCGCTGTATAATAAGAGTTATAGAACCAAAGTTGTACAAAAAAAATCTAGATTCTGTAGTAAAATGGGAACTCACGAAACCAGATAAAGAAATTTCACCGGCGGTCTTACGTCCCCGGCGGGATATATATTTCATCTCTTCCTCCTTTCTTCCCCGTATCGCCAACACAAGTTGGATGATTGATTACCAAAATGTGAGGCATTGGAACAAAAAATTAAAAAAAGTGGAGAAAAACCTGTGTCTATGTTCTTCTTCTTCTTCAGATTGATTGTCGCTTGGTGAATGGTTTTTGGCAGATGAGAAGTCTTTGTTCACTGCTGCTTTCAACCTCTATTACTCGAGCCTCCCACTTCAACTGCGTTACTAACGCTCTCGCGCTTTCCACCAGCTGCACGGTGTCACGGATTATCACCCATCCCTGTACAAAAGTTTTTTTTTTCTTATTATAGCTACCAGAACTACAAGAACGCAATAATGTTCTTTCCAAAGTAAACAAATCTGTACCTCTGGACGAAGCAATCGGTCAATCTCTGTGAATATATCAATAAGTCGACATGATTTTCGGCGCTGGCTTGTCTGAAGTGACAAGAGATTGTCTGCATGTACCAGGTCATATGTTCTCGGGTAAGTCGGGAATGGTTCACACCTGAAGGAAAAGAGATGTTCAGAAACAATTCTATGGCTAAAGAGGAAAATCCAATAGACTTTTGGACTGACCAGTCATGCAAAACTCCGACAAAGCCACGGTCAAGGATCATGGGGAGGTGGTTAGGTCCAGCTGTAGGGACCACATTCATGACCCAGACTGATTTCCTTGCTTCCAACAAGGCGGAATTGAGACCACCGAATTGAGCATTCATATCCAATACGTTTCTGAGCATGTTATAAGGCGGTGATGGATCTTCATCGCCGGGTCTCTTTGGATGATCAGAGAATATCAGAGGAGACAAGAGAGACCAGTATTCTCTCACAGTTATCTTCCAGTTCTCAGCATCCTCTCCAAGCACCTCGGGGTGAAGACCTAAACCAACCCCAGGAATCAAAAATGAGATAACAAAAACTGCAGACATATGGATTCAGAAGCAATTTTGTAACTAAGGAGACTAACCATATAATGAAAGTTCAGTCTTGTTCATGTTAGACCGGCTAGGCCATCTTGTCCGGCCTTCAATGGGAATCCACCTCCGGCTACGTGTTCCACCAATACACATCTGAAGAGGCCTGTAATAAGGAGACTCGACATCGTGTCCTTTGGTACACACAGAAGGGCCCACTCCAGGTTTCCTGTTTATAGACAAAGTATCCATTTTTAGACGACTTAATAAATAGCCATATATGTAACCATATGCAGATTCTGTAATACAACAGTGGTGTGTGTGCATCACTGACCGGGAACTATAACATTTGGTGTTGATAGTCTTTTTCCAGACAACTGTCTCGTCTTGCTGATTTAAAAGAGTCCAACAGATGCTTTCAGCAAAATCATGAACAAAGTTCCATCTTTTAAGATGATCCTTGTTACGAGGGTTTGTGAGCGGAGATGTCCATACAAAGTAACCACCGGGTTTGAGAACCCTGTCAATTTCTACAAGGAGAAGCCCATCTACACAGCAGATTGAAACAGTAAAGTTGGGTCCTCCATCGGGTTAAGGACACGAGAAAAATCATTCTGGGGTGTCAATAAACTGTTACCTTTCTGGTCCCAATCAATGCCACATCTTAAGCAATGCAACATATCAAAGGACAGGGAAGGATATGGCAATTGCTTTGATATAAAAGAGCCAATCATCGCAGGGAGACCCCTTTCGAGTGTTAGCTGAACTTGGCTACCCGAGGCTTCGTAGTTTGCTATGCACATGGTTAAAATCTGTTTGGACAACAGATGTGCCCCAAAGCTACCATAACCACATCCAATATCCAAGATAGTTCTCACCTGAAACAGTATTAAGAGGATAATAGCAAATAAGAAACTGAACTGATAAAGATTGACTCTTTTGAATGTGTGTGACTTACACCAGCTTCTATGAAGTTATCCTTCTTAATCCCAATCATTTCAGCGATCTGATGGGAATAGTCTTCAACCTCATCAGACATAGGAGATGCTGACCGGAAAGATATCTGATCATCTTCCATCATCATCATCCTGAAAAAAAGACAAAAAAGAGGCTTAGCAATGAAACCAGTCAACTATAGCAAGAGAGAACCAAAAGAAGCAACGATTCATCACCTCTTAGTTATGCTACCAGAAGACACAACTTCTTGAGCAGTAATCTTAACATTAGAATACCAGATGATATCTTTACCAGTCGGCCACCTAAGAGGAACCCGATATTTCACCGGTGGTAACACTAAACATTCTTGCTTTGATCCAGGCCCACAAAACCGATCATTTTCATCACCATTGGAGTAACCCAGAGCAAGATTCTCAGAAACATTAAAGCAAGGAACAAAATTCTCAGACTCTATATTACAATATTCCAGCTCTTTCCACCTATTAGGACCAAGAGAAATCTCGCCAATATCCCACAAGTCTGAAACAAGCTGCTCCTGTAATCTCCTATAATTGTGATATACATGACCTCTGGATGAAGTCGAAATGGAAATGGTCCACCAGAAAGATCCAGCTAAAGCAATAACCACAATAAGAACCAAACTGATCTTAAGAAACATAAGCATCAATCTGTGCCTGCTTCTTGCACTATATGGATCAGCAGAAAAACCATTTTCGCCGCCACCACCGTGCTTGGAAGAAGATTGATTAGTAAAGAGGAAACCAAAAGGAAACCTTAAGGTTAAGTGGTTATCAGAAGAACGAGGTCTTTCAGTTTTGTCTTTCATTTGAGAGTCACTCAAATCATCACTGCTATCAGAAACTCGTACTCCAGAGATGCCACGTTGTAGTGGCATTGACATTTTTGTTGCTATAAATCGAAGATCCCTGTTAAAAAAAAAAAAAAAACAAGTCCATCAGATTATAAAAATTAAAGCTTTGGATAAACAAAGACCTCTGAAACTCGAGATCACGCGTTCTAAGGAAGTTGGATCAAAACAAGTAAAAGACTAGAAATTTCCAATTTTACATAAGCAACAGATCCACGAATTCTGAGCAAAGATGAATTGGGTTTGTCTCGTGGAAATCGAAATCGAACGAGAACCCAGAAAAATTGGACAAAAAACCCCACCGACCCTCAAATTAATCCAGAAATTAGGGGGAAGAAAGTGAATCAAATAAAGAAGATGAATTCGACAAGAATGAAGAAAAAAGGAGTGAGGAAGAAGACGCAAAAACCTTCTCTTTTTTTCTCCGTTGAAGGTGTGGACTGTATATACAAACGAACGATTAAATCTGGAGCTTTCCCTTAAAAAAAAGATAAATTTGGAATTTTGATAATACTAATCAGATTATCTTCTTCAATGTTCTTCTTCAACCTTCTCTGGGACTTGAGAAGCTGGAAGAGAGTGAAGAAGCAGGCGTCGTGCAGATTTTGTATGGATCCAATCTCGACACAGCTCGTGAGAACTGATTTATTTAAACAAAAATATAAATTAAAAAAACCTTAAATTTGTTTATATGATTTAAGAAACACTTTCGTTGTCAAGCTCCGTTACCATTTTTTTTTTTTGGGTATAAAGAAAAGAAAAAAATAAAAAGAAAGAGAGCAAAATTAGTGGAATCTCTGGGCGTTGAATAAAGGTTTATGTTTAGTTGTGATGAGCGTATTTAATGGGGGGAGAAAGAAGAGAAGCTTCCCTTGGGTACATGTCTAATTGGTAATTACTACTATAACCGGTATTAACTTCACGCTCTGTTTTATTTCTATTTTTAATGCTTTTTTTTTTTACCTTTATTTCTCTCTCTTTCTTCATATGTAATCTTGGCGGTGCATAAAAACAAATATTTATTGAGAAATGGACTCTTTTAATTAAAATTTCACTAATTCGACTGAAAAATTAGAAGATGATTTATACTACTAGTAGTTGACAAATTAATAAAGTGTAGTTAGTAGTTGACATAATATTAAAAATTAGAAGATACTCGTTAATTATATTCTTAATAAAATATACTATGGAGTAGTAAATAGAAGTCGCTATTCAACCGGTAGAAAAATATGTGTTAGGTCAAACATAAGATTTTCTAAAGGTTATTTTGTCGGTAGTTAATGATTTTTTTACGGGGAGTGTTTTTCTTTATATACTAGTACTACTATTCTAAAGTTAATTGATCTTTTTAAGGTAGATGTATCGAGATTGTTTTATAGCGTCAATGGAATTTATATAAACATCATAAAGTTTAGTGGAAAAAAAAAACATAATGATTAGGACCAAAAAACAAATTATGAATAAAAAAGATACAATATGTGTGTTTTAGATGCAGATCTGAATGTGTAAAATGTTGACTTTGTAGTTTTATTCATCAAATTTGGACTGTTTAAAGAACGACAAAACACATGAGAAAAAAAAAAAATGGTCGGTTTAGGCCAAGTTCCTCTCGCAAGAAAACGAGTCATCGTCCCTTCTTGGCTTTTTCAGGTAAGGAAAAAAAAAAGACGAGTTTCTTCAGAAAAATATATGTCATCGATTGGGTTTTGTTTTTTACACTCATCGATTTGGTTAATTATAATTTATCTTCTTATCCATAGACTAATGTTTTCAAAAAAGATATTTCTTTATAAGAATTCGATCATTTATTACCAAACGCATTATTAGGAGACCAGTTGCCCACTTGTACACGCCAACCACGATAAGGTTAAAATTGTGTCCATACGCGAGGCAAAATTCGTACTTTTATAAATTCCACTCACTATAATATTTTCTACTTTTATGTGATCTTTAAAAGCTGTATTTTATGGTAATTTCATTTGAATTTTTCTTATATTCCGCATAATTTAAGACGAGGGAGTTGTTTCATGGCTCATGCATATTTTTTTACTGGATTAATAAATTTGCATGTTCCTAAATAAAGTGGAAAAGGGTGGGGATATGTTTGCAATTTTGTTGTATATGTTTGTACTCATCAAATAAAAAGATACTACGGATGATTTGACATAGCATCATCACATAAAAACAACGTACGAATATAAAGCCTCGTAAAATATGAGTTTTATCAAATACAGTATATTGTTACTTATATTCGTACATAAAACAACGTACGAATATAAAGCCACGTAAATATATTTTCAAGAGAGAAAATCAAAAAAAAAAAAACAAGAACCCCGAAACATTGTTACTATCTGCTGCAGTATGACTCAAAATTTATTTCCCTTTTTTGCTTAACAATTTTGGTTGACAAGTTAAGAGAAAATGATTGTAAAAGTGCTATCGCCAACGATTAATTATCAATTAAATTCTATGATAAAGAAGGGATGATCAGGTTGCTCCACAAATTTCCATTGCAAACAGACACAAGGTACCATCTAACATTTATAATTTATTCTTTGACAAAAAAAAAAACATTTATAATTTATTGTGTTTGGGAAAATGTATGATTCTAATAACAAAACAAACAAAAGAAGAGATAACGAAACATTCAGTTTACCTGAAATATAAATATTAACAAAACTAATAATACTAGAATTTTTGCGTGAAACGGCCGGATGTACAATACAATTTTGAATCATATAATAAGATGAAACTGAGTGCATATTTATATATGTCAATCAAAACTGGACTGGATGTTTTAGTCGAACGGATTAGACCAGTAGTATATATAATCACTTTTAGCTAAAGAAATGCGAAATAAACATGAAAGTAGGTTTCTTAATCAGCCAAAAAAAATTAGAAGTTAATTAATTACACAACCGTCGGGTCTCATTGCCGTATCCTATGCCATCGTAGTGTGTACGTTTTTATTTGTAAGCGCACACACACACACACCTATATGTTCTTAAAATATGATTGGTGATTATTTCAAGATTCCAAAATAACAATTCGTCTTTGCATTCTAATGTCTGAACAGAATTTATTGGATCAGCTCCATATAAATAACAAAATACTGAGGGAAACAATAAAAATTTGAAAGAAAAAATGTAAGATAAAACGGGGAATAGTGGGTCCCATTTCGAAACGCGGTTACATGTCGGTGGCTCCATAGTTCTGACGTGGCATATGTGACGGTGTCTGTAATCGTACATCCGTTACGAAACGGAGATGTTTGGGTACAAGGATAAGAATAAAACGTTGATAAGTAAGTTAGTGCACAGTATTCGAGTTCTTGTTTGTGGCGGACCGTGACAAACAAAACTTCACGGATCGTGTAATTTTGGATCACATGTGTGCTCTTTTACTATTTCCCAATCCCCTTTTTTTATTCAAACATATAATAGTGTAACATGCAAAGATTTCACTATATATTTACTCTCTCCGTTTCAATTTAGTTGTCGTTTTAGGATTTAAATTTTGTTTCATAATAGTTGTCGTTTTAGGTTTTCAATGCAAATGTTTGGTGAAAATTTCAGTTTTATCCCTACTGTTTTAATGTTTTGGCCAATAAATTTTTTTATAAAATATATTAATAAAGGATAAAACAGAAAATTAAATGCTTTTCTTAATTTGTGTGAAAAAATCTTAAACGAGAACTAAAACGAAACAGAAAGAGTATTCAAGTTTATGCACACAAAACAATACAAAAAGGAATTCAAATGGTAATTAAAATGCATTTACGACTATATGATTTTCATGCATGCCATGTTAAATTAAATTTAAAGAAAAAATAACGTTTTTATAACTAATACATGAATGTTTGATAAAATTAAAGATGATTTTTAGTTTTTATTCTCAAAGTATCTTTTAGGTTTTCTTTATCTACTTGTTACTAATCGGAATTTTGTTAAATTTGTTTGAGCGTATAATATACAGATACACATTTGGCTTTGTGGATCTAAAACACGTGATGATCGTGTGATAGAAAATTTAATTTTGGAATCTACAATGTACTTTTGTCCATAGGTCAAAGATTGGAACAGTGACGTTGGATAGGTGATTAATCTAAGATATGTATAGATAACGTTAAATATCATTATGCCGACGTTTGATATTGTAAAACAGCAATCAAAATAGACTTTAACGTACGGGTCGTAAAAAATTGATTATGGTTGATAAAAAAAGATTGCAACTGAACAAACCCAACAACGAAAAATCATAGCTATCATAATTAGGAAAACAAAATGTGTGGTGATGATTGATGTAGAGTTAGAGCTACATTTTAATCACCGGCAAGACAATTGTTACTGAATCTTTATTTTCAATGAAGTCTATTCCTTTCAAACAAAGTAAGAAATTAAAGAATATAAAGAGAGGAAGAACTTTTTGACCAAAAAAAAAAAAAAAGAGAGGAAGAACTTAAAACAAATAAAAGATTATATTGATTGAAGTCGTCACATGCGACTTATTTTTCTGTGCTAAGAAATATAAGATGGAATAGACACCGACAGAGTTTGAAGTAACTTTTGAGTAAACCGAAGTCGACTAACCGAGGAATTTTGTATACGACGCCGTTGTCTATATATGCATAATAAACTAAAACTCTTTAAAAAGTGTGAAGTAAAACATCTTTGATAGTTTTTGGATATAGTGTTTTATTCAAAAAGATCTTTGTTACTAATTTACAGAATAATTTGTGAATTTTTATGAAGACGTAATTAGATGAAGAGAGGTATAGATTGTGGATGTCGGATTCACACACTCAAGTATTTTATTAAGTAGGAAAGATTATTCTTGAGGGACAAAAATGAATATGTAAAAAACTTATAAATTGCTACGAAAATTGCTATAGTATTTCTTTCTTGAGAGGAAGATCTCTTTTACATGGTCATTGGCCTTTATATTTATACATAGAGAAACGACATTAAAATGAGTAATTAAGTACAATTATTCCTTCTTAAATGTGTCCGTTTTGATTCTTTGACTTTAATGCTTCAACGTTTGAATTTGAGTTGACTCTGATCTTCATGGGCCTCGCCTTTTTGGCCCAATTGTCCTCGAACCGACTTACCCGTGTCTTCTACACCGAACTCATGTCACAGTGCAGTCACTTCGGATTCTCGAAATGGTGACAACCACTTCGACCGTTCCCTCGGCTCACGGGTCCAATGGGCTTTATCCTTTATGGGCCATTATCTTGACTACGTGGCAATCTTTGGTTGGTCTCGGACTTCTGGTGCGGGATCCGACACCAACAATTAGCCCCCCAAGTTCTTCGAAGTGTCATTCCAATTCGGAGGACTTTAAATGCTTTAAATGACCAAAGATTGCGCTCGAGAATCTTTCTGATTTCCCGCCGAAAATCTCATCACTCCTTTAATTTCGGCACTAACCATTTTTACCCGATTGACATCTGTCATCATTATGACCGTATATTAATTAATTACTATTAAAACGGGAAAAAACCTTCCCACTTCCCACATAACTTCCAAGGCGGTTTCATCATTAGTTTGTGTGAGGTAACTTCTTTTCACCATTACTTCCTTCTTTTACTTTTGTGCTTTAATCAAAACTTCTCTCTACTTTTCTTCACCGAACCTCTCTTTGCCGGATCTTGAATTTTTCATTTTTATCCGATGACTTCTGATTCTGAAAGACCTGAATCTCCGTCTTACGACGAGAGGCGTTCTAGTAATGACGAATGCACTCGTCCTAACGATATCGCCGGTCCTCATTACAAATCCACATGTACTCTTCAATCCCTTGAGCGATTAAAGGGGCTTTGTCAAATTCCTCCTGGAATTATAACGGAGGCGCAAATAGCCGATCCTACGGAATCCCCGGAGAACCACCGTGTCGGCTACTTTTGTGTTTACGAAATTTACTTCAAGGGCTGCGGATTGACCTTCCCCCTTCCCGAAGCCCTAGTTCGATTCTTGGCGGCTCTCGAGATTGCTTTACCTCAATTAACCCCCAATCTCCTCCGAACCATCCTCGGAATTATAACCGTTGCGGCGGAGGCTGGCTACGTCATTGGAGTCCCCGAGCTGAATGAACTTCTAAGTGTGAGAAGTTCGTCAAAGAAAACAGGATACTTCTCGGCATACCCAAATGCCAATAGAAACGTCATCTCGCACCTCCCGAACAAGGATGAAAACTGGCACCATCCTTGGTTTCTGATTAAGAAAACTCCTGCTTCGATTGGGAATCTTTCCGATGTACTCCCATCGAAGTGGTCTACGAAACCTGGTAGAGACTAGGTCGTATATTCCTTTCCTGTTCATTATTATTTCTTTACTGACCAAATTCGTTGTTTCATTTCGCAGCTCTCATCGCTTCAACTCTCCCGACTGAAGAATTTGTCAAGTTCTTCAAAACAATCCTTGAAGGGGAAACCCTTTGGAATTCTTTCACCCTCGATCAGTTTGTCGAGGCCAACCGAAAACTCAGGATGAGTCCTCCCAATCTACTTCATCGTCTTCCGCCTCCTCCCTCAACTCAGGGAATGTCAGCTCGGGCCCTTACTGCCCAGCGTAAGAAACTCTCCAAGCCGATAGCAGAGGCTTGTGATGAAAACAAGGCGTTCCTTGCGGCCGCCATTGACAAAAAAGATTACAGCAGGACCCTGCTGGTTGATGATAACAGCTCCGAGGGAGCCAGATCCGTTGCTGCTTATAGGTTAACACCTCGTCGCGAACGTCGTGACGAACGTTCTCCTCGGAGAGAGCGGTCTCCTCGTCGTGATTCTCCTCGTCCTTCCCGAGACGATTTCAGCAATGAACCACTTAAGAATTTGGTTCGTAGGAAGAGGGACAAGTCATCCCATAGTGACTCGTCTCCGCGAAGGGAGAAATCAAGGGCCCGGACTGACCGTTCACCTCGATCATCTCCTCCTACTGAACCAATGGGTCCTCCCCGTCCTGTTGACATGTCTTCTTCTTCTCAGCCCGACAGCGAAAAGACTGCTCGGAGTGCATCTCCTAAAAAGGGGGATTCTGAATCTCGAGATGCTTCCTCGAGGTTAAAGCCCGTTCTTGTCCCTCAAGTCAAATCGCTTTCAGGTTTGGTGATTTACACATACTCTAGCGTTTTTGTTTCTATTAAGATTCCGATTTTTACAACTCTTCCTTCTTCGCAGCTATGGAGAAAGATGGCAGCGTCTTCCGATGCTTCAAGACCCGATCGGGTTCGATCTTGCCAGACTTCGACAAATGGCGCCCTGCGATTCGTGAACGCTATTTGCTTCACGCGCATCACTCATCTCGGGTTAGTTCCGTTTTTTTTTTTTTTTTTTATTGCATTGCCATTCTGCGAACTGACTCGCCATCCCGGGTTTATGTATAATGCCAGGCTCATAGCGAACTTAACGACATGATCGAACATTACGAAGGGTTGGTCATTGGACGGAAAAAGGAGATTGACATGTGGAAGAAGAAACTCTCTGCCCTTGAGGCTGAACTCAGTTCTTCTGCCGGCTCCAAGCACGATCTGGAGGACAAGGTCGACAGTTTAACATCCGAGTTTGCGCAGATAAAGGGGGAGCTGCAAGACCAGTACGATCGGAACTACAAACTCCAGGATGAACTTTCTGGTGTTCAGGGTAGACTTCATGAATCCGAATCAACCGCCGATACCCTGAACAACCAACTTATCGAGCTTGACGCGAAGTACAAGGCGCTGGCCAAGTTGCATGATTCCGAGTTGGCAAGGTCGGCATCGAAGGCCAGAAAAGAGGTTAAGGGACGCGGGATGGAGTTGATCCAAGGGGCCATCCGCTTCATGCAGACCGAGAAGGCTAGGTCAGACTTGGAATCAGACATCAAGGAGCATGAGAGCAACCTGATTCTGTTGGATCAAATTCATGAAGCAGATTTCTCCGAGGAGCAAGAAAGGACCGAACTGTCAACTAATCTTTCTGAAAAACGGAGTCGCTTGGCAGCTCTTCCCACTTCGACCTTCAACCCGCTTGACTTCGAGGAATTCTTTACTGAATCTCCTCCTATAAGTGAATCGGGTTTAGACTGGGCAGGTAACGCTTGGCTCCTGACGCTTATTACACTTTCTTACCTTGTACCTTTGATTGACTGGAATTATTATTTCTAGGCTCAAGTGAGACGGAAGACGTTGTCCCGCCCGTAGTTCCTATGGTACCGGAGGTCACTCCGGAGGTTGGTTGTACCGCAGAGGGTGGTCAGGGAGCTTCATCTGATCAAGCGCCAATTAAAGAGGCGGGCAAAACTTTGACAGCTGAGCCGGAGTCCGAGGTGGAGGTCGATCCGTAGTGGCTGTGTCCACTTTAAACTAGGGATTGTCCCATTTAGTTTAAACTTAATTTCAAACTTATTTTTTGGCCTAAGGAGGCTTTATCGTTTCTTTTGAACAAGATTTTTGCCTGAGGAGGCTTTTAAACCTTTCTAGGGTACGACCCAAGGGGGTTTGGTTAAAATTATATGAGGGTTTGCAAAGTCCGCTTTTAACCTTTTGTGGCCTTGTGGTTATGTTTTCGAGATTTTTAGGCTGATCAGACCTTTCTCTTTAGAATGCGAGAACTGAGCTCGGCTTAAAGCGAGTTCCCCACTTCGGGTTTAGTCAACTCGATAAATTTATTGGGCCTGGGCCTCAGAAACTTTTGTAGTTAATGCGACGGTTGCTCTTTCCCTTCTTATAAATAAGGAAAACGGCTCGTCTTTAATGCAATAACTGCCTTTTCTCGATTTTCCAAAAATGGTTTAAACCACTCGGACACACTACCATTATTAGATTTATGGTTCCAAGACAAACCCTAAATCATTATAAATAAAGGCTCACCTACTTCTAAGCTTTATTTAAACACGATTTTAGAATCATACTTTGAGAAATATTACGAGAATGGAAAACGAAAAAGTAGCCCCCATTGATCCCGGCAGCCCACTCTTCTTGTCCGGCGACGGCTTTGAACCGGCCGGCGTTCTTTTCCCTCACGCCGTCTTTCACTTTCCTTCGAAGGAGAAGAAGGAGGCTTGCGACTTTATTGACAAGGTTAATATCTGTCGTTTTTGATTAGAAACTTTTTGTTTCATCTTATTCATTCATCTTTATGCTAGGTTGCCGACAAACACCGTCGCTTGTGTGAAGAGAGGCAGCGGCTGGGACTCAAAAGGCAAACGCTCGAGGCTCGCATCGCTCGGGTGGAGAGGAAGATACGGGCCTTGGAGAGTGATCCCTTTCAATGGGAATGGCGGAATTTCGATTCTGTTGCTGAGATCCCGAAGATGCTTCGGATGTATCTCCGTGCAAGAGGAGTTCCGGGTCCTGTGAATGCTCCGGTCCATACCGTTCCATCTGATAGCGAGGAAGAAGACGAGGAGGAGGCCAGCACCTGTCGGAAACGCGTTCGGGATCATCCCGAAGTGGATGCCAAGAACAAGGCGTCCACTTCGAAGACTAAACCGACGATGAAGGAGCCTGTTCCTGAGCCTCTTCCATAAATGTTCTCTATCTTCTTCACTTATTTTAAACTCGTAATGGGCTTCGGCCCCTTTTTATTTATGGAAACATTTGCAACTTTCCTTTTTTTAAAAAAAAAATATTCTCGGAGATGCGCCTTTTAATGCAGGATCCGTTCGAGGGCATAAATCTCTCCGCGAATCACTCCATTCCTTGGATAGAATCCGCAGCTTGTTAGGGATATGACGTTCCTATAAATTATAGTCTCAATTTCCCTTTACTCCTCACCATTCTTTTCATTTTAGTAGGTATGGAGTTCAATCTTCGCTGTTCAGAATCTATGCCCGACTTCTCCAGAATCGGAATGATAAACGAAGATGTTCCAAATGAGCCAAGCAGGCAGCCTCCTCCACTTCGCGGCTTCTTGAGATCTCAGATCCGAGCCCCATGTGCTTTGATCAGGGATCTCCCAATCAGAGACCAAGGAACAGCGACGGCGTTCATAGATGCACTTGAGCTTCAACACCGGAAGCTTATGTCGGAAAAGAGGAGACTTCGGAAGAGGATTAACCGGATGCAACGCAGGCTTACTACGGTGTCAAGAGATCTTCACATCCTTGAATCTCACCCCGGAGAGTGGATTGAGCTTGGAATTTCTGACTTTGCTCGAATTCCGGACTGCATGATGCCGATCCTCGATCTTGCTGGTCAAGGAGTTGAAGTGTTCTGCTCGTCAACAAGATTTTCATAATCCGAAGTGTACGATGAGGGACATTCCGTCTTTTAAATAACGCTCTATTTCCAATCTCTTGTATGTTCGCATAGCCGAACCTTTATTTGCTTCACTTGTTCGCACAATCGAACCTTTTTCCTTTAATAAAGAAATAAAACAAATTTTTATTAATAGCTGAACTCGTTTCCGAGCTGCCTACGTACCCATCTCGGGATCAAGCCACACCGTAGTTCATGTACAAAAACAATGCATATAGCTTTAAACATAAAACTTCTTTAAGTTGATCACATTCCAAGTTCGCTTGACTGGATTGTCTTCTAAGTCTTTCAACCTATAAACACCGTTCCGAACCACTTCGGTAATAATGTAAGGTCCTTCCCAATTAATACCAAGTTTACCGGCACCTTCTTTTTTTTTTTTGTCAAAGACGCGCCTTAATACATAATCTCCCACGAAGAACGGCCTACTTTTAACCTTAGAATTGTAATACCGGGCTGCTGCCTGCTGGTAACTCTGGATCCGAATTAGAGCTTGATCACGCCTTTCATTTATGGTATCTAGTGAATCATTAAGCATTGCTGAATTTTCTTCCTCATTTAACGGTGCTTCTGTTCGGCGAAGTCCGGGCACATTGAGTTCAGCTGGTACTACCGCCTCCATGCCATAAACCAAAGAGAATGGAGTTTCTCCTGTAGGTCGCCTAGGGGTTGTACGATAGGCCCACAAGACGGGTTGGAGTTCTTCATACCATCCTCCCTTTAGATGACTTAAGCGTTTCTTGAGATTGCTTAATATTGTCTTGTTCGCGGCTTCAGCTTGATCGTTTCCTTGCAGATATCGTGGAGTAGAATAGCTAACTTTGATTCCCCAGTCCGCACAAAAGGCATCAAACTCGTGTGAAATGAATTGTGGTCCATTATCAGTGACTATTTCGTATGGAACTCCATGTCGACATATAATGTTTTTCCAAATAAAGGTCTTCACCGCCGAATCCTTGATACCAACATACGCCTCAGCTTCAATCCATTTTGAAAAGTAGTCCGTAAGGACTAAAAGGTACTGTACACCTCGAGTTGATTTGTGCAATGGTCCAATGATGTCCATTGACCACCTCATAAACGGGTATGGGGCGGAAATGGAGGAGAATAATTCCGACGGTTGATGGATCAATGGTGCATGGAGTTGGCAGCGCTTGCATCTTTGGGCGAACTTAACACAATCTGTAATCATAGTGGGCCAATAATATCCCGTTCTTTTTACTTTAAAAGCCATAGCCCTTCCTGATGAATGACTCCCACATAATCCTTCATGCACTTCGCTCATAACGATTTCGACTTCGGGCCCAAAAATGCACAATAGGTAAGGGTCACTGACACCTCGTCTATACAATGTGTCTTTTGACAGACAAAATTTCGCGCTAACGATTCTCATTTTTCTGGCATGCCACTTATTCTTTGGGAGCTTGCCTGTCATAATGTAGTGCTTTATTGGCTCCCTCCAGTCAGCCCCCCAGTCTTTAGCCGGAATTTGGTCAACTTTGTGAAATACTCGTGGCTCTGGCTCGGGATGCTCGTTTGGTTCAAGAACATCCTCCTCGATTAACGGCTCGGTTTCTAACATTGTTTCTGGAATCACCTCTTTAGCTAAGACAACGGGTTCCTTGTTAGATGTATTCGATCCCTTTGACTTCCTTCGTTTGTTGGGTGGCGGTTCGATATCTGGTTCGCCACGGTCGCGTGCCGCTGCTCGAGACCTTGTAACGACGAGGGTTTCTTTGCTGTCTTGAATGCTTCGCTCCGAAATGCATTCCACTGGAATAACTCTCTTTAACTTAGGATCTGATGTTGACGCCAATGCGGCAAGTGCATCCGCAGTTGTATTCTCTCCCCGAGGTATGCGGATTAATTCGAATTTCGAGAAATTTTTAGATAAACCCTTCACCACTTCGAGGTACGCTTCCATTCTTGAATCTTTGGCCTCATAGTCTCCATTAAATTGGTTAACTACTAATTGCGAATCGCAATAAGCCAATACTTCCTTAGCTCCAACTCCTTGTGCTAATCGAAGTCCGGCAATCAGGGCTTCGTATTCTGCCTCGTTGTTGGAGGCATTGAATAACAACCGGAATGATTGTTCTAGAATTTCTGATGTTGGAGATTCTAACTTGATTCCCACTCCGGATCCTTGCTTTGTTGAAGACCCGTCTACGTGTAATTTCCAAGTTTGGTTCTCCGGCTGCTCTACCGTTCCAGGTATTGGTAACTCGGTTAAGAAATCTGCTAAAACCTGAGCTTTCATACTGACCCGGCTTTTGAATTCTATATCGTACTCGCTTAACTCCACCGCCCATTTCGCCAAACGTCCGGAATGACTTGGACTATGAAGTATTGTTCGGAGTGGCTGGTTGGTTAATACTTCAACCGAATGGGATTGAAAATATGGGCGCAACTTTCGGGCCGAAGTCACCACCGCGAGTGCGAGTTTTTCCATCATTGTGTATCTGGTTTCTGGATCCGTCATTGACTTGCTTACGTAGTAAATTGGTTTCTGCTCCCCACGGTCCTCCCGAACCAAGACTCCACTAACCGCGTGGTTTGAAACCGACACGTACAAATAAAGTTTTTCATCCACTTCCGGTTTGGACAGTATAGGTGGAGTGATTAAGTATGCCTTAAGCTGCCCAAAAGCTTCTTCACACTTCTCATCCCAAAGGAATCCTTTGTTCCCTTTTAGAATTTGGTAGAATGGCAACGACTTATCTGTTGATCTCGAGATAAAACGATTCAAAGCCGCAATCCGCCCAGTCAACCGTTGTACTTCTTTGAAGTTTCTTGGAGATGGCATGTTTAGAAAGGCATTAATTTGATTTGGATTGGCTTCAATCCCTCTTTTTGTCACGATATAGCCAAGAAATTCTCCGGATGGGACTCCAAATGTGCACTTCGCCGGGTTCAGCTTTATTTGATATTTATTGAGAATATCAAAACATTCCTCCAAATGCTTAACGTGATCTTCTTTCTTTAACGATTTAACCAACATATCATCTATGTAGACTTCCATAGTCTTCCCGAGGTGATTGTGGAACATTTTGTTAACCAACCGTTGGTAAGTTGCTCCTGCATTTTTCAAACCAAAAGGCATTACCTTGTAACAATAGATACCTCTATCTGTGATAAATGACGTCTTTTCTTGATCTTCGGGGTTCATCATTATCTGATTATAACCCGAGAAGGCGTCCATGAATGTTAACAGCTCGTTTCCAGCGGTGGACTCTACAAGTCGATCTATATGCGGGAGCGGGAAACTATCTTTGGGACATGCTTTATTTAGGTCTGTGAAATCGATGCAAACCCTATCTTTCCCATTCTTCTTTTTGACAACGACAGTGTTTGCTACCCATTCCGGGTATTGCACTTCTCTTATGGACCCTATCTTCAAAAGTTTATCCACTTCGTCATTTACTACTTTGGCTCGCTCCACTCCGAGCTTTCTTCTTTTCTGTTTCACCGGCTTGAAGCTTGGATCCACGTTTAGCTCGTGACAAATTATATTTGGATCTATACCAGGCATGTCTGTTGCTGACCATGCAAACGATGTTTTGTTTTTCTTTAAAAGTTCGACCAAAGCTTCTTTTGTTTGGCCAGTCAAAGTTGCTCCAATTCGAATTTTCCGGTCCGGCTTGTCTTCTTCCAACACCACTTCGATTACTACATCATCTTTCTTCTGCCCGCTAGGAAATTTTGTTCTTAGTCCCTCTTTTGCAGGCTTCGTTAATTGCTATTGAATCTTCATACGGTGGCTAGCTAGGTAACACGTCCGTGAAGCTTCTTGATCTCCCCGAATTGTTTCCACCCCATTTGATGTTGGAAATTTGATACATTGATGGTATGTAGAGGGGACTGCTTTCATTCGATAAATCCAGGGAGTCCCGAGGATGATGTTGTAAGCTGCGGGCTTATCGAAGACAACGAAGTCCACGATCTTCGATACCTTCTTGGCAAGGACCGGTAGCTTGATTGTTCCGAGAGACATGGCTGACTCGCTTGTGAACGCAACTAACGGAGATGGGGGTCCTACTATGTCTCCTCGGCAGATTCCCATTCTTTCTAGAGTACTTAAAAAGATCAAGTCGACCGAACTGCCCGTATCGATAAGGATCCTTGATACTTCGAAGTTAGCAACATCAAGAGTAATGACTAGAGCATCATCATGCGGTCTTTCGAGATGCCGCGTTTCTTCTTCGTTAAATGATATTGAGGCACCTTGAAGATCAACTTCTTCGCTCAAGCTTGCTTTGAGTAAGACATTTCGTCTATGTTTTTTGATGGACCTTATCGAATCTCGACAAAATTTTGAGCCTCCTAGAATCACATTGATCTTACCCTTCGAACTCCTTGGTTCTTCCTCGTTGGATAACCTTGGTCTTTTGGAATCTTGATCTTTGGAGTTTTCCTTTGCTTCGTGGTATTCCTTCACAAAATCTTTTATATCGAATTTGGAAAGATCTCCACTGGCCCAAAGCTCTGCGAGGTGCCTTTTAAGAACGCTGCAATCCTTGGTTAAATGTCCGGTTACTTTATGAATGTCGCAATATAGACTTTCATCACGGACCCAAGTGTTTGATCTTCCTTTCCCTTGGAATTGCTTTCCGACGGTACTGTTGAAGGGTTGCGACCCAAATTTCCTTGGTCCTTTGCTCTCCCTAGGCTCGAACTTCTTGGTAGGGACGGTGATTGCCGGCTTTTCTTGCTTATTTCTTTTGGCAAAACTTTCTTTTTCGTCCTCTACCTCCATCCAGTTGTTCGCGCGGAAGAGTGCATCCTGAATTGTGTCTGGTTTATGAAGTATTAAGTCTTCTTTAAACCTTGAATCATGATCCTTTTCGTAGGGCAGATAAAGCTGATTGCTGCGAGATTCTTGGGAGCTTTGACAGCACTCCTTTGAATTTGGTGATGAAAACTCGAAGTGACTCATTAGATCCTTGCGATAAGTTCCAAAGATCGGCATCCGAAACGCTTTTATCCATAAGGATGGAGTATTGCTTTAAGAATACGGCTGATAGTTCGTCGAAATTGCTGATCGAACCCGGCTCTAATTGGGTGAACCACATTAGAGCTTGGCCACATAGATTCTCCGAAAAAAGCTTGCAGTAGCCTGCGTCCTTATCAGCTTCATCCAACTCGACTCTTCCAGCTGCGATCAGAAAAGCTGCGAGATAGCTTTTTGGATCCTCCAATCCGCTGTAAGGGTCCAACTTGAGTTTCCGGGAATCTTTGATCCTCAAACTTGCAATTCGCGAGATGAAAGGTGTTCGCCTAGCTTCTTCAATGACTCGATTGATGTCTGGCTCCGAACTTGTAGCTTGATGAAATTTTGATTTCATTTCTTTTAATTCCTGGCTAACCTTCCTCATGGTCTCGAACTGGTCGAGGTTCTCCTGCTCGTATTGAGCTGCAAGTTGTTCTTCATCTCCGAGCTGTGTCTCTTCTTCCAACGTCTGAACTACATTATTAGTAGCACCGGGAGTTGTTTGTCCGCTGGTTTCATTTCGTGCAGCGAAACTTGGCGAGTTGAATATCCCTCTTCGGATTCCCACAAAGTTTCCTGCACTTAAAGAGCGAACACGAGTTTGTATAGTATTGACGTTTTGACTAAGAGATACCTGGGATGTTTGCAATGTATCGACGGCCTTTTCCACATCCGAGAACTTTTGTGATATGTCCGACATGGTTTGCTGCATAGCTTTGAGGGTTTCGGCCAATGATGTCTCAACGGTGTCTCCTCCGGACATTGTTGCTTATCTCGGAAGTGTAATAAAGAAAAATCTGACCACTCAAGAATCCTAGTTCCCCACAGACGGCGCCAAAATGTGGATGTCGGATTCACACACTCAAGTATTTTATTAAGTAGGAAAGATTATTCTTGAGGGACAAAAATGAATATGTAAAAAACTTATAAATTGCTACGAAAATTGCTATAGTATTTCTTTCTTGAGAGGAAGATCCCCTTTACATGGCCATTGGCCTTTATATTTATACATAGAGAAACGACATTAAAATGAGTAATTAAGTACAATTATTCCTTCTTAAATGTGTCCGTTTTGATTCTTTGACTTTAATGCTTCAACGTTTGAATTTGAGTTGACTCTGATCTTCATGGGCCTCGCCTTTTTGGCCCAATTGTCCTCGAACCGACTTACCCGTGTCTTCTACACCGAACTCATGTCACAGTGCAGTCACTTCGGATTCTCGAAGTGGTGACAACCACTTCGACCGTTCCCTCGGCTCACGGGTCCAATGGGCTTTATCCTTTATGGGCCATTATCTTGACTACGTGGCAATCTTTGGTTGGTCTCGGACTTCTGGTGCGGGATCCGACACCAACATAGATGAGTCCGCGTGTAAGAACTGTTGATCTTAATTGGCTTATCTCTAGTCGATTTTCAAGGTTTTTGTCTTGTCCCTAGTGCATTTTGCTATCTCGGTCCGGTTGGTAAGGTGTGATGGTGTTTTTATTTGTGTCTCTCCTATCGGTGGCTTCTTGCTTTCCTCCCTGTCGGTTTTGCTACTGGTTTGACTTCGGTGTGAGGTCTATCCGATCTTTTTGGTGCTTCCGGCGTTCACAGTTTCTTTGGGGAAGCTTGGTGAGAGTTTCTGGTTTCTTTGCGCAATTTTAGTGTTTAGGTCTTCTTGTTTCCTTAACGGATGATCTTCTTTAGATATATTGTCTCTTTGTTGATGGTCTAAATAGTTTTCCCGTTATGTTGGGGCTTTGCTTCCCTCTTTTGGGCTAAGTTTCTGGGGACATTTCGTTAGTCCGCCGGTGTTTGTATTTCAACTGGTATTTTACCTTGGGTTCTAAATAAAATTCAGACGAAAAAAAAAAAAAAAAGAAGAGAGGTATAGATGACAACTCAGAGAATAAAACAAATATCTATTAGAGACAAAACGGTCCAAATGATGAAAAAAAAAAAAAGACAAAACGGTCCAAAAGTTATGTACAAAAGATAAGCAAATAAAGTTACTTTTCACTACTTCCCATTCCATCGATCATCTCTTTACGTTACATCGACTTGGCTACAGTCCATTGTTGAGGTTGATAAGCCTAATAATTTGCTATGGAATGAAAATCATATATTGAGTTTAAAAATTGTAAAACCAAAAATAATAATAGCAACGAAAAGCACTTTTTCTGGTCCAGATTTTACTACGTATAGTTTCGTATTTTAACGGAGAATTTGCCTTT
This sequence comes from Arabidopsis lyrata subsp. lyrata, assembly GCF_000004255.2. Taxonomy (NCBI): domain Eukaryota; kingdom Viridiplantae; phylum Streptophyta; class Magnoliopsida; order Brassicales; family Brassicaceae; genus Arabidopsis; species Arabidopsis lyrata. The sequence goes on from NW_003302554.1 coordinate 18,094,487, forward strand.
TACTGGCAAAAGAGAAAACATAGTGCATTATCCTAATCTTGTACGGTTTTGCATAAAAGAAGTATATATATATATATATTAACTGTAATATATGAAACGGAAGAATTAGGCAAATTATTTTACAACTACTCTCTACTCGTGTGCATCCCCTCCAAATTTCATTGACCTTTGTTTGGTAATTACATAAGTAAATGAATTGCCACTAAAAATTTACAACAACATTTAATTATGATAAAACACAGATGGAACAATTAAGAATATAGATAGATCCGTTTCACACGAAGCAAATGGGTAGTTGATTATCTGCTCTTATATATTAAGACCAAGAAAAAACGATAAGTCAATTTGTTCCACATTACATAACCATGTGTCGTGGATCTCAACCCAACATTTGACTTGAAACAATTTATAATTAAGTATTAGTAATTCGATATATATACAGTGGATCTAGAACTCATTTATAGGTTAATGTGGAGTCGTTGTATTTCCATTAATGTCAGTGCCCTATTTCCTAACCTCACTCACTACGCTCTTTCTTACTCGATATTAGCATTACTGTATTTCTTACATTTTAACACCGAGTAATTTTATTTTATTATAGCACAAGTGGACCTGGTTCAGCTCTAAAATAATTTGATTTGAATCAAGTTTTGTACATTATTGAAAGTACCAACAAAAGGCGATCATAATTTGTAACTAGAAGTCTAGAACCGTAGTTGGGGACAAAAGTCAAAACGATTTCGCTACGTTACGTATATTTGCCAATTCATATAAGCTGTCTGAATAAATTATACCGAACTTTTTTTTTTGACAACTTTGGATCGACAAAGCTCGATCCATAGTCAATCCCTACTACGCGGGGTAACGCGATTTAGTGGAATCGAACTCCGGTGGGGAAGGCGGAGTCAAATGGACTTAACCACTTGACTAAAGGCACATTCCCACCGAACTTTTTCTTATTTTGTGTATTTTTCAAAAGTTTTTGAATTTTGTCGTTATACGAGTATACTCTGGTTTATTTCGGCTTTTCCTCCATTATTATATAATTTCTGTCGGCATTTTTCAGATGAACTTTTCTTTAAACGCATGGACTAAATCACAAACGTAAGCATAAAAATGGTGCTTTTTAAGCGTTTTTGTTTATCTTATAATTTTTTTTTTTTTTTGATAAATCCTATCGGCTATCCGGTCGGTTTCGGTAGAAACGCACCGAGGTGCTACATAGTGGACTGGTCCACCAATAATATATCTTGTAAATTTTACCGTACCAATAATATATACTTAAAATGATTAATGACATTTTGTTTATAAGCCAAAAACAAAAATCATTATTAGAAGACTAGAGAGTAGAGATTAGGCCTGAGCAAAATAACCGGAACCGAATATCCGAACCGAAAAATCCGAAAAAATATCCGAACCGACCGAACCGATTTTTAAAAATACCCGAATGGATCCTAGACCTCTTACCCGAAAAAAACCCGAACCGAACCCGAACCGAATCTAATATCCGTGGGTACCCGAATACAAATATACACCTAAAAATATTAGTTATATTTATACTTATAATATCCGAAATACCTAAAATTATAATCATAAATCCGAATATACTAGGTATTTTTGAGTAATTCGTATACATTTGGATATATTTGGTTAAAAAGTAACTAATGATGTAGTTTTCTTTTGGGTAATTTTAGTATTTTTATATATTTTTGGTTATATTTGGGCAAAGAGTAACCAATGTATTTTTGAGAAATCGGGTATTTCGGTTAGATTTGGGTATATACGAGTAAAAAACCCGAACCCGACCCGAACCCGAAAATTTTTCGGGTATTTTTGGTTATTTTCGAGTATTTTGCCTCTTTATTAAAATATCTGAACCGACCCGATCCGAACCGAATCCGAACCAAAATTTAAGAATACCCGAATGGGTCTCGACCCCCTATCCGAATAGATCCGATACCCGAAAAAAAAGAACCGAACCCGAACGGGTAGCCGAATGCCCAGACCTAGTAGAGATGTCTCTTTTTAACGTTTACCTTTTTGCAGTACGAGATATTTACAAATTACGAACTAGTTCTTGTGTACTATATAATACATAATTACATAGATTTCGTTGTGTGTGACGGTAGATCTAGACGATCGACAATATGGTATGGGTCATTTTTGTCTTGACTTGCATCACTTTTCTGAGTTATGATAAATTGTCCACAGTTATGACTATTACATGCACGTCCCAGGTTTATTAATACGTGACAATACCTCGTAAAAAGATACATGTTCATACGAAACATAATTATATAGTTATTTTAAAAACTCGGTTTTTTTTTTCTTTTTCTTATTTTTACAGCAGAAAAATCGGTTTCTATCATATATTAACACAAACCCACACTGTATTAATATGATTCTTAAAATCATAGTGACAACTCACTTCCAAATTCATGAGTCCATGACGCGTAGTCGAAGCCCAGATGGCCAGACATATACAATTAGCAAAAAAATAAAATGAAAATGTTAATTCAAAGAAAGTGAGGGATTTTTTTTATACTAAGATTGAGAACGTACCAATTTTAAGGGACATCCGATACTTAAATCTATGTTTTTTAGATCCAAAATATATATATATATATATGAATATTGGATATCAACAAACGAAAAAATTAAAAACTCCCAATTGCATGGAACAAAAGGAATTTCGCATTTCTTAATATATATAAACATCTTGACAGAAACTTGCACCTAATTTCCTCAACTAACTTGGCCTTAAGAGCTACCAAATCCACCACTCCTTATATTATATATACAATATAGATAGGGCCTAGGGGGGTTATACATCAAATTTCTGTTACGATATGTTTAATTAGTGAAATTGCACTTAACATCAATACATAATTATTTCATATTTCAAACAAATACCAAATATGTACGAAAACAAAAACGCAGCAAATTAAATAAACACTTACCATCGAGATATTACAATTCGAAGAAGAATAAATTATTTCAGTGGAAACGAAAAGATTGGATTTTTTTTTGTTTTAGTGGCGACAAGATCAGACTTATCATTAGTAAAACTATTCGATGTATACAATAAGATTAGAATCTATAGCGGCCAGAAACAAAGGCTTCATTATTGTTCACTCGAATCCAAGTTTTGTAATTCCAAGTCGACATTTCGTTTTCCAGAAGTTGATAGCTATCCATCTTTTGTCCCCTCATGTTGAATTTTTTTTTTTGTGTGTGTGTGTGTGTCAAATTACAGATAGGTCCCAAACTATATATATATATAGAACCACATTGCATTCAAATTTAAAGATATAAATCCATTTTAAACCGAGACTTGTGTCTTGACTCTTGTCATTCAAAACGCCAAAAACTATCAGCGTAAATATGATTGAAAGCCTAAAAAAATAAAAAATCGAACACTAGTTTTTGAACCGTACGATAAATCTTTCAACCACTAAACCACTATATATTGATACGTTATTTTTACCATGGTATATAAAATAGATTCATGTGACAAACTAGTCATCAATATCTTTTTTTTTTCATCAATATCTTTTTACTGGTTATTAGATCATATCGATTATTTTTATAAATTACTATAATAAAGTTTTCAAAAGTTAAAACCTAATTTGTAAAACGATAATATAAAAACCGCTTAAGACGACAAAGTAATATGATCTGCCATAAGTCATATAACTTTGAAGAAAGTATTATCGTAGGAAAACGATGGAAGGCACGAATCATAAATGATCAATGGGAGAGAATGAGATGGACCATAATATATCAACGAAAAAGGGGCTTTTGCAAAATTCTCAAAGGAATAATTATGAAATGAATAGTAAAAATAATTAATCAACAAAAAATTCCATGTGACATCTTTTAACATCGGTGGGGCTCTCTTCTCTTTTTCTTTCACGTCAAAATATTATAAAAGGCATTGTCACAATATATCACTCGCTCTTATAAGTTTCTCATGTGCACACATGCCATTGCATGTGGATCTCTTATATAACTCACAAACCCTTTCTATCTACAAAGTCCGATCATTAATGATTGTTCTTCAACACTCAAGATGAAAATTTGAGTGACTCGAATTTAAAGATTTCAAAACGAATGAATTGAATAAAAATAGTTTGTTTTGGATAGATATCGGCGATTGAATTTTTAACCGATTTGGGTGTGACGGCTTTTTCTTTAAATGTGTAGTTGTAGGGACGAATTTATACGAATGAAAACTTACGGAACATGTGAGAGAATTGAAGAAAGAGATAATGACTAATGACACTACAAGAAAACATAGCAAATTCCGACAAACCAAATAGTCGGAAATTCGTCGGAAATGGATGTTTCCGACGAATTTCCGATTACACCAAGTTTGTCGGAATTCTCTGGTCGGAAAACAATATTCGTCGGAAATTCGTCGGCAATTTCTGTCGAGATGAGTTGTCGGAAAATTTGTCGGAAATATTTGTTGGAAAATCGTCGGAAATATTCGTCGAAAGCCCGTCGGAAAGGTGTCGGAAATGTCCGTCGGAATAGCGACGGAAAATTGCCGACGATATCCCGACGGCATATTCCGACGCCATTCCGAGGAGATTCCTACAAACGACGCCGCAAGATCGAGTACGATTCCGACGATTTTCCGACCACAAATCGTCGGAAGTTCGTCGGAACGTTCCGACGAATTTCCGACGAATGGATGTTTCCGACGAATTTCCGACAAAATATAATATAATAATAGATTTAATAGTTTCCGACGAATTTCCGACAAATCGTATTTTTTTATTATTTTCCGATGAATTTCCGACAAAATATTATATTTTATTAAAAAAAATATATTTATATTTTATTGTTAATTAATATAATTAATTAAATTAAATAATATTAATTTAATTTAATTGTAATAATTCAATAAAACAAACACAAATATTATATAAAAACATAATTAAAAAAAATAAAATTCACCACATAATATAAAAAACATAATTAAACATTAATAAGTTCTTAAACAACTAAAAATTATTACAAACGCGAATATTATATATTATCAAATAGAGTGTCAACGTTATTTGTTTCATTTTGATTTCCGGGTTGATCTTGGCGAGAAGGCGGAACGATGTCGGGATGAAGACGGGCCATCATATCCATCCAAAACTTACAATCTTTTAATTGAGTCTTCAACTCGATGATTTCGGCTGCGTTTTCTTGACAATTCACGTGTGCATGTGAATATGACGAACTTCCGCCCATGTCTTCGTCAAACGGAATGGAACCGAATCCAAATCTACGTCCTTTTTTAACTTCAACTTGCTATTATAATGAAAATGTTGTTAGGAAATAAAACATATTATCTAAATTATAATATTTTAATTACTATTACTTACCGATCGGAAAATATCGTTTTTTCTGCTTGGGTGAGTTGATAATCATCAGGCGTGTCCGAATGTTGACTCATTTGTGTGAGTTTCTCTTTCTCCATCTCCCGACATCGACGAGCTATTGCCTCAGCTTTTTTATCAACAAATGTCCCGTCCGATTTCCGTTTGTGAGTCTCCTCCATGAATGTCACCATATCGGGATACTCACCGGTTTCGGGATTACGCTTGCATTTAAAATATTTATTAGTTAAAAATTTACAATAAAATTTATTATAATGCAAATTGAAATGTAAAAAATTTAAATTTTTATTTACCATTTTTTCCTTTTTCCGGACATATGGCATTGATCCACAAGTATGTTTAGCCATGCCATAGCCTCCGCGTTCACTCTTGCGATTTTGAGAATTAGTTTCACTACGGGACTTATTTTGCTCTTGTAACCAATATGCAATAAGCCCTTGCCAAACGTTTTCTCGCATCCATTTTGGCTTTTCTTTCCCGTTAAGCCATTTCTTTTTCCATCCATAAACATAATCCAATAAACGTACCCCACATATCTCCTCAAATTTTTCTTGTACTTCGCCCGTAAGACCATAATCCCAATTAAATTTTTGCTACAATGTTAAAAAATTTAAAATATATATATTTTTAGTGTTGTCAAATTTTAAAATTTAATTTTTTTAGCTAAAATTATAAACAAAGTAAATAAAGCATAAATTTTATTTAAATAAACTAACCGCAAATGCCTTAAACCAATGTTTCTTTGTGTCTCCGGAGACCGACGTAATATTCGGAGCGGGCTCGGGGAAATCGCTCTCCATGATTTTCTTGATAATCTTTGTGAATCCTTTATCGAATCTATACCTATAATTACCAAATTATTTAATTGAGATTATCTACGTAAAACTATAAATTAAATAATACAATTTCTTACCAAGTTGTTCCGTTCATACGGCTTGGGTCGATCTTTTTCAATTTATCTCGACCCGGAGCACGGAGTAATTGGTCTAGCGTCATAGAATCGAGTGGATTTGCATCATCATTCCGTGTAGGCATCGCCAATGGTTCCGTCTCCGGAACTTCCGTGTCCTCCATGGGAAAATCATCCGGTGGTTGGGTTTCGGAACCAAGATTCAAATCCGGAGCAAACCCACGTTCATTACAATACGCCATATATCCACTCCACGATCCATTATCCATCTCCTTAATCAAATAAAAAATTTATAATTAGTCTTTTGAATTTTATAAACAAAATTATGAAGAAAATAAAACTTAACATCTTACCTTAAGATGTGAGAAGTGTGAGAAGATGTGAGATGTAAGATGTGAGAAGTGTGAGAACTTAATCACGTTTGAAGTGAGAAGTGTGAGAAGTGTGAGAAATCTGTGAGTCGTATATATATAAAAATTTCCGACGACCATATTTGTCGGAAATTCGTCGGAAAAAAATGCAGCGGGAATTTCAAACCAATTAACTTTCCCTCTACATTTACGAGATCCGCGAGAAATTAATGTAACCAATTTCCGACGAATTTTCCGACGAATTTTAAAAATTTGTCGGAACAGCCAATCCTGCCTTAATTAAATCTTGCGGGAACATTTTCCGACAAATGTTCCGACAAATTTTTAAATTTCGTCAGAAAATTCGTCGGAAATTGGTTACATTAACTTCTCTAACGCCCGGGAAAAGTAAACGGCAATAAATTTAAGACCCAATCTCCGACGGAATTTCCGACGACCATATTTGTCGGAAATTGGACATTAAATCTCCTGAGTCTCGTAAATGTTCCCGCTTCAGTATTTCTGAAAGAAAAGTAAAAAAAATAAATTAATTCAATATAGCCTAATTCCGACGATTTTCCGATGGAGAAAATAATGTCGTCGGAAAATTCGTCGGAACCAGGGTATATTAATTTAAATAATTTTAATTATTTTGTGTCAAGTATTTCTTTAATTAAATATACCCTGTTTTGTATCAAGATATATTTAAGCGGTACAAATTTAATCTCAAACGTTTCATACGACAGTTCCGATGAAAGTATGAATAAAATAAAATATTAGAATGGTTTAATTATTATAAAATAGAAACAGATTTTTTTAACAAATAAATTATAATGCATATAATATGATAAATTTAAAAGCATTTAAACAGATTTTATAAAATATATATATAAAACTAAAGACGATATATTTGATTTACTCAGAATCGGAAGAATAATCTGAACTAGCAGAATCATTTTGATCTTCAAACTCTTCTCCATCCTCTTCGTCTTCCGCATTTTCCCATATCTGTTCGAGTTCTATGTTCTCAATATCAACGAGGGGAATGTCACCGACAGATTGATCTACTTGCGTAATTTCGTTTACTGCAATTTGTTGTAGCGGTTCCTTTTCTTTCACCCCATCAACTCTGCTTCTTGGATTAATTTGATGAGCCGTAATCCATGGATATTGTCGAACACCTACTTGTGGATATGGTATGTAGCAAACCTGTGCTGCCTGAGATGCAAGTATAAACGGATCGTACTTTCTTAACTGCTTAGTCGAGTTGATCTCTGTGACACCATACTTTGTAAGTCTAACACCTCTTCCAACTCTAGGATCATACCAGTCACACTTGAAGAGTATACATTTCAAATTTATGACTCCCGGATATTCAACCTCTAATATATCAGTAATTTCACCATAGTAGTCTATCGAATCTGTACGAACAACGACCCCATAATTCACTGTTTTTCTGTTAGTAATCCCTGGACGTTTTATGAAAACGTAGCCTCGAGTGCAATACATCGGGTATGCCATTGCCCTTGATAGAGGACCTCCAACCAACTCTTCAAACCATGTTGGATAGTGTTCCTGCCTACTTGCGGCTGATTTGATCTGCAAAACATACAAGCAAATGTACGATTTTAATAAATAGTAACCATGTTCATAATATATGTAAAATCAACGGTGAAAACTTACATAATATTTTAACCAATTAGCATATTGTGTCTGCTTCATTTCCTCTTTTCGAGCCTCTGTCATGTTTGGATACGCTCCAGACACTTGATCATCAAAGATCCTACAGACATTTGTTTTTTTGTATAAGTAATTATTTTGCAAATAATATATGCGTATTATTAAGGTATGAATTTTGTTTCTTACTTCTCGAATGGTATGACATCGTCACAATTCCGGAGGATGTAAGTATGAATGTGATTAAATTCTTGATCTGTAAACCATACTTCTTTTTTCTTCCCACTCAGTCTCCCGATTTGAGAAAAGATATCTGGGACAGATGTATGGTAAAAAGGCCGCACACCCCCATCATCGTACCTACCTGGTTTTCTTGCTTTTGTTTGGACATTTGGAGCAAAATAGTAGGCCGAAAAATGAGAAGTCTCCTCGTTTATGCTTTGAGCTACTATTGATCCCTCAACTTTGCTAAGATTTTTAACTTTTTTCTTCAAATGGAACATAAAACGCTCAAAATGATACATCCACCGGTACTGAACTGGACCGCCTAGTGCTGCTTCACGAGGTAGATGGATAGGCAAGTGCTCCATGACATCAAAGAATGATGGGGGAAATAATTTCTCCAAATTGCAAATGATAATCGGGATATTATCTTCAAGTGTATGTAGTCCTTCGACTGTTAGAGATCTTGAACACAAATCTCTAAAAAATGCACCTATCCCTGCAATTTAATTAATAACTGTAAACAAAAAAAGAATATATACATAAAAAATAACATATTAAAATAATTGAAAGATAAGTTGTTTGTACCTGCAATTGCTTCATGGACAACATTTGGTAGGAGTTGTGTAAACGCAAATGGTAGTAAACGTTGCATGAAGACGTGACAGTCATGACTTTTCATCCCAGCTAATCTACCACTGTGATCATCAACACAATATGATAGATTTGATGCATAGCCATCAGGAAATTTAACATCATCAATTATCCACTGAAAAAACTTGGTCTTCTTGCTTGCATCTAATCTCCATATAGGAATAGGACCTACTCCGTCTGCAAGCAAATGGAGATCCTCGCGCGCACATATATCGGGTAAATCCATTCTGGATTTGATATTATCTTTAGTCTTACCCGCGACATTTAAAATGGTGTTAATTATATTGTCAATGAAATTCTTCTCAATATGCATAACGTCAAGACAGTGGCGGAGTAGATGATTTGTCCAGTACGGTAACTCCCAGAAGATACTTTTTTTATGCCAATTATGATGTTCTCCATATCCATCAATTCGGACATGGCCATTACCGCCTACCGATGATGTACAGTCAACATCAAAATCACGAAATTGATTCAATATATAATCACCATCATACTCAGGTGGCGGTGGATCACGGATACTCTTGTTCTTGCGGAACAACGTCTTACTACGACGATATGGATGATTTCGTCTTAGAAAACGACGATGACAATCAAACCAACTTGATTTCCGGCCATGTCTTAGTTGGAAGGCATCTGTATTATCTTGACAATATGGACACGACAGTCTTCCATGAGTTGTCCAACCCGATAACATGCCATATGCGGGAAAGTCACTAATAGTCCACATCAATACAGCACGCATGTTAAAATTTGTCTTTGTGGAGACATCATATACCCAAACCCCTTGGTACCATAACATTTTTAACTCTTCTATAAGCGGCTGTAGGAACACATCAAGTGAACGACGAGGGTGGTTTGGACCAGGAATCAAAATGGTTAAGAAAAGAAATTCTCTTTTCATGCAAAGGGAAGGTGGGAGATTGTAAGGGGTGACTATTACTGGCCACAAAGAATATTTTCTACCTGACTTTCCAAATGGATTGAATCCATCCGTGCATAAACCAAGATAGACATTCCTTGGTTCATTAGCAAAGACTGGATATGTAGAACAAAAATGTTTCCAGGCCGATGCATCCGATGGATGTGAAATCTCCCCGGTGAATTCATGTTCAGCGTGCCATCGCATACCCTCCGCTGTCCGATCTGACTAATACAACCTCTTCAACCTATCAGCCAAGGGCAAATACCACATACGCTTATATGGTATTTTGTTTCGCCCACTAGTAACCTGAAACCTTTCAGCACCACAGAAACGACATTGAGACATATTTACATTATCTCCCCAAAAAATCATACAATTTTCTCTACACACGTCAATCATTTGGAATGGTAAACCTAGCCCAGATACCAATTTTTGGATTGCGTTGTATGAAACTGGCGATAAATTATTTTCCGGTAGATAATCGTGGATAAAATCAGCCCACGCATCAACGCAATCTTCACTTAAATTGTAGTCTGTTTTGATGTTCATCATACGTGTTGCGGCGGATAAAGGAGAATGACCCTCTCTGCATCCTGCATATATCGGATGATTTGCAGCATCTAACATATCGAAAAATCCCTGTGTTTCTAAGTTGGGTTCCTCCGCAACATTAGTATTTTCTACGTTATCATGAAATTCACCACTACCAATTACATTATCTTCTTCCTGGTGAATATGCTCATCGCTAATTATAACGTTTTCATCTCTTCTTTCACGACTACTACTAGGACCCGATCTAAAATCCTCCCCGTGAGAAAACCATATATAATATCCTGGTGTAAAACCTCCCCAATATAAATGATTCCAAACAATGTCTTTTGCAAGAAAATGATCATTACAACATTTGACACAAGGACATGCCATAATACCTTCGATACGCGTCATTTCTTGATTAGATGCAAACTGCATGAATTCCATTAAACCTTCCTTGTACTCCTGCGTCATAGCTCCGGTCTCATCATCTAATCGATTATACATCCACTCTCTAATTTTATAAATATTATGAGAAGACATTTTTTTTTCCAAGATTTTCTTGTGTTTCTGTTTTTTTTTTTTCAATTTTTTTCTTGTGTCTATGATTCTTTCGTTGTCTAGTATATATATAAAACTTTTCCGACTAACATTTTGTCGGAAATTCGTCGGAAATTCTAAAGTGGTTACCTTTAATATTTCCGACGAACTTCCGACAAAATGTCGTCGGAAAGGTTTGTCGGAAATTCGTCGGAAATTCTAAAGTGGTTACCTTTAAAATTTCCGACGAATTTCCGACAAAATGTCGTCGGAAAATTGTCGGAAATTCGTCGGAAATGCTAAACTGGTTACTTTAAATATTTCCGACGAATTTCCGACAGATCTTCCCGACGACATTTTGTCGGAAATTCGTCGGAAATATTAAAGGTAACCACTTTAGATTTTCCGACAACTTTTCCGACTAATTTTTTCGATCAAGTTGTCGGGATTACGTCGGAACATGTGCAGTGAATAATCACGTGTTTACCTCGTTGTTTCCGACAAATTTTCCGACAAGTTTCCAAGCAGTTTCCGATGACATTGGATTGTCGGAATTTTCCATGGTTTCCGACAAATATTTCCGACGAAATTCCGACGAATTTTTAATCGTCGGAAAAGTTTTTATGTTTCCAACGAATTTCCGACGAAATATTATTTTCTTGGAAGTTTGTCGGAAATTCCCCGGAAATCCGTCGGAATAATTCCGACTAAATATTTCGTCGGAAATTGCTATGTTTTCTTGTAGTGTGAGACATATCGTTGAGTCATGAGTGATATATATGGATGTGGAGTTTACAAGTGATTTAGATGGGTACCAATATCCTCATGCTTTAATCCTTTTTTTTTTTTTTAATATTGTACTAACTTATTTCTCTCGAATAATTGCTTAGTGACGCATTCATGACCATGACATGACTGGATGAGCCATTTCCTCTTTTTTTTTTTGGTACAAACGAGCCATTTCCTCATTTATGAAGAAAAAAAAACTTCGAGCTTTCTAGTGGCCCAATTTTGAAAATATAGTAAATGCCTAAATGGTTTCGTTTAGGCCCTTCGTGTATATTTTGAGAAATCATGGGCTATATTGGGCTTTCTCCAAAAGAAAAGTATTAAAACATTTTTTTTCCGAAGAGACAAAAGGAAATGGGGTGAGAGAGGCTCGAACTCTCGACCTCAGGATTACTCAGTAGCTATGAGACCTACGCGCTAGCCAACTGCGCCACCACCCCGGATGACTATATACGACCTTTGTATATATAATTCCTGTCAAAGTGTTTTTTTTTTATTGTTTTTTTTTTTGTTAAGCAATAGATATGTATACACGAGATGAATTATCAGTATTTAAAAATGATTTTTAATCAGTATCTGATTTGTGCTTCTCAAATGGACAATACTCAACCAAAGAAAACTGAAATAATTTGTAAGATTATAAACTAGACCAAAACGTTACAATTGAGGTTATAAGCCGATAAAGACCAGTTGGTTCTTAATTACTAATCGATGACTTTATTGTAAATTTGTAATTGTATTATTCACTATTGAGACAACATATTTGAAAGCAGTTAAGCATGACAGGAAGTCCACGTGGAAGGAGTTGAGACAGTTCACTGGAATCTCTTTCCCATTTTTTTCCTTCCAACTGTCTCTTCTCTTTGCCACGTTTCCTGGCCCCTCACTTTGCTTTACTTGTCTCCATATTTTGTTCTTTATCAAACTAAATTCTTTTTCCAAACAACAATATTTATTTGCATTTTTGAAAATTTTCAAAGACTTCAAAAGTCTATTATATTTGATTAAAGTATAGTTGGTTGTTTGGGCCTATTTAATTAAAGTATAGCTATAAAACAGTTTTCTTTGGGTTTAAACAAAGTTTTAAATGGATAAATCATAAATCAAATGTCTTGGACTTCAAATGCCTATTTCTTAAGAATTTTTTTTTAATTATTTGTCTTTTTGGACATTATTTGAATAAGTAGGCATGGATAATTGTTGCTACACATTTGTGCAAGATATTTTTATTTTTTGTAAAAAAACATTTAAGCAAGATATTATTAGCTTGTTGTTTCATAGATATTTTTTAAAACCTTTTCAAGCCTTTATACTTTGTGATCGAATGTTATTTCGTTGAATATCCACTACAATTTCTACTTTTAAATGTTTTTTGTTTGTAAATAGGAAACAATTACATTTACACCAATGAAAGGGATTTGATGCAGATTATAAATATTGATTTTGTATAATATCTATGGATAAAATTAAAAATACAACTTGTGAGAAAAAGGGAAGTGAAAAAGGGGATTAAAAATGATGATGAGGAATAAGGATGGTCGTGCGTCTATGAAAGCTGCTCTGCAGTGAGCCCATCTCATGTATATATATACCTTTTATCTTCATATTCAACTACACACATATAAGCACATGCACAGTCATATAAATTTGAGCGCATATAGAATGGTGCCATTTTGAAGAGCAAGATATTTTAGACAATTCAATAATGGATATGTTAATCGAAAGCGTCGGTAGGCATATGGTTCGTGGACGAATGCTTCTTTTTAGCTATTTCAACATAATTTGGGGTCTAGGATATTCGACTAAAAGAGATATTTAATGTTTTTATAGGTTTTATATTTCTTGTGACGGCGTCAAATGTTGTTATAGTTCTGCATATTTTTTTTTGGGTCAGTTTGAAAACTGCCCTACTTTTTTTGTTTGAAAAATACCCCTTTTCTATTTCTAATGAAAATTATAATTTTTTATATGTAAAATAATAATTTTGTCCATATTTAAATTAAAGGTGTATTTTTAGTAAAATCAAAACTAAATTAAAAATTGAGAGAAAAAACAAAATAAATTCGAAATAATATTAATTATTCTTATAATTATTTTTTTAGATAAAGATAATCTATTTAATTTCTATATTAAATCTAACAATATGATATCTAAAAATATTATAAAGTTTATCCCTTTATAGTTTCATGTTATATAAACAAAAAAATCTCAACGTAACAAGCCAATTCTTCAACTCCAAAATCTGTCCAATTGTAAGATTAACGTAGATTACGATTTAACATCGGTAGAATGCTGTAGTATATATGTGTTATTGATTAGATCAATGTACGACTTATAGCGTTAACATAATATTATTTGTTTTATTTACTTGTGTTATTGATTAGAGATGGAGTACCCAAAAACCAATGGAAATCTAATAAAAGTAATGTTAGTCAAGAGATTTTGTAAGTAATAATGAACTATTAAAGTTTAATCAAACATAGGAACGTGAATTCACTAATTCACAATTATTTTTATATTGTTTAAAAAAAAACTTAAAATAAAAATTATCTTCAAAATTGTTAGTTACTTCAAATTTTAATTTGAAAACTAAATTAATAAATTTTCTGTTTTACGTGTAAATTATTTTTAATTATTATTTATTGAAGCTGTTTTAGTAATTTAATATATTAAAACATAGTTTTTAGAAGAAAAACAAAGATAGGGTATTTTTCAAACAAAAACTCATAAATAGGGCATTTTTCCAAATTTACTCATTTTTTTTGGTATGAATGTAAAAATAGTTCTGCATATATTATTTTTGTAATGACGATATCATGTCTTCATTGTGTGACGAACATGGAAACGGCAAGGTTTTGTGTGTGTCGTTTCATTTCTGAGTTATCTTACAAGTCAAAGTATTGTTATTTAGAACAATAGTGTACATTTAAGACATTAAAAGAATGGAAAATTGGCAATGCCACTTTAGCTATATATATATGTGAAGGACTTAATTAGCATACGTACAATATTTAGATCACTAACAACAAACAAATTAGAAAAAATATTAACAACAATGCTAAACATTTCGAATCAATTACGAATAAAGGACTTATTTTGATGGCTTTTATAGAATTTGCCATTTTATCAAAAAACTTTCAAAATTGCCATTTTCTTATATACAAAAACACAAATTTACACATAATACTTGGGTTTATTAGGTTCCAGTTTTTTGTAGGGTATAGTTTTTGTTATAAAATATATGTTTTATGAAATTATTTATCCAAATGTTTAGTTTTTAAAAATGGCAAAAATGGCAAATTTGAAAAAATGTTGAGAAAATGGCAATTCTGAAAAATGGTTGAGCAAAAATGGTTTTTTAGATAATAATCCCTAAACATTTCATATATGTACGTTTAAATTTATAAACTAATCATATAATTTCCTGGCGATAATCATAGATGGTAGAGAGAATACTAGTTTAGTTATAGTCGTCTTATACTCTCATAACTGGATTCACCAACTAACGTGGCTTGAAGCCATATATATAATGCATTTAATTAAAAAGGACCATATATATATATATATATATATATTATAATATTTAAATATTAAAAAATTGCACTAGACACTAAATATTATGGCTGATTCAACATGACTACATGATCAATATAATTATAGTTTCATAGTTGTAAATATGGAGGATGAGAAATCTTTAAAGGGATCTATCCGAAAGTCAAGAGCCTCTTCGTCAATATTCTGATTAAAAAATTTTCCAATATGGTTTGGTGGGAAGAATAATGGACTTCCACTAATCATGAAAACTCATCACAAAATCTGTTTGGCTTAATCACTAAATAAATACTTGATATTTCACACAAACACACTTTACATCGTTTTGACAATATTATTGAGTTTGTATAATATTAAGATCGGGTTGTCAGTTAGCTATACATGTCCTTCTTTATGATAATATAACCTAATCAGATTATGGGATCACGAAATTATGCCCATAATTATTCAAAATTAAATCTTCGAATTCAGATTATATAAACTATGAAAAATAAAAATAACAAAAAGAATGTAATTCTAAAATCCAGACTGTTCTTTTTTTCGTCCGTTCATAGCTTTCCAGTAAGCTAATGATTAAAGGAAGGTTAAGTACATGTTAGCATGTGAGAATAAGGAATAAGTTCCATTATTCAATAGAAAAATATATACATATATGCATTTAAATTAATATTGAAAACTATATATTAATTTCATGTGAAAAGAAATCAAACTATTATTGGTATATATATGTATCACACGAAACCTACAGAGACAAGCAGGAGGAAGAGAACAAGAGACCAACTCAAAAGAGAACATGGGAAATGATAAAACAAAATATAGAACTTATCAAACAACTGTAGTTTTGACAAAATCTGCATATTTTTTAAAGTACTACAAGAATTTTAATATATTTTTCCTTCGATAACCTAAAAGTTCTACACAAATAGAAACATCAAAGTATCAATAACTTTCTAATAACGACACATATAATTTTTCTATTGGATTGAATAGTGTAAGATTCAGTATTAACATTATAAGTTTATTTCTAATAACATCCAAAAATGAGTATTATTAAAATCTACCATTGGTTATACAAATTAAAAATTAACAAAAACTAATCACACTACATGACATCTGGTAAGTATGTACCTTAAGTATTTAAGATATGGTATACAGTTAAGAAAGAATTAAATCTGCATATTACATAAAAATATTAAATACACCAGAAGAACGTCGTTATAATTAAAAAGAAGATTTCTGAAATAAAAGTTGCGGAGGAGATATAATGTTAAAACCTGGCAAATTAGACAGCGAAGACATACTCAAGTGCTGCCTTGTCACACTCTCTCTCTCTCCTTCTCCTTCTTACAAAACCCTCCAATCTCAATTCTAATGTCCCAAAACAATCTTCTTTCTCTCTCTCTCTCTCTTCTCTCTTCTCTCTATCTACGTATGTGTAGGGTCGAAGACAATACGACGCCGTTTCAAGGGTTGCAATTTGCAACCTTTTGATTGGTCTCTCTTCTCTTTGCCCAACCAAAAACAACCTTTGATGATATAAAGATCAGCCAACTTTGTCCATTCCAAATCTCTTTTTTTTCCCCTAATGTTTTAGACAAGCACATTTTTCCATAATTATTTATTTATTCAATTTTATCTGTTTTTGGGGTTTTTATATCATCATCATCATCGGAAGACTTCCATATTTGTTAATCGTGATATTCATTAAATAAAATGTCTCAAACGAGCTATTATCGATCACCGTTCGGAGACACGACTTACACCAAAGTGTTCGTTGGAGGATTAGCATGGGAAACTCCTACCGACGAAATGCGTCGTTACTTCGATCAGTTCGGAGAGATTCTTGAAGCCGTCATCATTACCGATAAAAACACCGGCAAATCTAAAGGCTATGGATTCGTAAGTTCTTTTTCTTTTTCTTCATTCACACAATGTCTCTATCTCTTTGGTATGATTAAGGGTTTGTTCGTTGGATTGCTCCGATTCTTAATATAGGTGACGTTTCGGGAGGCGGATTCAGCCACGAGAGCCGTCGCTGATCCAAATCCGGTGATCGACGGAAGAAAAGCCAATTGTAATATTGCGTCTTTTGGACGGCCTCGACCATCGCCGCCTCGAGGTTTGTTTCTTAAACTTGAGTAATTCCGTAAAGTCTTTCTTTATGTACATAATTTTGGAGGATTAGTTTATTTGATGAGTTTTTATATGATCACGATATATTAATGGTTTGGTACGTTATCAAGAATTGTCTGTTTTTTTTTTTTTTTGTCTTTTTTTTGTTGTTGTTAATATAAAGATATTTGATCGTATAGAACATAATAAACGAGATTAGTTGTACTCGTTGAAATTAGAATAAGTACATTGTTATGTGCGTAGTGTACAACATAAATATAACCAATCAAATCCAATTTTGAGAATGCGAACATTTTTTTGGGGTCAAAAGAATACAAACATGCATTTTTCTTAAAAAAAAAAAATACCGTGGAATTACTAGTTTTTGAGACCTAAATTATCAATTTACTCGACGATAAATGTTTTTGTTTTGTTTAGCAATGTACTCTCTTTTTCAATGCTTTTGTTTACTAATTGGTTGTAGGTCGAGGACAAACAGGAAGTCCGAGTCAGTACCAAAGTGGAGGACCATCAGGTTATACCGGGATGGCTGCACCACTGCCACCGGCTGCAGCTCCCCAGCTCATGTATCCGTCCTACGGGTAAGCTCTTATATATCGATTTTCATAAAATTAAAAAACTAAAATCCTTAGAAATGTTTCGCATAAGGAGATGGTCCATTGCGATAGATATGGTAGGAGACAATTTAATGCGTCAATCGAGCCACTTGTTGTCAGGCTGTAAATATGATAACAGTAATATGTAGATAAAAAAATCATGCAATGAATTATATAGTCGGATATGGAACTTGAGAAACCCTTAACGTGCAAGAGTGTATTAATTACTAGAAGGAAGTTCTTATTAATTTTTTTTTTTTATATATAGTAACATGTATCAAATTTAATAAGTAGAAGTGGAATTTGTATTTTCTGAGGAAAATTATAATGATCTCTATTCTTTTTTTAATAGAGAATCATTCAATTCTTCGTTTTTTTCAGGTACACCTATAACCCTGATCAATTCGGGTACCACCAAGTAAGTCCACCTTCCTCTCACTGACATATACATACGCAACACATAAAGCAAAATCGAATTTAATCATGAATTTAATCATAAAGATATGAAATTAATAATAGATTTTACGTACAACGTATCTTGCACATGTCGACCACTTACATAATGCATGAAAAACACTAGCACATGCATGTTTGTTGTAATCATAGACATCGACTATGATGATGATGATCATATACATGCAACAGGCACTGTACAACACACAGTTGCAACAAGCACAATACTATCAGCAGCAACAGCAGCTTTATGGAGGAGGAGCAACATCACCATCATCATCAGGAACTATCATGCCTTCTCCATACTATTATGGCTATTCTCTTCAAGCTCCTAGAGTACCATACCAACATCATCATCATCATCTTCCTCAACCATATAATCCTCAACAACATCATCAACGGTTTTCTTCTCCTTCTTTCCTCGTTTACCCATCCAATTCCTCTTTTACCCCTCCTCTCCAAGGACTACTCTCTTCTTCCACCGGTACGTACTTAATCACCCTCTTCAACTCCTCTTCTTCTTTTTTTTTCTTTTTTCATATTTCTTTGGATATATGTACTCATACTAATTAATTTAAATTTAGAAACCTATATAACTTAACATGATATCAAAGCCTCTAGATTTCTTTTTATAAAGTACATTCATCAATCACGATATCATCTAAACCCTAGATTATTAATTAGTCCAAATAGAGTGTGTTACGTTCTTGACCCAAAAAGTGTCATCTCGAAATGGTACTAGAAGAACTATCATATCGAAAATAGGTGTTAGAAATCTCACATCTGAACTAAAATGTGCTCTAATCCAATAAGTAGGTGACATAAATCATCAATAATCTATTCATATGAACAATTAGTTTTTAGTTAAAATTCCTAACATTAACGTTATTATATATATTATTTGTCACTGTTTTCTCTAAAAATATTTGTCCCTCTTATTCGAACGACACCGTTTATATCATCACGTGTGATGGCATTGATCATTCATGCACGTAATTGATCCTTTATGCTGTCTTAAACTCGAAAAAGAAACATACTCCATATTTGATGCACTCTAAGCAAAAAAAAAAAAAAAAGGGATTTGGGTTTGAAATGGAAAAGAAAAGGAGAGTGAATGATTGGAGAGAACAGTGAATAAAGGATAGCATGTGGAGTGAGCTGTCTGTTTCAATTACATTGGTATATGTGTCTCTTCTATCATCTGTCAATTTGGTCGCCAATCGTCATGCCAGTGAAGCCACCATACACTGACAACATCTACCCGAACGTATATTTATGTTTGTATATATGCATATTCGTTTTGGACCCTTTTGTGTGTGTCTAAATCTAACATTAGGCCTGGGCATTCGGGTACCCGTTCGGGTTCGGTTCTTTTTTTTCGGGTATCGGGTCTATTCGGGTAGGGGGTCAAGACCCATTCGGATATTCTAAAATTTCGGTTCGGGTTCGGTTCGGGTTCGGGTCGGTTCGGGTATTTTAATAAAAAAGCAAAATACCCGAAAATAACCAAAAATACCCGGAATATTTTCGGGTTCTGAAATTACAACCATCAACACCAAAGAACCTATTTCTTCTTGATCTTTCTTTCATCTCCCAATTTGTACAATCTTCACATTTTTATCTAAAATACCTAATATATTCGGATTTATGATTGTAATTTTAGGTATTTCGGGTATTATAAATATAAAAATAACTAATATTTTTAGGTGTATATTTGTATTCGGGTACATTCGGGTACATTCGGGTATTGGATTCGGTTCGGGTTCGGTTCGGGTTTTTTTCGGGTAGGAGGTTAGGACCCATTCGGGTATTTTTAAAAATCGGATTCGGGTTCGGTTCGGGTATTGTTCGGGTTTTTCGGTTCGGGTATTCGGTTCCGGGTATTTTGCCCAGGCCTATCTAACATATTGACATTGCATTTGGTTTTTGTTACCATTTTCAGTATCATCCTAATATCCGTTATCATTATTCATCTAAATCAGATTAAGTTGCAACATTAGTATGAACTATTGTCTGATTTTATATGTTTTTTTTTTGTTTCCTCCAGATTCTGAAGCAGTACCACAACAAATACCAGCTACAGAAGGCGAAGCAACGACTGCTCCTGAAATTACAACCATCAACACCAAAGAACCTATTTCTTCTTGATCTTTCTTTCATCTCCCAATTTGTACAATCTTCACATTTTTATCTCTCTCTCTCTCTCTGAAAGAACCCAGCTAATTCATTTTTTCTCAACAAGAGTAATGACTTGAGCCCCAAGAATACAGACTCAAGTCTCAAGACTGTCAAACCTAAAAGACGGCTAAAGGGAAATCTCTTGTCATATTTTGCTCTTTTTCTGACGAAATATATATATAAATTTGAGTTCTTCATATTCTTTGTTTACTCATTTATTTTATATCTAATAATTTCTACTTTATGCTATATGATCCTTTATATCCTCTTATTTTCTTGGGAGTTTCAATATGGATATACACATAATAATTATATGATCCAAAGTGAGAAGACACCACTGATCTACTGTATATAATAACTATATATAGATAATTGCAACTTGCAAATACATTTAAAATTGTGATTAAAGCCAGCCCAAATGATATTGGGAACACTTCTAATGGGCCTTTGGATACGTAAAGCCCAATTAGGTCGATCTAATCGTGACCTGTTAGGACTTTGTTTACCACCGTTTCAAAATTCGCGTACGATGATCCCAACGGTGGCGCCGAAGCTTCTTCCGCCATGCACCGCCACTCCACCACCTTCTCTCTTAATCTCATTCCCTTCTCTCCGTCCATGAGATCTTTGACCACCGCCTCCACTCTCTCCCTCTTTACCTCCTCGCCGATCTCAATCCCAATCCCCCAATTATCGCAGCACAACTTTCGATTCGTCAACTGATCGGCGAAGAACGGCCAACAGATCATCGGAACACCGGCGAACAAACTCTCCAACGTCGAATTCCAACCACAGTGAGTCAAAAATCCTCCGATCGCCGGATGCGAAAGTACCTTCTCTTGAGAACACCATCCTCTGATCAACAATCCTCGATTCTCCGTCTCCGATAAAAACTACGCCGGAAGAATCGAATCATCTCCGTCGACCATACCAGATCTCACCACCCAAAGAAACTCTTTCCCGCTCCTCGCTAAACCCCAAGCAAACTCTAAGATCTGATCTCTCGTCAAAATCGTTAGACTCCCAAAGTTAACGTAAAGCACAGTTTTCTCAGCCTTTGTGTCAAGCCAATCCAAAGATTCCGTCTCTTCTTCCCATAGATTCGATCCCAATCTTCCGATTTCGCTGTTCTTATCGATTTCGCGATTCTCCAGAATCTGGAGCGGTCCAACGAAGTAGATCTGAGGAAGAAGAGAACGCAGAGATAAGAGAACGTTATGCTCGAGGTTATCGAAAGTGTTGATGAAGATCGCAGAAGCTCGTTTGATTCTTCCAGTTACATGGAGAATGAAACTAATCATCGGATCTTGAGCATCCGTCGTGGTGACGAAATCTGGAAAATCCTTAAGCTTAATCTTCTTCATCGACGGTATCCAATCAATCTCCGTCTCTAAATGCTTCTTCAAGTCACTCGAATCTGTTGGAAATTCGAAATTGTTACTGAAATTTTTTCAGATGATTGAATCGATCATACATACATACCTTTGAGAGGAATTATCTCTTTCTCGATGAGTTTTTGATAATGGAGATACAAGATTAAAGCAGTAGCACTGTTTGTCCAGAGGAGAACCACCGGAATTTTAAGCTCCTCCGCCGCGTCAATTGTGAAGCTCATTGAAGCGTCAGAGACGATACAACGAACCGGTGGTATATCAGAACCGGAGTTTAACCGGAGGATGAGTTCTTTAAATGGAGCTAAACAGTTGTTAATTGTAGAGTCAATAAGCTTGAGCATATCTTGCTTAGCGTCGACTTCGGTCCAAGGAAGACCATCAGGGATAGTTTCGAAGCGAAACGAGGGGAGACCTTCGAGAGCGTGAGGGCCACGTGATCGGAGGATACGGCGGTGGTTGTAGTCGGTGTTGACGAAAGTGACGTGGAAGCCTCTGGCGTGGAGGAGCTTGGCTAGTTTCAGCATTGGGTTGATGTGGCCTTGTGCTGGATAAGGTATGCACACTGCGTGACGTTTCTGTGAGCTAGAACCGCCATGTTGTTCCATTCTTTTGACGATAATGATGATGATTGATTCTGCAACGTCCGGTGTATCGCTTCGTCCCGTGATTGATAGTGTATATGAATAGCAGAAAAGAGAGTGAAACGCAGAAAAGAGAGTGAAAGTGAAACTTTAAAACCTATTGGTATAGTTTTGGATGAGGCTTGATACTTGGTCTAGTTATTTTAGTCTAGTTTTTTATTCTAAATAGCAGCCCATAAGGCCCATAACTGAAAGACTAAGCGTCGTTTTTAGTTCTTTGCGAAACGTCGTCGTTTATTTTTTAAGGTTCTCGAGTTTTGCGTTTCCGCGTTTTATCCCTTTATAAACGATCTGCGTTATCTAAACGCGATGTTGCCTTCTTATCAGATTCGATCATTAAAACGACGCCGTAACTTAATTCGATATCGTTAACTTAACGCGTACAACGTGCGCCAAGGCATTTACGCGCACTCGGTCTCGGATCATCACGCGCCACCGCGTGGAGAAA
Organism: Arabidopsis lyrata subsp. lyrata; assembly: GCF_000004255.2. Taxonomy (NCBI): domain Eukaryota; kingdom Viridiplantae; phylum Streptophyta; class Magnoliopsida; order Brassicales; family Brassicaceae; genus Arabidopsis; species Arabidopsis lyrata. Next base: position 18,117,879 of record NW_003302554.1, read on the forward strand.
AAGCTGAGTGTTTCAAAATTCCAGGAAGAAGAAAAAAGCAATCAGATCCCAGAGAGAATTCGAAATTTCCATAGAAGCTTGTAGCCAATGACGACGTTAGGACAAAGAGATCGCCGACCAGAGGCTCTCGGTAGTCTCAGTGTTCTACCAGATGAGACCATCTGTGTTCTTCTCGAATACCTTGCTCCCCGAGATATTGCTAACCTCGCTTGTGTCAGCAGGTAATCTAAATTCTCTTGATTTACTGATCGAATTAAAATCAAAGAACTGATCAAAATTAGATCAATTCGAATGCTTAGCAAGTCAGGATTTTGATCTTATTATGAACAGATTAGGATTTGTGATTATTTCATATGTTTGATGTACAGTGTCATGTATATTCTATGTAATGAAGAACCATTATGGATGAGCTTATGTCTCAGAAGAGCAAAAGGTCCTCTTGAATACAAAGGTTCTTGGAAAAAAACCACATTGCATCTGTAAGTAGTTTGAAATTACCTCTTGTTTTATGTTCAATGATACATACGAATTGTCTTCAGATATATGACTGATTGGTTTTCTGATATACAGAGAAGGAGTTGCTCAAGAAAATGTCGCATATAGAAAACCTTTTCATTTTGATGGTAAATGCAAAGTTTACTCGTTGTTTCAGGATGATCATCTGACGTCTTGGTTTATTCCATACTCTTATGATATGATCGTTTTGGTTCTCTCGTTTTTTTCTGCTCACTTACTCTGCTCTTTTGCAGGATTCATGTCGCTGTACTTGTATAAACGATTCTATAGGTGTAATACATCTCTTGACGGGTTCTCTTTTGATAATGGGAATGTGGAACGTAGGAGAGATATCTCCTTGGATGAGTTTTCCAAGGAATATGACGCCAAGAAACCTGTAAGTTCCAATCTTTAATCTTTTCATTCATGTATATATATGCAAGGTTTATTTTGATCTGTTACACTTTTTCAGACATGTGATTTTTTGTGTTGTTGTTCCTGTCTATGGTTTAGGTTTTGCTTTCTGGACTTGCTGATTCTTGGCCAGCCAGTAAAACGTGGACAATCGACCAACTCTCAGAGAAATATGGTGAAGTCCCTTTTAGAATATCTCAGAGGAGTCCCAACAAAATTTCTATGAACTTCAAGGATTACATCTCGTATATGAAAACCCAGCGGGATGAAGATCCTCTATACGTTTTCGATGACAAGGTACGATAAACAATTTTTTTTTTTACATTAGACTTCATTCATATCAGTGATAGAGTTGCAGCAGAACCGAAACGTTGTAGTGAGAATATTTGAAGGATTCACATTTCATGTAGTTTGGAGAAGCTGCTCCAGAATTATTGAAAGACTATAGTGTGCCCCATTTGTTTCAAGAAGATTGGTTTGAGATCTTAGACAAGGAAAGTCGTCCTCCGTACAGATGGCTTATAGTCGGTCCGGAGAGGTCTGGTGCATCTTGGCATGTCGATCCAGCTCTTACCAGCGCCTGGAACACCCTGCTTTGCGGTCGGAAAAGGTAGACGTCTTTTTGTGCTTGAACTAAGTATTTGACTTACTAATTGTTAGGATACTGATATATTGTCCCTCACATCCAAGTTAGGACAACAATATAGAACTGATTACTGGCATTCCAAGCTTGCTGTATGAACTTAAATCAAAATTTTCATTTTATTAGTGATCATAAATTTAACTCATAGGGATAGTTGCCGTTTTAGCGATCAGATCTCATAAGATTGGGTTGGTAAGGTACTCTGATCAAGCTCGGTAGTTTCTACACTTCTTGACCTCAATTTGTTGGACATTTGTAGTACTTTTATGTCTCTTACTCTTTCCTGCTCTAAGCTCTTGTTCCCTGCAATATTATTCGTCCTTTCTCCATTGCTTCACTGGAATTAGGTGATACTATATTCTGAGGATGATGCCATTATGTTTTAGGTGGGCATTGTATCCCCCTGGAAAAGTGCCTTTAGGTGTTACAGTTCATGTAAATGAAGATGACGGTGATGTCAGCATCGACACCCCCTCATCTCTGCAGGTATATATCTGAACTGTTCAAGCATCGGCATTTCAATTCTTCTTTACTGTATCCCGTTGAATGTTTTCGATCCATGGACAGTGGTGGCTAGACTATTATCCCCTCCTTGCGGACGAAGACAAACCAATTGAGTGCACACTACTAGCTGGTGAAACGATTTATGTTCCAAGTGGTTGGTGGCACTGTATCCTTAATCTTGAACCAACAGTAGCTGTTACCCAGAATTTTGTGAACAAAGAAAATTTTGGGTTCGTGTGTTTGGATATGGCGCCTGGTTACCATCACAAAGGGGTTTGCCGTGCTGGGCTTCTTGCTCTCGATGATGAAAATTCTGAAGATTTGGAAAATGATACACATGATGAGGACGACAATACTTTAAGCTACTCAGACCTTACCAGGAAAGAGAAGAGGATACGGATGAATGGAGGGGGAGAGACTGAAAACCAAGAAGAGGATGCTAATGGAGTATTAAAGAGATACAATATGTGGAAAAATGGATTCTCGTATAATATTGATTTCCTGGCTTCATTTCTTGATAAAGAAAGAGACCATTATAATTTCCCATGGTCAATGGGGAACTCTGTAGGTCAACGAGAAATGAGAGCCTGGCTATCCAAGCTTTGGGCTTTGAAGCCTGAGATGAGAGAACTAATATGGAAGGTAATGCCTACTCTTTGATATTTTGCTTTACTGCATTATAAGCATCTCTCCATTATCAATTCTTAGTGCTTTCTCTTTGGTTTCCGTGTTAGGGAGCATGCATTGCTTTAAATGCTGAGAAATGGTTGCGATGCCTAGAGGAAGTATGTACTTTCCACAACTTGCCGTTGGTTACCGAAGATGAAAAGCTTCCAGTTGGAACTGGCAGCAACCCTGTGAGTTTATTGTCTCTTTTAGGAATCTTTGGCAGAAAAGTTCTTCACATTCCTAATTATTTTACCGATATGCCCTGACTTCTCTTATTTTTTTGTTAGGTTTATCTGTTGTCGGACTATGCGATCAAACTGTTTGTTGAAGGAGGGCTAGAACAATCTATGTACGGTCTTGGAACTGAGGCAAGTAATTTTTATACAATACTTTGGCATCCCATGTGCAATTTATATGATTTTAACTCTATGTCTTCTTTTGTGCAGCTTGAGTTTTATGACATTCTTGGCCGGGCTGATTCTCCTTTGAAAACACATATTCCTGAAGTTCTAGAAAGCGGGATTCTTTTCTTCGAAAAAGGATCTTACAAAGTTGTCCCCTGGGATGGCAAGAGAATCCCAGACATTATCTCTAGCTCCAATTTCGATTTTGATGCATCCATGTTGAACAGCGAATTCCCATTTGGTATTTGGAACAAAACACTACGTGAACATAGAAACCAGGGGAAGCCAGCACCCGATTCTTTCGGTTCATTGAGTTCACATGTTTGGCCGTATATTATAACCAAAAGATGCAAAGGGAAGATTTTCGCCCAACTGTGAGTGTTCTTTTCCTCCTCCTTTTTTCTCTACGCATGACTCATCTTTAAAACCAAATGTATGATCTCTAATTTGAAACTGTTGTTGCAGAAGAGATGATCTAACGTGGAACGATGCTCAGAACTTGGCTTCCTTTCTGGGACAACAACTACGCAACCTTCATCTACTTCCATATCCACCAGTCACACGTCCGGAGTTGTTGAATATGAATGCTGTTCATGAGGAGTTGAACATTCCAGCAGAATGGAAAGTTTTCGTCGATGCTCTGTGCCAAAAGAAGAAAGACGTCACTAGTCGTCTGGAAAACTGGTAAGCTTGAAGTTTTCCGAAATATACATTTGTAGAAGCTGTTCATAGACTCTGTTTCCATTTGCTTTGCTCTTGATGAAAGCTTACTCATGGTGATTGTTTTGTTTGAACCTCTCAGGGGAAATCCTATACCTCGTGCTCTGATGACCAAAATAGACGAATACATTCCTGATGACTTTTTTGTAGATTTACTCAACGTTTTCAAGGTTGCTATACTTACCTCTCATTTTTCAGGAACCTATACCTCTTTGCAATCGAATTAACATAACCTGTTTCTGGGATCACAGGACCCAAATGGTGGAGACGAAAGCAAACCCTGCACCTGGATACACTCAGACGTCATGGATGACAACATTCACATGGAACCATATTCAGATGATTCAGTTGATGGTCAACACAATTTATGGCGTCCCAGTCATATTCTCGACTTTAGCGATTTATCCATAGGTACGTTTTATTTAAAAGATCTCTTCAGAAATCTAAATGCCGGAGTTTTAGAGACTTTTCTGAAAGAGTAAGGAAATTGCAGGAGATCCCATCTGCGACTTGATACCAATATACTTGGACGTCTTTAGAGGAGACGCTGATCTTTTCAAGAAGCTTCTAGAGAGTTACGGGCTTCCATTAATCAGAAGTAGATCCCCGGAGGAGAACGGAACAACAAAAACAACAGACAGTACGAGGAAGAAAGTACTGTGTCCTTCCTACCGTACAATGTAAGTAGTAAGACTTTCACAAACATGATTAAGAAAGACCTTGTACACACTTTTTGAGTTGTTGTATTGTAACTGTGATGTTT